>NC_092644.1:12712036-13032043 GCF_039555335.1 Amphiura filiformis
CATTCTATATCAATACACGGTGTTATGAGTCTTAGTTTTTCCGCCTTATATAAGCCGAACAAACTTTAGATGAGTACAATATACTGTGCGTAAGATGTTAAATGATCACTTGGCAGCTGTTGCACTTACCCACTTCTGGCACTGAGCATGCGCAGTCAATATCATATAATACTAAATGAGAGTAACTAACAGGCTCTGTCCTTTTACAGGAATTGCAGCTAGTATAAGTCAGTACAAGCTATAATTTGGTTCACCTCAAGTTCGGTAGTGACATCAATGCATTTTCGCGGTTGCACCGCAAGCGTGCCAACAAGCCGCCTCTGTACGCGGGTGTATACACTCAGCATGTTTAACTTTACGTGCGCGATGCGATATTGCGGTGAGCAAAATATGCACATACGTCACTACCAAACTTGAGGTGAACCAAATTACATGTACAGTTAATTAATTAGTGGGAGGGCAGTAAGTGTAGTTGTAAAGACAATACAATGTATGTGCATTTCTCACTTACACGTAGAATCCACCATCACTTCCGGGATTACTACCAACACCGCAATCAGATGCCCAACCTGGTCTCTTGCCGGAGCCCAAGGAAAACAAGGCACTTTTACTCCCTCCTACGCATTCTTATGAATCCCCTATACCACAGATTTTCAACATAATACCTCTGATTATCAACATAACAAAGATGTGTATTTGCAACCTGCATTCCAGAAAAATGGCGGTGGCCGTCAGACCCTTCTCCCCCACCCCAATCCGCCTCCAGCAGCCAGAGCTTACAATGATGGGCTGCTTCCAACACCGGAAGGAAGGCGTCTGGAGGATGAAGGTGGAAGACGGAAGAGGTGGAAAGATGGCGGCAAAGAGTCAGGTTCTCAAGACTGGAAGGGGCAGAACAAGGCCCAAGGCAGAAATAACGATCGGAGAAATGACAGACGCAACCAAGGATATTCAAACAATCCTGTTATCACCAACAAGACAAATTTTCCAAAGAAGACTATGCCAGAGAGACAACATCAACCGCAGAATAATCCACCAGATGATGATGATGTGATTGAGATACCGGTATCACCACCAAAGGAGCGATTACCTCAAGGTATGTGGCAGGAGGTACAGCTCATTGCAGAAAAACTGTTGTCAAGGGTCACGACCCTTGAACCAAGCATACTGGCAAGCACCATGGAGGTCACACCAAGAAGGAAGGATGTTCAGCCATGGAGGAGGGGCATAGATGAGACAGTTGCAGAAAGCCAGGTAAGAGAGATATTCATGACCATAATATTTCACACAGGGAGTGTGAATTTCAAAAGGAGTTACCTGAATGGGTGACTCCATTTGAAATCTACACCCCTTCTATGGGAGATTAAGGTCTTCTGTACATTACAATTCGAATAGTCCCAGGGAAAATACAATGTATCACATTTAATTGATTTATAAAGGCCAACATGATATATCACATAAGAAATTCATCAGCATACATATTCATTAATTTGTTTTTCAGAGTGTGGATCAACAAGTTTCAGTTTATAAAGGACAAAATGGATGTGAATGAATGTTTGACCTATTCAGTGTCTGTGTAGGTACGAGTGCAGAGCCCAGTCTGCCAATAGCGGGAAAATACCGTATGACTTCAGCTGCATACATTTTAGTACATCCACTTTTCCCCTTAGCTGAAATTTTATATTATTTTGTGTAAGAATTCAATTAGAATATCCTGCAAATTGTATACATATCTGTTATTTTGTTACAGTACAAGGCTCTATTTTGCCTGGGAGACCACGCCAAGATCTTGCTGTATGATACAGTATTAGATGGATTTCTGTATTATTTTGTGTACTGAATATAGAATAGCTTGTAAATTGTATACATTTCTGTTATTTTGTTGCAGTACAAGGCTCTATTTTGCCTGGGAGACCACGCCAAGATCTTGCTGTATGATACAGTATTAGATGGATTTCTGTATTATTTTGTGTACGAATATAGAATAGCTTGTAAATTGTATACATTTCTGTTATTTTGTTACAGTACATTGTACAAGGCTCTATTTTGCCTGGGAGACCACGCCAAGATCTTGCTGTATGATACAGTATTAGATGGATTTCTGTATTATTTTGTGTACGAATATAGAATAGCTTGTAAATTGTATACATTTCTGTTATTTTGTTACAGTACATTGTACAAGGCTCTATTTTGCCTGGGAGACCACGCCAAGATCTTGCTGTATGATACAGTATTAGATGGATTTCTGTATTATTTTGTGTAAGAATTATTGAATAGCTTGTAAATTGTATACATTTCTGTTATTTTGTTACAGTACAAGGCTCTATTTTGCCTGGGAGACCACGCCAAGATCTTGCTGTATGATACAGTATTAGATGGATTTCAGTGCTATATTTGTCCATCAACATTTGCTTCAAAACAGGTAACACTTAAGTAATTTTAATGATATTGAATTTTAAATCTATGCTGGCAATATGTTTTTATTAACATTTTTATGCCTCCACCAGAGGTATTATGTTTCCTGGGTGTTCGTCCATTCATCCGAGCTTGCGATTGCAATTTCTCGGAACTGGTAAGGCATATAGTGATGCGATTTGGTGGAGGGGTGGCAATTGGCGGTCTTCAAATTCCAGTAGGTTTTTGTTGCAAAATATGGTAATTAAGTAGCTTATTTGCATACTTTATGCATATCAAGCCAAGTAACCTTGTGCACAGATTATCTAGAGATCTCTTATGGGTTACAGTGATAAGACTTGTTGGGGATTAGCACAGCCAGATGTTCTTGACCTGATTGGATTTTCAGCGTAAAATTTGCTAAATCGCAAGGTCATTTTGGGGTCATCCGGGGTCAAATTGCCTTATTTTGTTGTTGGTTCATGACATTTGGTGGGAACCAAGGACAGGGTTGTAGCCACGGTGGCCGGTGCTGGTTGGCAGTAACCAGTACTCAGTACAACCCTGGTGGGAACAACCACCCTAGTCAGACAAAAATGTCACAGTCATTTTGGGGTCATCTGGGGTCAAGTCATTGTGCAAAGATGTCCTCTTTACAGTACATTCTCAAATTCAATTATTCATTCTGTTTTAGATAAACAGAGACCATGAAAAGAGCCATCCGCACAAGACCAAGTTTACCACCGTTCAGCAGAAACATGCTAAAAATCAGCCCCCAAATGAGGAACGCGTCAAGGTCCTGCAGCGGCTGGCAGCCATGCCTACCATATATGGAAAAGGGTAAGTTTAAACAAGAACTGTCTTTAAAAAAGACAATGCCATGGATGAAGATTATAATTTGGACAAATATTGGCATGATTGGCATTTCAACCAGCCTAATCATGAAGCTCCCGTTTAGGTACAGGTCTCGTAAACATGGGGTCCTAGGTTTGATTCCCAGGCAGGATCACTTTCACCTTTATTATTTGCGACAGTGAACCAGGTGAAAAATCATGTTAATTTTGATCTTTCCTGACGATCATGCCACTGTTTGAACATGTTATATTTCCTCACAGTGAAATCATGTGACATAGATGTGGGATTCATTATTGTTATGTCAAATGTTGTTATATTTCCATTTTTTCCAGAGGAAAAGACGGCAATACCTTATGCATAAGGCCCGATTTGGTGGGACGGGATGATTTCTACTTCATATGTCGAGTATGTCATGATGTATTCCGAGGGCCTGCTGAAGTACATTTCAGAACCGCTGTACACATAGTAAGGCACTTTCAAATCTAAGTATTATGTAAATGTATTTTAAGTACCGTGATAAGGCCTAAAAAATTATTTGATTGGCTTAACCCGACCTACGTTGTTACGCCAATCAAACAATTTTTTTTAAGGCCTAATTGTGATAGTGCATTTGTATGCATTGACTTTCATTGTTAAACATAGACACTTTCATTAAAAGTAGGTGGGATTAATATAATCCTAGCATATTTGTATTTCTCTCTTTATTTTATTTTTTGCTATTGTGAAAATATTTGTAGGTATTTTGATTTCAAACTTGTTTTAGATAAGTTTAGTGATTTTCTTACATATTTAGGCAAACATTTTGGGGAAATTGCATGTTTTATGATTTATTAGTCAAAAATTTATTTTGGCTTATATTTCTTGAGTGCACACTCACATACTGGCATCATTATGTCATTATGGAGACTGTTGGTACTTTTCATCAGTAATGCGCCGATACAGCCGCTGCACCACCTCTGGTCCTGCTACTCTCGTCCCCAGGGTGTGTAGTTGTTTGCAGTAGCTGATCGTATACATGACTCAAAGAATAAGTTCCTTCATCGCGATTGATGACGTTGTCCCCCCGCATTCTGATCCACATGGCCTCTCTGATCCACCGCGTTTGTTTACATGAGTCTTTATCGACGGCTTTGGCCCCTTCCCAATTAATCACATGGTTTTGCTGTGAAACATGGTCTGTAATTGCTGATTTGTTTATTTCCTCAACTGAGTCCTTCCTTACCGCTTCGGGTAAATTTTCTTGTCGCTAACTTATCCGATTCCTTTTGGTGCTCTTTCATTCTTACGTTAAACTGCCTGCCGGTTTCCCCAATGTATTACTTGTTACAATTTTGACATGGGATCTCGTAAACACAGTCACAAGGTTTCGCGTCTTCTCTTTTGTCCTTCGGGTGCACAAGGTTGTTTTTCAAAGTGTTATGCGGCTTCATAGCGGTTTGGATGTTGTGCTTTTTGAAAACTTGCTGCAACTCCGATACACCCTGTACATATGGAATCAGTACCATTCCATTGCTCTTTTCTGCGGTCTTGTCCTTTTGTTTCTTTTTCGCTTTGCTCTTATCTGTCATCTGTTGTTTGACTTTTTCGATGGCCCAATTGGCTGTATCGGCGATTATTGATGAAATCTTCCACGCGAAGATGAAACGCCTAAAACGTGAGTAAATATTTGGACTTGAACAACATAATCTGATATTTAATTTAATTATATCAGTCCTGATGAACTTATTCAAAGACTGTTGGTACTTGTTATTATCTCATAGCTATAATGGTATCGAAAACAACACTCTAATACTTTTAGTTTAGAAAATTCAGACAGGGTTGCTCAAGCACAAGCGCCTCCCCCAATTTAGATTAATTTTGATTGGCTACTCAGATAATTATATCACCGAACTACCCAATCAGGGGCACTGAAAGAAAGACAAGATCCCATGGATCCCCAGGATCTGTCATGTATTTTTTTTTTTCAGAATCTTGAGAAGAGGAGAGTTAAATGTATGGACTGTCAGATATACTTCAGTGTAGCGGATAAGAGAAAGAGTCATTTTCAAGGAGAGCTGCATAAAAAGGTATGTGTAATCGTGTTGGGAAACATCTAACATTGCTTCTGATTGGTCAATTACATGATATCTTTACTTTAATCACGAATCAGAATGGAGCTTTGCAAATAATTCACCCCAATTTTTTGTGTGGTGAAATTATTCTAACAATGTTGCTGATTGGTCCAATTGATAATGAAAACTTCTTTTTGGCCAATCGGCAGGTAGTTCTCATGGGGTTAAGCAGTCTGCTAGTTTGCGGACAGATTTGAAACCAGTATATAGAGTGGTAAACCCATAGAGGAAAGAGATAAACAGATTGTATGCTACCAGTTCTCGCATATTCATGAGGGCCAATTGTTCGATCGTGCCGTGTCAAACAATCACGCCAGCGCTGCGTGCCTTCGCGATAGAGGTTGCATACTTTCGCGATTACGCGAATAGACCATGAAAATACGCAGTAATTGCGTAGCAGTCTCGCCTGTCGCATTTCATGGAACAATCGGCCTCATTATCGGATGAGGCGGAGACTTTGACTGGTGGTACGCACTCTGTAGTCCTCTGTGGGTAAACCATAGTCTAATCTAAAGGTTAGTACAGACTTTTGGTTTTTTCTTTTCAACTTGTGTGGGGCTTATGTTATGGTGCATAAGTCAAGTTTAACACAGGCTTCAATAGGTGGTTACAAAGGTTAGATGCTGTCATGCTGAGTTATAAGGTTATTCATGGACAATATGTTAACTGGGCTGCAAGTGCAATATTGGTATCACTCAAGCAGTTTAAGTCCAATTGTAATCCAACTTATATGTAAGTGGAAAATAGGTGCAACATGAGAACCCTCATATATTGATAGTGTCAAAGTTCGCATACTGAGGTCAAAGATCATTGGATAACAGCTTGTAAAATTGGTCTGACTCAAGTATGCAGGTTCACTTGACCACCTCATCCGAAATCAAGGTGTAAGTAACTTGTGGTTCAACAAGTACTAGGCGGTGCCAAGTACCTTGCCTAGGTGGAAAAATTGAGTCAGCTTGAAATTCCCCTGGACAAGGAACTTACTGCTAATTTGTGTCGTTGTAAGTTGAACCCGTACAAAACTCAGGGAGCTGATCCTGGTTGTGAAGGTTATTTGTGGAATGTCTAGGGTGTGCGCTCTTGAAGCAGCAAAGTCCCTGAATTGATGTTTAATGGTTTATGGAATGATGTGGGGCCGTAGTGGTCAGCGACAATCTGTAAAGTGTGCTGAGGCTTGTGGATCGACGTCTAGGCATTGTGCCTGTGCGTAGCACACTATAAATCATTGCGCTTTTTTTCCCAAGAACTATCTTGTTAAACAGTTTCAATATAATATTATTTTATAATTCACAGGTCCAGTCCCTCAAGCAGAAGCAGAAAAATTATCAGGACATAAAATCTGCTCTGAAAACAGCACCTGCTTTAAAAGTAGCACCTGCTGTAAAAGCTGCACCTGCTGTGAAAGCACCTGCTGTAAAGGCTGCATCTGCTGTGAAACCTGCTGGAGCCACAACAAAGCCACATTCTACAGCAAAAGCTACAGCAAGTAGTAGCACAACAGTGCCCAAAACTGACACCAAGAAAGCACCATCGAGTGATAAAGGCAAACCGATCACCACTGCCACTACTTCAGCAGCAAACCCAGCTGCAAGAAAACAGAGTACAAGTACTAGTCCAAACACGTCGCAATGTGTGGGCGCAGTTTTAAAGAGTTTAAGGGACAATGATGCTGCCTCAAGGACTAAGCAAAGTGACCCAAATGTCAAGAAGGAAACGTCGGACACTAAAGACAAAGAAGAAGCGGTGACAGGTGCTCTGATGCAAGGGATTCAAGACGCCAAATCTGCGAAGTCACAGGTAAGAATTATGTGCCGGGTTCACTAGAAAAAACCCAATAATTGAAGTGATATAGAAGTGCTTATGAACCCATTTGGTGGGTTTATCTGAACACATGTAAAGACACACACACACCCCTACTTGCACAGACAGGTAAACATGGACCTCAGTGAGGACCTAACTTAATCCTGTCTAACTGAGGACACACATCTGTTTTTAGTTGCCATACTGTGGACCTAATTCAAAGCACACACAATCCGTACTATCACACTGCAACCCTACCTATACTCCTCATGGACATGCAGCATACATATTTTACATTATTTGCAATTTTCTGAATATAGTCATATCGCAGAGGACCTCCTCTGTTCTTTCTAAAGGTGTGTAGCGCCCTCTGGAATAGGTCTTATTACCATAGATGTTCAGTGTTTGTGTGTCAATGTTTTATGAGCTTAAATTCAAACAATAGTCTACAGTTGGGTTGAAAGCAGGCTTCCCCACACACACACCCCTACACCCCCACACGCATCGCCAGCGTGTAACCAACAGCAACAAGAATATAAAAAAACACAATAGGAATTTTAGCATCCAACCGTGGACACACATGTTTGAGTCTTACTCTGGACTTGGTTAAGTGCTCACTCTTATGGAACCAGATCAAGTGAATCCAATTTCATTGTTCCTAGGGTAAAAGGTATTGCCTCAAACACATTCTACTACAAAGCCATTTTGGACTGGAATGATCTCCCATCAAACATCAAGTCTGCATTTAAACAAAGTGTCAAACAACATCTGGCCAGCAACCCTCTCAGTCAAGAGATGTCTGATTTCACTGTGTAGGCATTTTTTGTTTCCCTTTTGTTCTCTCATCTTTTCTTGGGACCCCATCGGAAATAAGCTTGCCTTTTCTGCGGGCTTAATAGGTTATCCCGGCTTGTCATTTTTTTGTCCGTGTGTCCTGATCCTAAATGGCTTTGTGGCTAAAAGCTTTAAATAATTTGTCACATTGATGTACTTTGTAATGATTTTTCTGTCTCTATAATTTGTTTTTGTATTCTAATGATCTTGCCAAATAAAAAACAAACAAACAAACAAATAAGTATTTACTATCCAAGTGCAGATTTGCTTTATACTAGTAACTGGTCATTTTATTTATTCTTTCTTTAACCAGGGTAGTAATTGGTACTGATCTCCAAGGGGGTCCTTGGAGATCAGTACCAGTTATAATGAACAATAATGAACACTAATTTATGGTGTTTTACATCAAGAAACACACAGTCTAGGAACTGTGGACATCCACAGTTCCTGTGCGTCCATTGTTGTACATATATTTCTTGTGTGTGTCTTCTTTCACCGGTGTTTTCAAACCTGAGTATTAATGGGCTATTCCATTTGTAATCCATACACCCTGTGGAAGACATAACCTTAATCACCCACACAGGGGGTGTGAATTTCAAATGGGGTTACCTAAATGGGTGGCTCCATTTGAAATCTACACTCCCTGTATGGGAGATCATGTCTTCCATTCAGGGAGTGTGAATTTCAAATGGAGTTACCTGAATGGGTTACTCCATTGGAAATCTACACCCCTTGTGAGGGAGATTCAGGTCATGTCTTCCATAGGGGGCGTATGATTCATGACGTTAAATCAGATTCTTTGAATTCAATAAGCGACTTAACCTTTCTCATGTTTTGTTTTTGTAGTCTGCTGGTAACATTGTGGCCAAGATTGCAAGTATTGTGGCGGCAAACCCAGACTGGAAAGGAGAGGTCAGAGGTGAGAGAAATATGTCATTATACATAACATACATAACTGGGCACATACTGTAAAAGCATGCTATTTTCGCTGTATTCATTTTTCACAATTTGATACTGTTTGGAGCAGTTTCTTATATTCTTGTTAATGTTAAGAAACAGTTACCCATTAAATCCTATGGGTAAAAAAAGATTAACGGCTCTAAAATTAACCATGAAAATTAAAAGCTTGTGAACATGTCCCGCTATACAGTACATGTTTCTCAGTCATTCACCGAGGTGGGTGCTTTGCCATAAAATGAGCAAAACATGGTAACCTTCCATGATGCCACACAATTGAAAGGCCTGTACTGGGGTACAGGTACAGATTGTACAAAGCAGATTAAACCTCGGTAAGGATTATGCTTTTAACAGAATGCATCACAAATGGAGAAAAATATGGCTTAAATGTAAGGGTAACATTACCAGAGATGTGCTGGAATGACACCACTAAATCCTACATGTAATACTAGTACAAAATACTTCAATCCTCTCCATCTATACAAGCTTAGCCTTCTATCCTTACCATGTGTTAGATAGTAGATTAAACATTGGAGTTTAAAACATAGTTTCTAGCTAGGTAACAAGATCAAGTTAGTGGGTGCATTTTTTAATTTAAATTTATGTGGTTTTAAGGGAGTACTACACCCCTGGCCAATTTTGTGCCTATTTTTGCATTTTTCTCAAAAATTATAGCGCATTGGTGACAAGTAAGACATGTATATTATAGGGGCAAGGACTGCAACTACTGCACTGGAAATTTTATTTCAGCACAGACAGCAGTTGTGGAGTTACAGTCAAAAATGAGGGAAAACCAATATTTGATCAATAAATCAATAACTACTTACCTTGAGTTGCTGAATTTTCTGTGCAGTAGTTGCAGTCCTTGCCCCTATAATATACACCAATATGTCACCAATGCGCTATAATTTTTGAGAAAAATGCAAAATAGGCACAAAATTGGCCAGGGGTGTAGTACCCCCTTAAAAGTTAAATCCGATAAAATCTGTCACCTTAGATTTGTTGAACTTTTTGACGTTCAAATGGTTTGCAATTACTAAAGCTTTTTAAAATGTTATATACTGCTTTTCAATGTTTGTTTGTTTTTATTTGTTTTTGCCTTGCCTAATTATCCACAAGCTGGATAATGGTTCACCAAAATCAAGTATAAACTGACAATATTAACCATGGCATTTTGTGGTTGTTGAATTCTTCAGGTCTGAACTACACTTCCCCTGTAGTGGGGTTCTTCTGCAAGGTGTGTGGCAAGTTCTACAACGACAAGCGTTCCACACGAGAGAACCACTGTACTACACTACAGCACCAACTCAATATCAAGGTAAGTTTTCAATGTAGTAAATTCTTTGGTGGCATTTCTATAATCAGTTTTACTTAAGAAGGTTCAAGCTGAGAGTACATATTATGAGATATGATATTCCAGTCTATAGAATTGAAGACAGTTTCTTCAACAGAGCTCTTAATGGTGTCTTTACAGCACGTAATAGACCTATTTCCGGTATGTGATTTACGAATGGCCATTTTGTGACTCTTCAGTGGGTAACTTCCAATGCTGTGCAAAAAACATAAATTTGGTACTGTACATCAGGGAGGTGTGAGTAAAAAGTAGGCTGGCTGGTTTAGATTGTCATAAGGCTTATCCAATTGAACTCAGTGCTATAGTCTTGAAAGCGTAGATGGAGGGCGCACACAGCTAATTCGGGAGATTGTTCCAGATGATATGACATCATTCCAAATCAGTATAGACAGTTTTGTACAGAGTGCTGTGGGCCTAGTTAAAGTAATTTAAAACAAAGAAATGCATGGACCAAATAGAAGATAGGATTTATCACCATACTGAGTAGGTGTTGCCTGAGATTGTGTCACCTGCAATGAGAATTTTCAGGTTTAAATACATTTTTGTCCCTTTCAGAGTGATTTTGCTCTATATTGCGGACGTCTGGTTTTTCCATCAGGTTCCGTTCCGGTTCAGGTTTCCCCCAGCATGATACAAACAGTCTGGTGTGTCAGACGATGGAAATATATTTGTGAAGTTAAAAAAAATGTCATTATTATTTAAGCTTCATATTTATGTCATTCCGTTGAGGGTATTATAGTAGGACTTATCTATGTGTTATTCACCTACTCACCACATCAGTGACTGACGGGACGCTATCTGGGTTATGTGTATTTTTTCATTCAAATTGTGACTCATGAAAACCTCTGTTGACTCTGTAGGCATTCTTGTTGAAGAATAACAAAGACAAGCCACTTCCCAAATGGATGCAGAGTCTACCAGGCAACAAACCACCCAGTACGGCAATATCGGAAACTAAAAAACCTGCTCCCAAGGTGGAATTAAAGGATAACATTGAAGTTGTGGATATGGATGTGGATGAGAGGTCGACACCAGATCCGAAAGAGAAATCGGAAACCAGCGAATGGTTTGATGGAGATTTAATCTATGAGGAGTGTTGGTAGTTCAGTTTTGCAAAATATCAAACACATGAAAGGTTTAGGTGACGAAAAAAGCCTGTTTTACGGACCCAACTGACGCAGATTGTGCGTTGTGGGAGATTTTTTTAAAAACTTTGCTGAAGCCTGAAATCATGTAAAATGTGCCGTGTTTCTTCACCAATTTGAAGAAAAAAAATCAAAACATTGTCAAAATATGATTTATCAAAACATTGTCAAAATATGTTTACCAAAAATCATTACGTTTTGTCAGGTTTTTCATGCTTTCAGTGACAGTTTAGGGTCATTTTAGTCTCCCAGGAAAAAATATTAAAATCCCAACTGACCGACCATACTTAATAAGTCTGTCCGCCCGTAAAACAGGTTTTTTTTGTTGCCTTTGACAGAATTTTCAAGTTCTACTTCCATCTTTGTGTGGGTAAAATGTGACACGATCTGGTCCACGGGGGCCAAAGGCAGCAAATTTGAAACTGAGATAAAGGTGAAAATATGGAGTAAAAAACAATAAAGTACATAAGAAAAATAAACATCAAAAAAACTTCATAACTTTAGAACCATGTATGCTAGACCTCTAGAGTTTTCAGTAAATAATATACAAATATATACTGCCATGAGAGGTTCTGGTTAAAACTATGGGCCCGAGGTGAGATCAATAGTACTATTTTCCTGAGGTGCGTCGCCCCGAAGGAAAATAGTATTAATTGATTTCAACAGCAGTATATATTTGTTTTATATACTTCATTAATATGTTCTTTGTTCATTGATTGGTTAAAAGAAATTTTTTTTGACGTTTTGACTCTCCAGCTTGACCAATTTAAGCACAACCTATATTTTACCCTTCAAACATATCGAATAGGCTAAAATCGGGCTAACCAATTACAGCAGCGAGAAATCACGCTATGGCAGTTTCAAGTATGCGTTAACTGTTCCGTCAAGCATCGAATGCGCCGCACGCCGAAGGCATGGTCAAAAGTACTATCTACGGCTTGGAGGTACTATTTACGGCTCATCCGGGGCATTGAAAATACTATTTACTGCTTAGAGGTACTATTTACGGATAGGAGTACTGATGGTAGAACTATTTTTGGTCATGTGATCCACTTTTAACCAATCAATGAACAAGAATATATTAATGAAGTATATAATAGCATATTGTGTGTATGTATAATGTAATAATAACAGTGACTCAATTTTCAAAAACGCCTCCTTTGGCCCCCATGGACCAGATCGTGTCACAAATGTAAGTGTACGACATAAAACAGGAATTTTTCTCATTAAGGTGTAGCTGAAACTTGAGCTTGATTGTGAAAAGCTAGGTCACTTTTGTAAGACAGACTTCATACCTGCCAACTACTCCGATTTTCGCGGAGTTACTCCGATTTCCCGAGTTTTAAACCCCAAAATCGGAGTACTCCGATTTTCTGGAAAAAATTAAAAAAAAAAAAAAAAATTAGTGCTAGATCATTCACAGTTAATTTGAAAAAATTGGAAAAAAATTACAAAAAATGACAGTTTGTTATCCTTAATATGCAAACCACTAACTAATGTTTACCTCTTCATCTAGCACATATTATAAATGCATGGAAAACCAATGCATGTATAATAATGTGATAGATGAAGAGGTAAACATTAGTTAGTGGTTTCCATATTAAAGATAACAAACTGTAATTTATTTGTATTTTTTTCCAATTTTTTTTTTTCAAATTAACTGTGAATGATCCTATCACTTCAGAATACGTCTAGTGGTTCTCCAAAGTCAAAATTTGACATGTTTTTTTAAATGTTTTTTTTTCTGAATTTTTAACTTTGTATTGTGCATCATATCAGTGTCCTATCAGTCACGTAGGCCTTATTATAAAGCCAAAAATCGCTTCAACGAATGATCGTTATGTACAAAAGTATAGGAAACTGCATTTTTAAAAGCACATTTTCTATGTGAAGGAAGCATATTTTTCAAACTTGTAAAAACAGGTCCCAGAATGTCTTTTCACATTTTTGCAAAGGTTGCAGTCATCAAATATGTGTTGAAATTGTTGCCAGATATGGAGTAAAATATAAATCCCTCCTCAAATGCAAACCTTCAGAATAGGTCTAGAGGAAATTAAGAAAAAGTTGATTTTTTTTTAAATTTTCACCTTTGTATTGTGCATCATAGCAATGTTCTATCAGTCACGTAGGCCTTGTTATAAAGCCAAAACATTGCTTCAACAAATAATCGTTATGTACAAAAGTATAGGAAACTGCATTTTTAAAAGCACATTTTCTGTGTGAAGGAAGCATATTTTTCAAACTCATAAAAACAGGTCCCAGAATGTTTTTTCACATTTTTTTTTCAAAGGTTGTAGTCATCAAATATGTGTTGAAATTGTTGCTAGATAGGCCTATGGAGTATAAATCCCACCTCAAAGTGTATAAAGCCTAGGGCTTCATTTTCACCTTCTTCTTTATTGTTGTTTTTCTATCAAATGTGTCTTCTGTGAAGGGGCTTATAAGGGATTTTACAGTGTAGAAACCCTCTAGCTTTGGGGGGCTTCGCCCCCTCAACCCCCACCGGGGCTTTGCCCCTGGACCCCCCCCCAAGGGCCCTTGAGCGGGCCCCTGGACCCCCCGCCGTCAACGGCGATAATACGGGAGCTTCGCGCCCTACGTTCGCCCTGTACTCTGTTTTCTAGGTTTTCAATGTTGGCAGGTATGAGACTTAGTAAATGAAGTGTTTCAATAAGTTTAATGGTTTCTTGTGACAGTTACGATGTATTGCAACTCTTTTGTGTAATTATCAGTGTATTAATTTTTTGTTAAAGAAAGTATTGTATAATGTAGGTGTGCAGCTGTAAGACAAGTTCCAAAGAATTCAGATGCTGTTGATGCTACTGTTGCAATAGTGTTGTGAGAAGTAGCACATTGAGTTAATAATATAAGAGGTTACTGAATTGTTTCAGTAAACTGCAGTTTACCTGTTGTGTATCAGTTGTACACATGCACATGTACACTACAAGATTCCTATTTGAGCCCTGCCTGCACAGGTACACCGTTGCCAAGTTACTTGGCTGGTGTAGTACCAGTGCAGAAGCACTGCTGGTGGTTTAAAGTTTTACTATCCAAGTGCAGACCAAACCCTACACTGGCAAATACGGTCAACAGCTATCATGTATTCTTATGCTGTTTTGGACCTGGAAACAGAGAGTTAACAGACCATCCAGGAACTGTGGATATCCGCAGTTCCTTTATGTCCACAATTACAGAGATTGAGTGTGTCCTCGTTTGCCTGTGTTTACAAAAGCATGTGCACACCTATGACACACACACCCCCCCCCACCACACACATACACACTGTCAATCATATGCTATCAAGGACAGCAATTTCTTTGGAATGTCTCTGTAGTATTAACATACAAGAGCCAGATCAATAGTTTTTCTAGCTGCAGGTGTCATCATAATGAAATCAGAATTCTGCTCTCCCAATGGCACACTTGGAGGTGGGTCATAGGGGAATGGCATGCTTGGAGGTGCAGGTGGGTATATGAACCATGAAAGTAATCTGTCCTTGGTCCCATGCCATCAACGTGCCATACTGCCATCAGTTCCTGAAAGAATTGGTTTACAAATATCACGCTTTATTAGTTAAGGTATGAAATCAAATTTCGACCATTGGTTGACCTCCGGTTCCGCCTGGTTCTGTTTGGTTTCCATTATTTAGAACACTAGAAACTGGACGGAACCGGTGGTCAAATGGTGGTCGAGTTTTGATTTCATCCCTAAGCAGAATAGGACTTAGGCTAATGTATACTCATATGAGAAATATGATTGATGTTTCTTAAATATGCTGCTTTGCCAGTGTGTAAATCTGTAAGGCTGTTACCATCAACACCTATAGATGTGTGTAACTACAATGACCATGGAAGTAGCAGATGCTCTTAAATATGTGACACCTTGGTAGCTGTCTTAATATTATATTATGATGTATTCGCTTCTACCGAGTTGCCTTGGTCATGTATAGTTCCACACAACGGCAACATGTCCATGCATTGAGGTTGATACATACAGCTATATATGCCCTGGGTCCACTGGTCACCATCTTAAGATATAACTTAGAATATTGTTATGAGAACCCTCCTTTGGTGTCAACAGGGCCGGATTTACCATTGGGCCAGATGGCCCCGGGCCCAGGGCCCCCAAATTTTGGGACCCCCAAAATTGCCTTGTGCATCTTCCTATTTTGCCCAAAAAACACCATGTCTTGGGCCAAAATAGGGTAAAATTGAACAATTTTGTGCACTCCTGCAGCCACTATTGATCTTATACCTAAACTATAACTTGGCCACTTGAGGTCAGTGCACATGCCTTCCTCACTGTCCTCCAATTTTTAGCCTGGCCCAGGGCCCCCAAAAGGTAAATCTGGCCCTGGGTGTCAAAATCTGTGCAGGCATCATATCAACCCTAATTAAACTTATATGAGTTTCAAATGAAAGGGTTATTTGAAATGTACCTTAATTAAATACATTAATACCCAAAAATTGTATTTTTGATAAAATTTTTAGCCCCAAAATGGCAAAAATAAGGTTGATATTTTTGGAGCCACATAGTTTCCTAAACTTAAGTATCATTCATATAAACCTGTGTACCAAAGTTGGTACTTATGTCACTCCTGTAATGATTTTGACACTAAGGTACTCTACTACAGTGATATTAGCTTTGGTTGCTGTACTATCAAAATATGTAAACATTTTCCAAACTCTAAAGTTAGTATTGCAGTATATTTTGCCATTGAAAATGTATGTAACAAATAAAATCTAAATTGCTCAACCTAGTAGTTGATAAAAACTGTACATAATATGTTTATATACTGTGTTGTACACATCTTTTGTAGTATGTGGAATTAACATAGAACACTCAGCAAGCATTGAGAACTGGCAATTTCAAAAATATAAATAGATTTTGTAACTGATTCAATTGATGTTGCTTGGCATTATTTTCTGTAAATTTGATCAACATAACATTTGAAATGAGAAGCATTGTTGCTGCTATTTACATTATTAAAGTACCATATTTGATCTAATAAGCTGCCTTTCCTGTATTTAGTATCTCGGTTTTAGGTGGTCTAGGGCTCCAATGTGAAGTCTTTGGGCACCCAAGGTATTTAGTGCCGTCATTGTCATGGAAGGCTGAGGTAGGGCCTTGTACATGTATTACCATGGAAACCACAATCAAACATTGTAAGCCATCAAAGTCTCATTGTTTTCGCCAATTATAACATGAAACCGAACAAACTAAAGGGGTGGCCCGTGGGTGATGTTTTAATGTTAGGAGTAAATAAAGTTGCTTCAAAATACTAGCATAATTATGTGACATGTTCATATATAAACCTTAACCTCTGAAATGCACTACTATATAAGCCAATATTTTTGTGTACATATATTTTTGCGGTAGCAAGCTTGTAAATCTTCCGGAAATTATCAAAATTCCGGAAATTTGGCCAAAATATAGAAAAAATCTGGAAATGTAAAAAAACTTTTTTTTTTTTACACTTCTGAAATTGGATGATGATAATTTGTCATATTAAAAAAAAGCTTTGTAGGAGAGGGTGATACCCTGCAGCATATTCCCCAGACAAACCAAACCCCCCTGAATGTTCAATACCGCACACAAGCCCTTGGCCACCTGTCCAAGGACCAGATGGATTTTCAGGAAAATTGATATGTCCTGATGGATAATGTTGCCCATTTACATCCCTGAATCTTTGCTAACATTTTCACAGCGTGATGATTTTGTGCTGAAGAATTCATAGTAATTGGTTAAATAATCAAGTGATAAAAGCTTCCTTATCGAGCACATCCGTGGTGTGTTGGATTCGCAGGCCTATTGAAAACCTTGACAATTAAATCACAATGAAAATTTTGGCTTATACTGTATTTCAAAATGAGTATTCATGTAGTTTGCTTATCCTATGTTCTGTATTATTCTAGGCTGGGCTATTAGTACATTTGGCAGTGCTTTTAAGTATCGGAAGAATTATTTTATTATCTTTGAACAAGTTTTATTTTATTTTATTATCTTTGAACATGTTTATTATTAATTATCACTACATATTTTTGATTTTTAATGCCACAATCATTATGTATCATGCAGTAATGATGTTGATTTTTTTATGGGAAATTTTTCAGTTTTACAATCAAAGACTTTAAGACTTGGAGAGCTTGGACTCCATAACAGGCCATGTGTAATGTTATAGAAAATACACCATATTGAATTGGCATGCATTGGAGCCAAAATGGTGTACCTCAGCATTTTTCAGCAAAGATGCAAAGAAATGTGATCTCTTGCACATTTAGGGGAATATTGTATGAACTTGGCATGGCATATTTCATGCAGATGGCAACTTGTGTCAGCTTGCAAGGAGTCACAGCTGTTAACTGGGCACATTGTGAAACAATCTGCATGGAGGCATACTATTATCTCCTTTATGTGTGACAAACAAACATGGATGCTAATCTGAGCTCTCCCTCTATAACCTCTTTGATCACATGGAACTTGTTTTCTGTACAGGCAAGATAAATCATTGTTGCAATTTGAATGGAGAATCCTTTTGTGAGTTGATAATTAAAATGTACAGTGTTCCAACAAATATTTTTCTCTTGTCATCTTTCATTATTACATTGAATGTGTTTATTTATATGAAGACACTATAAAGCAGCCATAAAGTCAAGTAAAGACTCGCTCACAAATGACAACTCACAATATAATGACACAATATCCAATAACAAATATTTAATTTTATTTTAAAATATTTTTCTTCATACTTTTTGGAATGGAAAAAAAAAGGATTTTCAAATAAAAAAGAATCAAAGTGCGGTACAGCTGCTTTAATAAATGAACTTACAAGTTGCAGGTTTGTTTGTTTGTTTATTTGTTTAAACGGTTGCTCCGTGACGTGGAGACACACTGATGGGATCAGGCTCGAACAAAATGCTCAAGCCAGGCTAAAAAGCCTATATAAGCATGCTGGCCTGTATGGAAAGAGAAGTGAGAAACAGATTTGAAGACCAAGAACAAGGAAAAGAAGGTCACTTGCCCACTCCCAACAATCAAGTTAACAATTTTACTGTCAGCCTGCGAGTGCTTCACTCTATATTGATTTGAAAACATTTTGAAGCAACCACTGTAAAATGTCAATATCGTACTTCAAATACTAAAGTAATTACTTTTTGCCCCCCTGCCTCCCTAACGAAAGGACTTTCGTTTATAGGACTTCATCAAACTTTTGGGTTATTCCGTAACTTGGTGGGTACTGTCAACATTTAGAGCCAAAATTTGGAAGGTCATTTTGGGGTCATCTGAGGTCAAATTAGTCAAAGCTGTCGTATGAGCATGAAAGTTGGTGGGTACAGTCAACATTTAGAACCAAATTATTGGAAGGTCATTTCGGGGTCACCAGTGGTCATCTAATGTCAAATTTGTAAAGACTCGTATGCATAAAACCATATCTGTTTTGATTTTACCTTTTCTCACAAGTGACTGCCAAAATATCCAACCAGTACTTCATTTACAAGGTACATATTGAGTGCATACGCACCAATATGAACCTCGCGGCCATAAAACTTGGTGGGTACAGGTAATCGCGACAGCCAAGATCCGCCAAATACAGGTAACCGCCTAGTTAGATCTGAGATACGGGGAAATGAACTCATTGAAAATAGGCAAAAACAGGATGTATGAGAAAGGTTTTTAACACAAGTCTCCATGTAGGCCTACTGTGACAGCCAGTGAAAAACAATTCACTGTCAATCCAGGATTTGAACCTGGGACCATCAATTAAAATGATTCATTTTTATAGATCAAAAAAATAAAATAATAATAGTCAGTCTAAGCAATCTAGTGGAACTTACTGGCGGTTCATTTCATAATTTAAGGCCTAATAAAATATTTCTTGATGACTATAATTATTTTCAAGCGCTATACCTATCAGGCACGTCCCAAAAAAGTCCCTTTTTAACTTTTCATGGTATAAAAACATGGTAAAGGTGACGGTCCTTGAAGGTACAAATTTTAGAAAAATTAACAAACTACCCCTGGAGACCCCTTTGACAAATCGAAGCAATGTTCCAAATTTGCCAAATTTACACATTTGCTGACTTTGAAAGTTTCGATCAAATTAGAAAATGGGGTCATTGGGCGCCAAATGAGCTCGAATGGGCGGTACCTGAACCTGAAAAAAGGGTGAGGGGATCATCAATTTAAAACCATATGAACAAAATATGTATGTCGCATACCGCCTGCACTGCGCCCTTTGACTGATCAGTTAAAGTGCGCCCTCTGCAAATAAATCAATTACTGCTTTGCAGGTACATGCGCAAAGTTGATGATTGACAGTGTAAAAATGAGTCATCATTATTTGTTATTTTCAATAGTTTTGAACGTTTTTCGGCAGTTTTATATTTATATATTAATATTCCCTGCTTAACATTAAATTAATTTGCCAGATAGTTCAAATATATATCAAAAACTAATTCACTCGCTTATTACGGCATATTTGACACCATAGAATATATGACCTTGATTATTAGTCGGGCAGCAATTTCATTGCGTCATGGACAGAATATAATAAATTAAAAATGTGATTTTAATTTACATTTCTCTCTCCGCCAGAAGGTAACCAATGGGAGCGAAGACAAATCCCACCCGGCAGCGAGCCGGGTGGGGCACCTCATCTAGGCGTGCCTGGGTGAGGGTGCAAATAATAAAAGGAAAGAACTAAATAAAACTGTGAGAAAATCAAACTCCTTTGGGGAAGATACAGTTACAGTTACTAAAAATAAAGATGATATTGATTTTTTTAAACCACTGGTTCCAAACAAAACCAATTATATTTCTAATTACCACTTTTTTTTATGACATTAGGGTTCCTAAGTTGAAAAAGATTTTTTAATAATTTTGTAAGGGTGCCCTAGGAGTTAAAAATAGCCTGACCAAAGTTACCCCGCATTTGGGGCAACTTTGGTCATCGTGCAGAGTATTACATTCCATGAAGAAAAAAAAATCAAAAAAATTGATCTCCGCTGTATATGGGCAAGTTGTTGTTTTTTGTGACATTTGACCCATTGCAAAATTAATCAAGCACACATCCTTGCTCTCAAATATCGATTTTTATTTTTCTGAAAAAAATGTAAAAAAATGCTCATTTTTGGTCAAAAATCCCGAATTTTTCGTAAATTGCAAGGAAATTAGACATGAGCAACTATTTTTTCTTCCAAATATATTTCTTAACAAATTGACACCAAATATGACTAAAAACAATATTGCTGTGCGAAAATATGACCATTTAAGAAATTATATTTGACCGACCAAAGTTACCCCGCTGACCGAAGTTAACCCATTTTACGGTACTTAAGGGGTACTACACCCATTGCATTTTTTTTGCATTTTGTGAAGAAATGGGAAAAAGAAATTGGACAAAGTGGTATGCAAAATGAAGGGGCAAATCTTCTCGTTCAATTGGTGGCATCAGTATCAATGAAGCGTACATGCTTCTAATGATATAAGCCAAAAGGTGGTACATCACTGATGTTTTAAATTCACTTCATTTTGGAAAGCTTACTATCAACGGATTTCGTTAAAATTTTGGATATGTGTTGCTAACACATTAGGGAAATAATGTTGATATGTAAAATGGGAATAAGTGGTCCCTGATTTCTATGACTTCATGAACTTGGTGCTCCACAACTATCAAAAAACGAACCGGTTAAAATGCTTCTATTTTCAATGTTGAGCTATATTTTGTAATTTGAACTTGCGACACTATTTCACTGAAACTTAATTAAGCCATAGATAGATAAGCCATAGGTAACAGGTTACCACAACCACACTACAGCAATGTTGAAAAAGATTGTATTTTTGTCACCTATACCACCATATTAGGTAGTTTTCCGTAAGCTTCATTTTTGTGATTTTGGTAACTATTTTATATTTATTTGCCCAATCCATCTCAACTACTAGGCAATCTAAATTGTACTCACCATTTACATCCCAAGGTATTTTCCATTATATATCCAGTAACAGACAAAATATCAAAATTGATGCCTCATTATGACATGTATGATATCACAGATCACATGTATTCAAAATTGATGCCTGAATTTGACCTGAACCAATTGACCTATAACCTGACCTTTGATGACCTTATAGCCTTTTTTAATCTCTTTTCCTAACACCACATTATAGAAGATAAATACATGGTGTAGTATTAAATTGTCTATGTGGAAGAGATTAGGCCTATTTAACTTATTCAGTGTTATAATCAGTGAGTACATTTCTATAGATGCATGGTATAACAAAGGATTTAATGTATTCTATTCATGTACCCTTGAACATGTTGAAAAGAATAAATTATGGTTTGTTATGAAACACGCATCTGAGTTACTAGGATACATGTAAACAAAAAATATATAGGGCTAAAATGACTTACTATACAATGGTTTAAAAGCACCTTTTTTTTTCTTTTTTTTTATTTCACATGATCCGTGCATATATCGCCTAGCTATAAATGAACAAATATTTTTTTAGACCAATCAAACCAATATATGGGTGTAGTACGCCCTTAATCTTTCAAAAACGTCTGATTAGACTAAATTATTTGCTAGATAAGTAATTGCACAAAAAATAATTAGTCATGCACAAAATTTAATTAGTCATGCAAAAATATTAATTAGTCATGCAAAAATATTAATTAGTCAAGCAAGACAATAGATTAGTCAAAAAAACAACAATAATTCGTCTTTCACACAAGATGTAATTACGCCTAGTGAGTCATTAAATAAAATTAGTCATTCACGCACACACCCATGGTGTGCCGTGGATCACTTAAGGACCGTTCACAAACACTTGTTAGGGGCGGTCTGATGGGTTTTTTTTTACCCTCCTAAGGGGGGGGGGCTGAAAAAATAGTTTATATGCTTTTCTATGGGGTTGACCCATAATTTTCATGTCAAAAAGGGGCTCTGAAATTTTTGAGGTCTGTAAAGGGGGGGGCCGAAAAATTTCGCGATTACTTTTTTTTTACCACGTGTTCGCGAAATTGAAAAAGGCGGTATTTTCATCGAGCAGCCTACGCGTTTCTGCCAGATATTGGTAAATTATAGAAATAAAGTTCGCGTTTTAGCGAAATAGGGGTAGGCCTAGGCCTATTGTCGAAGGGCAAATAATTCGCGAAATCGCTAAAAAAAGGGGTGGTTTTTCCCCTAAAAACTTCGCGAAATGAGATGCAAAAGGGGCGGGGGTGTTTTTAAAGTTCACCGACAAGCATGAATACCCGCGTATGCACGGAGTGCGGGGACCGGGGGATGAGGCCCGGGGATGAGGCTGTCAATCAGGTCATCCACCTTTAAAGGGGCATTTCGTTCTCAAAAAAAAGTGAGATTTTTATATCACTGGAAACCTCTGGCTACATAATGTTTATATACAAAATATTTCTTGCAGATTAATTCGTTTAGCCAAGATATCGTGAAATTTGAATTTCGTTCTGGTGCACCAGAACGAAATTACAACGTAGGCGGGGGGGGGGGGGTAGGCCTATTGTCTATGGAGCAGTGTAAGCTAGTGTAATACACATAATCATGCAAAACTCGCAAACGCAATATCGGAATCAACTGAAATTTTGGGAATATGCTTTTTTCGTGGATATGTACTGAAAAATTTCATAAAAAGAGGATGCTAGGATCACGAATTGATATAGGCCTACTGTTATTTTCAGGTTAATATTTGAACTTGAATGGCCTCAATCATACTCAACAACAAACCAATTTCCTATAGGCCTACAAATCTCCCCGTCAAATGGGTGTCACTGTGGCTGTTATATTATTTTTATTTTATTTTATTAGATCTTATTTTGCCTGGGGAACAAACTCAGTGGTCCACACTGATTTCCAGTTTTGCCCGGGGGCCGGGACATGGCATATCCCTGAATATCTCTGGTGAATATCCGAATTTCAAATTTTTATAGTGTTGCGCGCCCTGTTCAGTGCGAGCAGGGATATAAAGGGATAGGCATCGTAGCTATTACGTAACACACCGAATGATGTAGTTTAACTCTAGACAATAGGCGCCATATTGCAGGAGGGTTAGAGTTCATAGAGGAAACGTTAAAGGTTAGTAGATTAGGTCACCCAGGCACATCACTAATGTGT
The DNA here is from genome assembly GCF_039555335.1 of Amphiura filiformis. NCBI lineage: Eukaryota > Metazoa > Echinodermata > Ophiuroidea > Amphilepidida > Amphiuridae > Amphiura > Amphiura filiformis. Next base: position 12,735,615 of record NC_092644.1, read on the forward strand.
TTCACGAGTTGTAATACCGACAGGTAAAAACATTGATTTTGTAAAATTCTCCTGATTTTTTAAAATTACTAAATAAGGTTAGTACTTCAAACCATTCTTTGATGAATCTATGCAATATGACGGTAATTTTTGAAACATCTAAGAATCAATCTTAAACATCTTCATGATATTCATTTTTTGCGCATGGTCAAAGCATGCTCTTGCGCTATCCACAGACTATCCGGTGGAAACTTCAAAGCAACGATCATGCGTTAATATTTACAAAATGGCGAATGATGTAGTTTAACTCGAACAATAGCGTGACCGGCGTGACGTAGTTTTTGGCATTGTTCCTATATGCACTTTCACCCTCCTGGTGCGAGTGGAGTACAGGCACGGAATAGGCCTGGAAGCGGCACTAGACATTAGCATGAAGCCGCATTCATATGTAAATAGCGTATTGTTATTTAAATTTGCGCCCAGACGTATTGAGGGCGACAGTCATGTTATCCAGACAGAGAATGTCTTGATGCGCAAGGCATGTCAAAATTGCTGAGTGAATGTGTATAAAAAATCCCCTTTCTGTATAGGTAATAAGCTAGTACATTTCGTGTTCCAGTTTGTTATAACAAAAAAATAAGTATTATATTAAATATATTAAGTGTATAAACTTTGAAATTTACGTGAATTTGAAGTGCAGAGCTCCAAATCTAGCTAAATCGTGTAGTGTGAAATTATGCTGTGTGACCCCCTCTGCGTGGTAGAATTATATTCATAAAACATTGAATTTAACATATAATATGGGCAGCCAACCACGATTTATCAGCATTTAAAAGATATATTAATTAACAAAGATAAATAATCAACAGTACAAATGACAATTTAACTAGTAAACAAGTCTGAAATCTTAAAATGTTGCCACGTGATTTCCCGAACACATGATAATATTGATATGTCTACATGTGACCATTATTCAGATTTACCGAAGTATTTGGAGTATGGTGCACGGCTTGCAGGCAACTGTGTATTTCTTTACCTCCGTATAAATCAATAATTCATGCTGGGAGCCAAGTAACATTCTGTCTGCTTAGTGCATATTGGTATTTTATTTTACTTGAGAGCATATAGAAATACATAAAGACGAATAAGGCGCCATGATGGAAAGCTATGGAAGGTCAGGTCGGGTATCAAAGGTTATTTTAACTTCAAATACTACTTGTGTTTCACACCTTGCCTCTGTCACGTATTTCCTTCATGTTATTGACCTCAAGTCCTAATTTTGACTTTGCTATTGCAAAATGTCATTTCATATCAAATTAGTAGACTTTCTTTGAAACAAACATATCACTGGTGCCTGATGGGAATATCCGTCCGCCATTTCATTAAACTGGATCGTTTTCGCCTGGTTTGCGCCCAGATGTATTGAGGGCGCGCTATACTCTCATTGAACAGGCAAAGTTCGCAAAACTAACAACGTTGTTATTTGCCAATAGCAATTAACATGATCCAAGGGGTCGAACATGAATTATTCATAACGGATCGATAACTGGCCTCACTTTCTAGCTAGTAAACCAGCGGAATTTTTCATAGGTTTTGCGTTGCTAATAGAACAACCGTGAATTTAGTGTCACCCCCTTGGTACAGGCTGTACTTAGCAATTGCAATGTTTTTATTTGCAATGACGTGACGCAATCACGCAGGTTAATTTATTGACTCTCTGACAAACTCTTGCAGACAAGGACAGGTCAAAAAGTGAACACGAACTTTACGCATGATCCTCTAGTCTCATAGCAAACAGTCATGACAGTAACAGATGTTTAACTAGTAATGCAGTAGAAACAGAACAGATGAAATCTTGATGAATGTTGGTGTTTTATGAGGTAAGCTTAAAATGCAAATGTTAATCTATTAATTATATTTGTAGTAACTACAAATTTCGAACGTTTGAGGACTTGTTCTCAAGTTGTAGCAGGTGCCATAGGGTGTCTTCAGTGTTAATTGTTTTCATTATAAATGTCGCAAAATATTTATTTTGACATTAGGGTGCTTGCACGAAAGGTTAAGGTTGATAAAAATGACCTGCATTCATACATACTCACGATATAACGATGTTTCTGATTGGATTTGCGCCCTTATTTGCTGGTCATAAATACCGTTTATGACCAGTATGCAGGGCATAAACAAGCTGTGTCACGCAGCGTTGGAACCCAATCAACACGATCCACGATTTGCTAGTGTTATGTGACATCGCCAAGCATGTCACCGCTACCCATCTCACGCTGGAGCACAAAAGATGACGCGTATCATGCGTTGACTCCCGGCCGTTGACCTCATGAGCCGAGCTGCTTCCTGCAAGTAGGCCTACTCATTTTCTATGAAGGAAAACGGTATGGAAATGTTATTTAAACTTGTAAACCCTTATTATTTTCATCTGTATTGAATTGCTAAGAATGTTGGGTATGTATGATTCATAGGATTTCGGGCATGATCGCTGTTTATGCCCTCGGCTCACGCCTCGGGCATAAACAGCGATAATGCCCTCAATCCTATGAACCCCTAATTGAGAGTCAGTCAAGTGTGGTGCAAACAAACTATTAGATTTTCAAATATTTTTGTTATTTTTCCTATTTGCTCCCTTACTTTATTTCTAAAATTGTTGTGATGAAAAGACATGTTCAGAAGTTCTTGGTTATCATTTATAAACACATTGCAAACACTTTCTTCAAGCTAGGGGTAGGGCTTTGGGGAAATAACAAAAATATCCGGGGGCCTCCCCGATTTGACGATGGGTTGACAAACACTTTGTAAAATTTTGCAATTTTACACAGAAATGAATGGTAAAAAAATAACACAATAACAAATAATAAGGACCTCCCTCACCGATTTTTGAAAAAGTCCGGACGATATACATGTTATTTTTTTTACTTGGCCTTATCATCCTCTGTGAATCTTTGGCGTGTTGCCAAACCCATGCTTTGTAAGGAATATTATTAGCACTCTGTTGGTGATATTTCATTTTCACGTGCTCCAATATTGTTGTTGTGCCTCCAGGGCTATTGACCTGTGGCTTGCTCAAGAAACACTAGCCACGAATTTGCGTTAGAGAATATGCTCAAACAACCTGTGGCGTACATGAAACCTCCCTATATTAAAGCCATATTATAACATTTCTTTAAAAATAGATTAGTATTCATTTTCAATAAAATGTTAGCATTTACTGTCAGATATGTCCCCTTTTAATTTTGAGCCAAACAAGTGAGGTAAAGCAAAGAAAATTGAATTTACAACTAGCGCCAATGCATGTTACTCCGGCGGTTGTAATATGGTACGATCCTGTGGCGTGTCTGTGTGTGTCCCGCACGCCGTGTACGTAGTACTGTGTTGACATCGCATACGCGTTCGAGTAACTTTTCTATCGTAAGAATAAAACGCTGATTCAGGCGGTTTATTGAAAATCTGGATTTTGACAAAACTACAGCACCTAAAGTCTTGATTTTTGCAGAGAATCTTTGTTTACTAAAGTACATTACAATCGTGTAAAAACCTGAATTTAAAATTTTTTTGAGGGCGTTCTTTTCAGCAAATGTTATAATATGGCTTTAAATAAAAACCTGTTTGACCTCTCCATATATTCATATATTGCTCACTTGTGTTTTCATATCATATTTTGTGGTGAAAAATGATTACGTGTAATTTGCAATCATTTTTGGAGCAATGCTTTCTTCGTACCGACGACTAAGTACAAAATGTACAATGTATGTATGTGAAACAGCAGCACCTGGATTACTAATGCAATAATAAATCTCGGAGTCACTTGCACAGAAGGTTCTATAACTTGAGAACAAGTCCTCAAACGTTCGAAATCTATAGTTACTACCCGGTGTTACTACATGTACAACTGGCCATTATACATGTATGGGTACGGTTTTTCTTACTTTTTAAAATACACATACCCCGGTACTTAGATTTTTCTATCTCTTTTAGTCTCTTTACTGCACAGGTACACATTCATACTAGATGCACAATCGGAATCCATCATCATCATGAAAGCTGCACGAGTAATAACACAGCTTCTTCCCAAGCAATTCAGTCGCTGCACTTCTTCATTGACCCCAAGTCTAATAAACACACAATATGCTGGTGGTACAACTGAACCTAGCACACCTCAAAGTCATGGACGTAGGAAGCTGAGTACGAGTATTGCAGTGAGCAAAGACATGAAGAAATCATCAGGTATGGCTTATTAGCAATATCAAAGTTTTTTTCACTCCATTCCCTAGTTCCAGTAACTGTAACTCAGTATCTTCATTTATCATTACGACGTTATTGGATACTGACTTACAGTGCACTGTAAAGACACCAGCTGTACAAATAAGAAACATCACAATATGTGGGCTCTTTTTTGGGCTCCAAAGATGTAGCTGAGGTTAATTGTCTCAAGGGGTTGGGCTAGTCCGAATAATCAGACCCAGAACAAAATATTAATTTTTGACATGATCCTGTTCTGGGTCTGAACTGTTTCCATATGAAATCTTGATGGCAAATTGGACAATAGAAGCACATGGTTCTACGTGACAGCTTTTTAATCCCTATTCATGTTACGTGAATCACGCTATTGTGGACCATCCTTCTGATACTTGAGTGTTTGGACAAGCGGTCTTTTGTCTACCTCTCTGTTTGTAAACAAACCAGGAGGTCGAAATCGTCCTCCTCGCCGAATACGAAAGTCAGCGTAATAGTACGGCACTAGGGTTGGGCATGGATGTCTTTGATCGCATTTGTATTTACTCACACAAGAAAGTTGAGATAAAGTTGATCTATCTTTTGGGTGGGTTCAACTTCCCCTGAGTTGGCAAAACCTGCAATTTCACCCCAGAATTTTGCTCTGCAAATTGCTTAATTTTCATGATTTGGATTTATCATATTCAGCAGCACTCTCCTTGTGATGTTTCTACTTTGTGTAGAGAGGGTCTGCACATCTCACGAGATAAGGTTAATTTATTGATGCTTGAACTTTGGATTTCTTACATGTACAGACATCCATATGTATCGATGCAAGACTTCAGATCCTTAGATGTCATTATGATAAAGACTGAAGTCTTGCTTGCAGGACTATAGGCCTACCCTGTGCAATAAACCAACCGGAATGGTATAACAATTGAAATGGCAGCCATGTTGGATAGCTTATGATGACAGAGGGACATGTTTCTAGATTGATTCCACAATCATTTATAATCAGGATTCGAATTCGTTTAAAAATTTTCCGTAGCAGTTTTTGGCTAATTCATCATAATCTGGATACTTCCCTATACTAAAGCACTATAAAAAGTGCTATACAAATGCAAAATTGGGGAGCAGTTACTTCAAAATAAGGAGCAAACTGCTATGCGATACAGCCGAATTCAAACCCTGTTTACAATACCTTTTTATTGCATTATCAAATCATGCCAATTTTTGATTTATTGTTATTCTTTCATCGCCAACTTGCGAATGCAAATATGAAAACATTGTATGAATGAATGCTGAACTTGAACTTTTAATTTCACCAAATTGATGAGTCAGGGTTATAGTGAATCATTACATAGCAGAATGTTATGAACGTGTGCGCATCCCTGGGTGCACAAATTCGGATGTGGTTATCACTATTTAAATGTGATTATTTGTTTGTATTTAGATTATTCTTATCATTAAAGGTAAAGTAGGATATGCAGCATGAATGTCAACAGCTCGATTGTAGTCATTGTGACTCGGCATTATTTTGGTTTAGTGCTAGACATAACACAAACCAAGGTTTGATTTTTTTCAAGCAAAAATATTTAAAATACTTGTAATATCCGTTTTAAAAGTTCATGCGTTGGTATGATATCCACCTCGCAATGTAAGTGCCCCAATAATAAAACTTTATGAGTGAGCAAGCTATAGGTGGCCCCCGGCCATCCGGGTACTTATTTTACATGACGCTACAGTGCCTACACTTACGCTTTTCAACCCACAATAGACCGTGGAGCAGTGCGACTAGTTGAAGACTTGTAGCTGAGCTTATTCAGTCGGTTTACATTTTGTTTTGACCTCGAATCGAGCTAACTTCTGGGCCGATTTCGGTAAAATAATACTTGGCGAAAATTGCATTTTATGTGAAGCTAAACACATGAACATGTAGAGGAGAGTCTTTATTTTAGTTGTTGGCTGGAGGCCCCATGTCGAGAAGTTATAGAAATGGTAGTATTTTGGCCGATTTGAAAAGGGACAAACCTCGGAAAACTACAAATTTGACTTCTGAATCGGATTTGTTGTCATAGGAGGTCAACGGCTTGTGACGTCACCTCCAGGGTCACCTCCGGGGTCACCTATTGCACACTCCCTGCACATACATGTATTAATTCCATATTCTACAATATTATTTGTTCACAGACTATTCCACAGCTGCCAGAGAGCTACCACAATTAGAAGTGCCTAATTATGACAGGGAATTGAAATTCAAGGGATTGGAAACAGACTTCCCATGTCTGTCTCGTCTGTGAGTATTGTTTGGGGGAAGAGTGGGAGTAGCAAACGAAAGTTGTTCTAAGCCGTACACCCCTGTGGGTGTTAAGATTTTGGACTTTCTACTGTTGGGAGACAATAACGATAATTGATCAACACTAAACAACCGAATTGCTATGTTTTGTGGATAAGTAGTAAGTTGATGAATTTAATATAACTTTCCTTTACTCATGCATTTGAATGCAAAACTGCAGATATAATGAAAGACAGAGATAAAAAGACTAGTTCGCATCTGAAATTCTGACAACTAGACAGAAAATGCCGTACTGCGCAGGTCGGCAACCAATCACGGCGTGCCTTTGCCCTGACGTCAAACGTGATTTAGTCTTTTTATCTCTGTCTTTCATTAATGTCCATGGATCTGGACTATTAATTCCATTGTAGTCATGTGAGAAATAGTAATAGGTTCCAAATTATCTTGGAGCTTTGGGAAAAGGTCACTTTGAGCAATGGTCGAGTTCCAATACCTTAAATTGACCATTGCCCAAAGTAGAGCACAGAATCAACATAAATATTATAATTGCATTATACAGTAGAACTACTGCATAGTGTGAAGCAGTATTGTAACAAGCCAACCTTGGGCCGAGTCATAAGTCAAGTCAGGTCATTTACTGTTTAACTTGAGTAAAGTCAAGTCCAGGCATTAGAATTTCCAGTCAAAACACTGGAACCAGATTTTTGTGATGTCAAAATTCCTGCAAATTTTTTTTAATTTTCAGCCCATTTTCAGGTGTCTAATTTGATGTGCCTTTCCAGCTTTTCTAATTTCCAGACTTTTTCATGAATGTGTATTCGCATGCCTGCAAGTCAGACATATTGGTTGGGCCAACTTGAGTAAATTTTAATTTGAGTCCATTGTTTTGCCTGGAATTTGTGTAAATGTCAAGTCTGTTTCAAGTCATAAGTGGAGACTCAGATCAAGTCAAATCATTTGAAGTTGTGAACCAAGTTGAGTCAAGTCAAGTTAAGCTACGGTGGCAAGTTCTCCGTATCACAGAAAAACAGAAAAATCCACAGAATTTAAGAAAAAAAACCGGAAAACACAGAAATTTGTGGAAAGCATGTTTTTCCTGGAGAAAATAAAAAATGAAGAAAAAATAATGAGAATGTGAGGTAAAAATAATGAAAATGAAGATATCAACCTCAAAACAACTAGAAAATTTAATGCAAGTAACTTCCTTTTATCCCAATTTTAGCTGTGTGCATTTTTTGTAGGCCTACCTAGCACAAGGGAATTCCATCCTTTCTAATGAAATCACAGAATTTAGTAGTTAAAAAACAACCCACGGAAAAGCGCGGAATTCGGTGTTTTAAATCACGGAAAACTTGCCACTTTAAGTTAAGCCAGTGAGTCAATGAATGTGGGATGGATTATTTTGCACACTGTTTTGTTGATGATTAATCATGGAATGAAAATCAAATTTGTTCAAAATGAACTATTTTCATATTTCTTATGACAGTCCAACAGCAGGTCCTGATGCTACTTATCAGAAAGTCACCACCGGATTCAAAGAATACCATCATAAGGAACCATTCTCAGTCAAATACAATGAAGGTATTCTACCCGAACTCACTATTGCCTACGAAACGTTTGGTACACTCAATGAAGACAAGAGTAATGCAGTCATTATTTTCTGTGGTCTTAGTGCTAGCTCACATATCAGAAGTCACAAGGTAAGATCATGATCATGGTGGAACTGTTTTTCATTTTGCTGTATTTTAGTGGCCATGTTTCTCTTCCAAAAAAAACTCAAGTAACATATTCATTCCATAAACCGCCCAGGGCGTTTAACAAAGTCAGTTTGGGTGAGCGCTTATTTTTTTAAAATTATTATTTACATAATTGTATGTAAAAAATGGTCCAGAATATGGATTTTATGTGTACGTTGATACACATGCAGTTGCATAGAGGATCATGTGTAATAAAGTCGCTAGTTGGGCACTTATAGGGGCATGGGCAGTTAATGGAACGAATACTGCAATTGTTTGTTGGCCTATCATAGTGTTGTCTGTATGTATATGTTAAAGCCATGATATAAAATTTCTGTCAAATTTTAATTTTGTTGTTCTTTGACAAAATTTTTTGTCAAACTCGTCCCAAAAGTATGTGAATAACTCAGTGCTAAATTGTTGGTCTAAACTATATAAAAGTTATATATTTAGAATGGTAAAAACTTGACGAATCCACCTGTGAAGTCGAATTTGGGCATGAGGCCCAAAAGTTTCCAGAATTTTAAGGGTTAAGACCAACCTTAACTGAACCGGTACTCCAATTGCCATGTTCATTTTACCATAATTCGCATACTATATGAATCACTGACCTGGCCTAATTTGCTCTCAGGTTTACGATATATATACCACTTCCAAAAAAATCTTCATTATTTTTAAGTACAAGTGGTGGTCTAGTGGTTATAGAGCGTCCGCCTCACGATCGGGAGGTCGCGGGTTTGAATCCTGGCCGGGCCATACCAAAGGCTTTTAAAATGGTACCTACTGCCTTGCCAGACGTTTGACATTGAAAGAATGGAGTAGGGAAAGTTAAACACATGGCTACCAGTGGACTAACCCCCAGCTTTTCTGCTTGCAGACATGTGGCCTAGGGTTATGAAACGGAGATAGGCGCCGCCCAATGGGCCAAAAGGCTTGGGAAGGATTTAACTTTTAACAAGTGTTCAATGAAATGTTAATGTATTCTTGTTCAACAGGATAATCCTGCACCAGGGTGGTGGGAGAAATTTGTCGGTCCGGGCTGTGCCGTTGATACCAATGAGTTTTTTGTCATATGCTGCAATAATCTAGCTGGTTGCTATGGAACCACGTAAGTTAAAAAGCCAAGAGCCTCCATCATAGTCTTTGGCAAAGACTATACTTGCGATCAAGGAGGGTGAGCACTGCAGTTTTCATTGCGAGTCGCAATCTAGGGCGGATGAGTAGCGAAGCTGCGAGTGGCGAGCCACTTCACCACTATGGTTTTCAAGAGTGTGTGGATCCCAGTAGCCACTATGGTTTCCTAAAGTTTGTAGTTTCCAATAGTTCCTAGTAGACACTATGGTTTCCAAGAGTGTGTGGTTCCTAGTAGTTTCTCTCCCTATGGGTAATATAGCTACACGGTCTGTAGCATAGACAACTCCATCTTAGATTTACGTCTGTGATGCAGAGTATGTCTGCTTCAAGGATTTGCATTTAATACATTCATGTGCTCATCTGTGTTCATGTCATTGTGTACTTTCATTCACTTCTTGATGCATTTGTGTTAAATATTTCATGAAATGTTAAGAATTATTTTTTGTTATCATTTTCTTGCAATCCAGAGGGCCATCGTCCATCAATCCTACCACAGGGCAACCATATGGAACCACGTTTCCTATTATATCTGTAGATGATATTGTACATTCCCAGTTCTTGCTGCTAGATCATTTTGGAATAGACAAGGTTAGTAGAGCTATGCTATCCAAAAGTTTTAATCATAATTCATCTTGTACATGTAGATGTCAGTGCAATTGTCATCACTGCCATTGCTATTATTTGGGACGAATATAACTAACGAGATAGGAAGCAATGCATTTTTACCATTGTCCACTGTCAACCATGTCTTAGGCCAAAAAAAAAAAAAAGGTTTGTCTCACGAACATTTGCCAAAAAAGCTAAGTGCTATGCTCTTTTTTTTTTTTTTTTTTTTTTTTTTTTTTTTTTTTTGGTTTAGAAGCTATGCTAATGCGTTTTTGTTTTGTTTTTTGGTTTTTTTAGCCTGAGACAAATGAAAATCACAAGACAGGTATTGGAAAACTACAAGTGGTCTTACAATGAAAGAGAAGCAACAAATTTACAATGTTAATAATAGATCCGTCTGGCTCATACCAGCTTTCATCAGAGCCGGTCGACATTGTAGGTAAAACGGCTCAATTGCCGGAAAATACGGGTTACAGCTTCGCCCCGACACCAACTCATTTTTTAGGGCATTCAGAGTAACCGAATCGGCGCACCGATGCAGTGCCCAATTCCTCAGCACAGTCCCCCCTGTTTTAACTATACGACTACGAACAATCATGTTGAAATAAACGGTAAAAACTTCGTTAAAAAACAGCTAAAAAAAATACAAAAATTTATGAAAACAACATGGCTTCACTCGATCGCAGAGTTCTCCGTGAGGCTAAGTCCTTTTATATTGCATCCACTTTGCTTCGCCGGCTTTACGCCTCCGTGCCGTTGCAAGGATGGCGTGAAACTAGCGAGACTGAGGCTACGGTGTGGGTTACGGGCTATCTGCAACACTAATGGCATACGCGCTGCCTGACATTTTCGATGGTTTTCTGACATTGAGGAATTCATTTTTACTACGTTGGTCGAACTATCGGGAACCGGAAAAATCGGGGAAAAAAAACCCTTTAAAAAGGCGGTCAGCAGCGTGAGACAAACGCGCTGTATCGCTTTCACATACTTATGCTTGCTGGTTCGTGAGACAAACCTTTTTTTTTTTTTTGCCTTATGTGGCATCATTATACAAATACCTCAATCAATTATTTCTTAAATTAAATTATCACACTTTCTATTGTGCACTCACTAAAAGAACATGCTTAGTACATGCACAAAAATTCAATTCTTAATATGAAAAAAAAAATTAAACTCATAGGTTGCATTAATGTGTTATGTGGCATCATTATACAAATACCTCAATCAGTTTCTTAAATTAAATTGTCACATTCTCTATTGTGCAATCACTAAAATAACATTCTCAGTATACGTACATGCACAAACATTCAATTCTTAAGGGGGTACTACACCCCTGCTCAATTTTGTGCCTATTTTTGCATTTTTCTCAAAAATTATAGCGCATTGGTGACAACTAAGATATGTATATTATAGGGGCAAGGACTACAACTACTGCACTGGAAATTTTATTTCAACACAGACAACAGTTGTGGAGTTACAGTCAAAAATGAGGGAAACCAATATTTGATCAATAAATCAATAACTACTTGCCTTGAGTTCCTGAATTTTCAGTGCAATAGTTGTAGTCCTTGCCCCTATAATATACATAGCTTATACTTGTCACCAATGCGCTATAATTTTTGAGAAAAATGCAAAAATAGGCACAAAATTGGCCAGGGGTGTAGTACCCCCTTAATATGAAAAAAAAAATCAAACTCATAGGCTGCACTAATGTGGCAGGAATTGTTACACAAAGTAAGCCAAAATTCAAGAAATTATGTAAAAATCTGAAAAAAAAAGAAGTTTACATTACATATTGACCTAATTTAATGAATTTTGACCCATTTTGTGTATCAATTCCTGCCAAATTAATGCAACCTATGAGTTTGATTTTTTTTTCATTTCCTAGTATTTCGAGCTTGCTCTGACTACCATACCATCTTCAAATATTATTATTTCCAGCTGTAAAATTGTTTTAAATATGTAATTTTCAATGTTTCCATGTGCCAGGTATATGCAACAGTTGGCTCATCTCTTGGTGGTATGACATCATTATTATCACCAGCTCTGTATCCAGACAGAGTGGGCAGGTATGTACAAGGATGAAATAAAACATATCAAAGAAATTTATAGTATTGACTTAGTAAACTACCAACAGAAGGTGTCGTGATGGAAGATTCCTACCAAACTTCCCAGGTAGGTCTGCATTATCTTAAACATGCAAAACTTGTGTGAATATTTCCACATTAGCTTAAATTGCCCAGGTCATTGGTCAGGTGGTCAATTCCAATACAATACTGGAATTTTCCACCTCTGTATCTACTGTGAAATCTACTGCACATAGAGCTATGCAATGCATTTTACTAAGGGGCTGTGCAATAATTATAAATAATAAATAAATACATTTTGGAGCCCTGGGGGAGGGTAAAGTTGGGGGGAAGAAATTTTGGCAAGCCCAAAAGTGGGGGAAGCAATTGTTGGCCAGCTGAGAGGTGGGGGGGGGGGAGCAATCTTTGGCACACATTCATGGTGCGCCTTTTAAATAAAATGCTCTTAAATACCTTGGGAAAATAGTACGCAACGCTTTAATATGCAAATTTTCCTGCTTGCTGCACTCGCAACATATATCTAGACCATTTAAGGTTTGCAAATTGGGATGTGGCATGTGTAAAGGGGGGGGCGTAAAGATTTTTTGGCGGGCCGAGGGGGGGACAAGCAATTTTGGCAGGCTGTTTGAAGTTTTAACCCCCCCCATAGGGGGCTCATAATTATTGCACAGCCCCTAATAATGATAATCTCAAACAAGCCAATTTGCAAGAACACAGTTTTACTATAGTATAGTGACTTTAAAATATGTATTGGGTACAATGACTTACTCTACAAATTTGGAACAACTTTTGAGCTAAAGAAGGTTATAGACCTTTTCAAATCAAAATTGGCACAATGAATCAAGCGGAATCACGTACCCTTTTGAGTGAAAACACAACGTATTTAGCCAAAATCAACATGAGTCATCACAGGGAAATACTTTCTAAAGGTATTGAACTAAAACTTCCACTATTTGGCACTTCACAATGTGACAATAAAAGAAAGAAAATTGCACATGTTTGTCGTCTGCGGCCAGCGTTCGAAATAGGGCCGGTCAGCCGGCCATTGGCCTGTAACTTTTTGGCCTGGCCGGTAACTTTTCTGACTGGCATCTAGTTGCCGGCCCGGCTGGCCGGTAACTTTTTAAGGTCAAGCCCGGCTTGCCTGTAACTTTTTGAAGCATATTTCGAACACTGTCTGCGGCACATTTGATTTGGGTTTTCGTGTGGTTTTCGCAATATAAATATCAATCTCTTTCCATACCCAACGCTTGACCGTGTCTTTCACACAGATTTGTGTTCAGATGTAATAGTTGCGTTTGTGTTAGCGTTGATGACCCGGAATTGTAAACGGGGTCGTCCATAACAAACTTAGATTTGAAAAGGTCTATTGAACTATTTCAGTAGACCATTTTGCATTCGTAGTCTCAATCTACAGTAATTGCTACCATTGAAGGTTTCTTTGCTTCACAGAGAGTTGGATTTGTGGGGGGGTAGGCCAGCGAAGTTTCTACCAGAAAGAACAGGGCGGGCAACAATTCTTCGCAATATGGGCGATATTTTGATGAAGTATACATGAATACTTTCGCGCGCAGCTGTGAATTAATTTTTTCATCACAGCTTCGCACAAAGTGGAGTATACTTCGGACTCAAGTCCCATCTCCATGTTTACATTGTATACGCACTGAAGTGGCAAAAAGTGCCACCCTTCTCTGCAAGCAATTGCACATACACGTACTGATCATTATATATGTCAATTATTTTCTTTCTTTTTTTTTCCCTCTTTTTTTTTCTTAGGGCCATTTGTATCTCCTGTTGTGCCCAGACACATCCTACTTCCATATCACTGAGGTATCTTCAGAGACGTGCAATAATGACAGATCCGAACTGGGCAAGAGGTCATTATTATGGAGAATCATACCCTAGGATGGGTATGAAATTAGCAAGGTATGCTGGGTGTGGGGGTGTGTGTGTGTAGGGGTGGTGTCAGGACACGTCCTACTTCCATATCGCTGAGATATCTACAGAGAAGAGCAATAATGACGGATCCAAACTGGGCAAGATGTCATTATTATGGAGAATCGTACCCTAAGATGGGTATGAAACTAGCAAGGTATGTTGTGTGTGTGTGGGGTGGGGTGGCTGGGTGTGGGTTAGGGTGTATGGTTTGTGTGGGGGTGTGCCAGCATATCTCTAGAGCAATTATGACAGGTCCAAATTGGGCAAACTGGGCAAGTGGTCATTATTATGGAGAATCATACCCTAGGATGGGTATGAAACTAGCAAGGTATGTTGAGTGAGTGGGGGTGGGGGGGGGTATGGGGAGTGTCAGGACACAACCTACTTTGTATCTCTGAGGTATCTCCAGAAAAGGGCAACAATGACAGATCCTAACTGGGCAAGAGGGTATGAAGCTATCAAGGTATGTTAGCTTATGTTGATGTATGTGTATGTTTTGGGGGATGGCTGGTGTTTTAGGACATTGCACTAAAATACCATTTTTCCAAGGACATTTTTTTATTCATACCCCAGAAGGGGTGGTAAAACCCATTTTTATCATAAAAAACATGACTGGGTACCACTGGTATTACTATTCTTTTGAGGACCACAGGTTCAGTGTTGCTTTAGTAATTACTATCCTTCCAAGAACAAACACAGGCACACAAAATATGTGGTTTTCTCATAGACCCTGGATTTCCAGGGTCTATGGTTTTCTATTAAAAAGAGAAGTACAATGTACATGTAATGAGAAAGTTTGAAAATACAAATAAACACTTAGCCATGCAGGGATATTAAGAAACAGACACTTTAAACATATGTTGCCACCTCTAGCTTCCCCATCATGTTGCATATGGGATATTTTGACCTCCATGCATGAAACTCTTTTCGATCAAATTTCTTTAATCACATAATATGAGCTGATAAAATGCAATTCATTGTGCCAAAATAACACTGCTAGTTATAAGGTGAGGTTTTTGGGGTGATACGGATTATATGATACGAGATATATCATGTCAGTAAATTGGGGGCTCTTATCCAATGATCACACAGGAAACTACTTGATGGTATGATAAAAGTACTTGTAACTTGCCACACATACATGTACATGTGTTATCATTTGTTTATGTTGTTATAAAGTCTGTGCATGCATGTCGAGTCTGTTCTTGCATCATATGGAATGACTCAGCTGTTTCTGTAAGGACAAGTCTAGTGCTATCTACAGCCTGTAGTACAGGAATGTGAATTGCTTACATAGCAAACAGAGTTCATCTATTTCTATCGCTTTATTGAGATACTAGTAGTCTGTTGATACGCCAAGGTCATGTTTGTTTTGATATCTGGGCATAGACCCGGAACTGACTACTGAGAGCTTAGGGACTGTTCACAAACACTTGTTAGGGGGGCCTGATGCAAAAAGGGGGGCCCTGAAAATTGTTGACCCTCCTAAGGGGGGCCCTGAAAGAAAAGACCACAAATTTTCATGGGAAAATTGAGTTTATATGCTTTTCTATGGGGTTGACCCATAATTTTCTTGTCAAAAAGGGGGGCCCTGAAAATTTTGAGGTCTCAAAAGGGGGCCCTGAAAAAATGTTGCGATGAAAATTTTTTGCATCAGGCCCCCCCCTTACAAGTGTTTGTGAATGGTCCCTTACTGATATTGTTGGTAGCATATTGGTGCTTGTAGTAGAGCACGGTTGGCCAACCTTTTTGGAAATACTGGCCACACTGTTAATAGCTGTTAATGCTAAAAAAAATTGCCTTAAATTTGATGAAAACTGTACATGTTTTAAAAGCACATAACTAGTTTTCTGAAATTTTAAAATTAGGACCTTATAATATTTTTATACCTTAATAAAATGTCCAAACTTTTGTTCAAAGTTGAAAAAAAAAAGTCTAATTTTGATCCTTTTTGACTCATGATTTTAAAATAATTGAAAATCCTAAAATTTCTGATTCATCAATTCACTCGATACAGCACTTTGATGACATATGGGGGATGATATTAGTCCCACATAAATCCAATATGTATTTATTTGTATTGGATTTTTGTTGCGTAGGACTTCAGAATGACAGTGAAATTACGTACTAATGGGATTTGCTAAGTATCAAGTAACACAAAATATATTATTACATTTATTATTAATCACAGGATTGGTGAGGAGAACTATGGTAGCAAGACTCTGTACACAGATTTAAAAATGCTCTTGCTTTGACTAAAAATGTAATTTGATCATTCAAAAGTGGATAAAAGGTTTTTTAAATTAAAAAGGGTTTTTAATTAAAGTTTGATATGCATGCATTGTTTAATTATGCCGTCTTTCACATTGGAAGCATACGGTGTAAAGCAGTTGCCTCCCAGATAAAATGGCTATATCTGTTATTTAGGGACCGTTCACAAACACTTGTAAGGGGGGGCCTGATGCAAAAAAATTTCATCGCAAAAATTTTTCGGGGGCCCCCCTTTACAGACCTCAAAAATTTCAGGGCTCCCCCTTTTGGACATGAAAATTATGGGTCAACCCCATAGAATAGCATATAAACTTAATTTTTCCAGGAAATTTTGTGATCATTTTTTTCAGGGCCCAGGAGGGTCAAAAATTTCAGCCCCCCCCTTTTTGCATCAGGCCCCTAACAAGTGTTTGTGAATGGTCTTACAGCATTTTGACTGTGAGGAAACTACCCTCCATTCCAGAAAAATACAGCACTAATTTTAGGGGAATTAAAAAAAATGTTACCAGGATTTAAATTTTTTATCAAGTTCTGCCTCATGATAACATTCATTTAGTACCAACTGGAAGAGAAAAGGTTCGCTATTTTACTAATTTCTTGAAAAAAATCAAAAACATACTTTTTTGGCATGTATTAATGACAACCCAGTTACAAAATGCAAAGACTTGGAACAAGTCTAAGCATTCAAAATCTTGAGTATATGCCAACATTTTGCTGTAATTTTCACTGTTTTGTGTTACTTCAATTACATGATTGGATATAAGAATAAATCATGTCTTTTCCAAAAATTAACCTGCATAAATTAGACTTTGTACAAGTCTAAATACCCTAAACATGCACATTTTTGCTCTTTATTTCATACATTTGTCCAAATTTAACTTTTATTGCCAGGTATTACTAAGTGAATGATTAGGATTGAGCTGTGTTTTATTTGGTAGAAGTTAATCATACTTTTTTAATCTCAAAAGATTAGTGCTGTAATGTCAAAATTTGTTTTAAATTGCCTACTGTATTTTATGTGGGTGAGCTGAGCAGATAGGGCTTCACTAATCTTTTGGTTTATTCTATACAGAGAGATTGCTACTATCACATATCGTAGCGGGCCAGAATGGGGAAACAGATTTGGACGTAAGAGAACTCATAATAATGCATCTCCATCACTGTGTCCGTATTTTGAGATAGAGGAGTATATAGAGTATCAGGGTGAAAGTTTCAGCACCAAGTTTGATCCCAATTCTCTTCTGTATATTTCAAAGGTTGGTACAGTTTTGGCTAGGATAAGGCCAAAAAAAAAAGTTGTTTGTTTGTCCTCCACCGCCTGCTCCTCAGATTAAGGCCTGACCAATATTTTTATTTATTTATTTATTTTTTTTTGAAAAAAACAACAACATTTTTTCAAATGATATAATATATGTCTATTATTATTAATGACTTCAAAATACATTGTATTTATATCCATGTATCAATATAAGGCCCAATCTGGGACTTGACGAACCCTGGGACTTTAATGAACCCTGGCCGTAGTGGTGAGAGTCGAGTGCATCGACCACTACTGATACCAACCCGTCCTCCTATCTTCATCTAAATCAAGTCCCAAATTGGGCCTTATACATGTATTGATACATGGATTTAAATCCAGCTCTAGCTAGGTCCAGGATTAGAGACCAGGAATACACAAAATTCGAGAAAAAAATCCGCCCGCCTGCACTTCCTCTTTCAAATCTGTGGAGGACAAACAAACAATTATTTTTTTGGCCTAAGTTGTGGGCTTAAATCTATAATGGGCTATTCCAGTTGAAATTCATATATCCCCGAAGGAAAACACAACCTTAATCTTTCACACAGTGCAAATTTCAAATGGGGTTACCTAAATGTGTGACTCTATTTGAAATTTACACCCCATGTGTGGGAGATTAAGTTTATGAGAGTTTAATGCACTGCGTGCTAGCCATGCGCTTCAACGGAAAAAGTTTGGAAATATTTTCTCAAAATATCAAGAGCTATCTTAAGAACTACTGAACCAATACTAGGCTTGTTTGTACTCATTTTAATGCATTTTTCATGCTGATTCCAAATATGGTCATGAAAATTTGCATTTCTGAAATTTTTGAATTAAAAACAAAATAACCATGTCGTCTGCAGTCGACACCCGCGTGAAGAGAGTTAAGATTATGTTTTCCATAGGGGGTGTATGGATTCAAACTGGAAAAGCCCGATGGTAAACACAGTCAATTGAGGACACACACATGTGAAATCGCTGTGTTGCAGTGGACATTGTTAATAGATAATAGATTAAAAGTAGCGTAAAGATGCAACGTCCGCTATTGGAGATGTAGGGTAAGTCCACACTCGGCAGCCAATAAAAATGGGCAAAAGGCCAATATTGTTAAACATGTATGCCTGCAGATAAGGCAAGTAAACGTCCCAGTAGTGTATCACTGTCCATGTCTACCTGTGGTTGTGTATGTGGGGTGTGTTTGTATGTATGTCACACAACTGATACATACTTGGCATATATTTATGTTATTTTAAGGGATCTAGAATGAGCGTTTATTGCGTTTCGACAGTATTTTTTGTGGGACATGAGAGCACCTCAGACCTATCAAATTGCATTCTGAATACGAAGCATGTCTTTCTGATATCAAATAATTTTCATTTTTTGAAAATCACAATATAATACAAATTTTATGAAAAATTATAAAAAATTGATATATTTCAAATTTTGGATATATAACAGTCCTCGAAGTAAATTATATAAATCTATTGATATATTCTTAAAGTGTATGTGGCTGGGAGGAAAAGCCGACGGTCAATTGAAAATTTTGACATTTCATATTGAAGATATGGATTTGTTTCCCAAAAAGACCTAATTTTTTTTTTGGTGTTTTGGAAAAAAAAATCCATATCTTCAATACGAAAGGTCAAAATTTTCAATTGATCGTCGGCTTTTCATCCCACCTACATACTCTTTAAGTATAAATCATCAGATTTTGTAAGTTTACTTCGAGTACTGTTAAATATCAAAAATATCAATTTTTAATGATTTGCCATAAAATGTGTATTAAATTGCGAATTTCAAAAAATCAAAATTATTTGATATGAGAAAGACATTCTCCGTATTCAGAATGCAATTCGATATGTCTGATGTGCTCTAATGTCCCAAAATAAATACTGTCCAAACGTTCATACCCCAGCCCTTAAGTGAAGAGAATGCAAAGAATAGTTCATATGATGTTATTTTGCAAAGCTAAAGATCTATTGCACTGGCTGACATATCGCATAAAATCAAACCTGCGTCACACTATGCTATGCAAAACGATTGGCGAATGAAGTGCTGATGTGATGATGATGTGATTCAGTTAGCCAATCGGAACTCCACTTCATGTTCACGCCATAAACTGCACCAAATTGGGCAATGCAAAAGGTCTTCGCAAATAGGTGTAAGATGTATGAAACTGTAATACACTCATTTGTAACGGTTGTTTTTGATATTTTATTATTTCTTTTGAACCATATTCTTCTTTAAATCACTTCAGGCCATGGATTTATTTGATATGAGTGAAGGCTATTCATCTCTTCTGGAGGGTGTGTCTAGAGTCAAGTGTCCAGTTATGATAATTGGTGTCCAAACAGATATCCTTATACCATGCTGGCAACAAAAGGAGATAGCAGATCTGCTGAAGAAGTCAGGTAATTTGCAGTAGAAATAGTGATGTAACAGGATTAATTACCATAGCGACCAGTCAAAACTACTTTTTAATATATTGCCCTGCACTCATCACAATGTCATGTGTCTGTGTGCAATCATAGATTGAATACAATACCGCTCTTTTCAAAGACACTAATCGTACATTTGCAAGTGAAACATACATGGACTCGGCATAATGTGAAATTTCTATAGAATTAAAATAAAACACTTAGTTGGAAAGATTGTTTTCCTGACCACATGCTGTTTTTCCCCATATGACTATTGTTCTTTTAAAAATGCTATAGACTTCTTCTCAACAAAATGAGTACAAACAGCAAAAAACTCTTACATGTACTCGCTCGACTTGCAGTTTTTACAGCTTTCATAAATAGTTTGGTTTTATAACTGACTCCTTCCTACCCTTCTGTGTGACAAAACTGCATGGAACTGCAATGCTCATCAAAATGTGTTGGGACACTTTGGGAAAAGAGATGTTGAAATGGAGGTTTATTTGGTCTCAAGTGTAAACCTTTTCGTAACACCCCAACCCTCCTCCTTCCCCACTAATCAATGCTGGGTGCGACTAGGCGTATGTGACTGAAAAAGTAGAATTCAACATTGATGGGGGAGTGGGGGGCTTATTAACATTACCCTATCAAAAGTGTCCCAACACTTTTGACGAGCATTGTGGTTCAAAATATCATTGATGTTTTTAAGAACATAGGAGAAACGTAATCAATTTTTAACTCCCTCCTCGAGGTTCCTTCCCTAATGAAAATAGCGGGTATGTATGCAATATGATGTCACTCACTATTTATTCTTATTTCAATAAAAGTCTCTCCTCCAAGGGACAATTTCCCATAATACAATAAGACTGGTGGTAGGTATAATAATCTGGGGTGTGAGTGACCACAGATCAAAAAATCTGAAAAAATCTGAAAAAGTCTGAAAAAATCTGAAATTTGGAAAGCTCCTATACGTTTGTACAGAGGAAGTGCAGAAAAAGATATAAAAATCGAAATCAAAAAATCTGAATTCAGATTTTAATCTGAACTCTCACACCCCTGAATAATAGAGAGATCGTAATTTCCAAACGTACGTATCGAACATACGTGGAATCTATTCAACACAGGGTCTTAGCTAGAAATTCAGGTTTGCCCGTCATTTGAATAAATTTGCCTGTTCGAATTTGAAAAAATTAAACATTAAAAACATTTACCTGACTTCTACAGCCTATTGGGGGTTCAAAGAGGCTTTTCTAAACACCTACAATTATAATGTAGGATCTGTCAAAGGCATTAATTTTGCCCGTCCCAGGAGCAAACTCCCCGTCTAAAATGACGGCCAGACAGGTGGCTAGCTGAGACACTGATTCAACACCACTCTCCTGTGACAGGATTTTAAATAGATTCATGTACGTTTGATGCTACGTTTGGAAATCGCAATCTCTCTAATGATCATGGTTGTAGAGACCTGTCCTCTGGCATCTATCCTCCAACCAGGGGTCGCATTTAAGGAGTTTGCGTGTCCAGGGACTCCTTATTTTTTGATTTTGGCCATTTTGGACTCCTTAAATCACAAGTTGAAAGCGACCAAAGGGTCTGATAAAAACTGTATGGACTCCTTAGTTTTACGATGCACGGAGGCGTAAATCAGTATAAGAATCGTCGATCAAAAGTAAAAAATAAAAAGATCAGTAAATCTTCCAAATCACCATAGGCCAATGACACTAATAATTTCACTGGAATATTTGACAAGTTCCAAAGTTTAGAATTTCGGACAGGTCGACTCCTTAAATTCTCATTGGACCCCTTAAATGTTGGTTTTGCAGGTACCAATTAAAAAATTTAATTGGACCCATTGATTTTTTGTGCTCGCGTTACCCCTGCCTCCAACAATAGCTGAACTTTTGATTGTTACTCATAGACTAATACAGACTATTCTCTAACAGTCAAAGTCCCCATGCATTGTACGCTGTGAATTCTTGCATATTCGTGATAGTGCCGTGTCTAACAATTACGCCAGCATTGCGTGCCTAATGCGATAAAGCATTGCGTGTCTACGCGTTTACACAAAAGACAATAAATATATGCGGTACATGAGTAGCAGTTTTGCCTGGTCCATTATCGGGTTACGCTGAGATTTTGACTGTTCAGAGTTTGTCTGTATCTCTTTAGTCCGTGGTAATATATTCCAGTTTCCTTATTGCAGGTGGTCTATAAAAAGTGATTATGAACGTTAAGAACTTAAACCTATTATGTAGACATTGAGATATTTTAAACCCAAACCATATCTGTCGTGTACCCATATGCACAGAGTTGTAAATAAACGTGAGGGACAAGATCATTATGGTTGTCTTATTTTATATTGATATTTAATTTATTTTGAAATATTTATTTCAAATTTCAGAATCATTCCAAAAGTCAAACCTGAAGATAAAAATGATACTAAATGAAATTACTGTTTTAATACAAACTCAGATCATTTTGATGTTACAAGCACATCAACATTGGGCTATTCCAGTCGAAATCCACACTACAGGGTGTATCAAAATGATTGGTACCGAAGACTTCTAATGTTTTGCCGATTTTTTTTACTATTTTTGTGCCAGTTTGTTGTTAATTATTTAAATATTTGTGATTATAGTAGTTTTATCTTCTCTAAAAATTTTAGATCATAAAGATAGCACATTCTATTCAGAAGTTATATAGGTGTTTTTACACTTTTCATCGTAACGCTGGATCAGTAGCACACCATTTCCAAAGCTCTATTTTACTGCAAATATACCTTGTGAGGATGATATATTGAAAATCATGGAAACGTTTAATATTTTCCTTGCTTATTTCTTCATTCATAATACATGTATATATAAATATAAATTTGTTTCTATAGCTCACCTGTAATGGGTTTGAGCACTCTAAATTACAAAGTTAAGCAGTATACAGACTTTTTATTGTCGTACAATATTGTATGTACAATATGTACGTTATTTAATCTATTGCCATTCTATTTCAGTAATGTTTAAGTTCTAACGAATGTTTGATGACGTAAAATCGATAATATATTTCTGCTAGATATTGTATGCAACATATTATCGATTTTTCGTCATCAAACATTCGTTAGAACTTAAACATTACTGGAAATAGAATGGCAATAGATTAAATAACGCATATATTGTACATACAATATTGTACGCATAATACTGGAGTCTGAAGCGCTTAAGTCACTTGTAAAGTACACTTGTTATAAATGTTATAATCAATATTTATTGCTTGAGAGTAATATTATTGACTTGAATAATTTAGGTGGGGTGAAAGACGTTTCTGTATCCATCCAGGGCTGTGATTTAAATTGTATTATTGAGATTACTAAGTAGATGGTGTGGCAGAATGGCTATAGACTGTAGACAGTGTAGGTTAGTTTACACCTGGTAAATTTATTGGAATGGCTCCACAGTATTCCACACTTCAGTGTGCATTCATAGTTAAGAATCACTAGTCGACACAAAGCTATGGAGAAGTGCAGAGAAGATTTAGGAGAGCTATAACTTGCAATGCTTCAAAATTTGATATGGGCAGTTACAGAATGGACCCATCCCAGGTGTTTTAGTTCTTTCAAGATAGGGCTTCACCTCACACTGCCAGAGTCGTAAGGCAGGGACTTAAGGAACTATCTTTCTAAAAGCATGTGTAAAGCAATTTTATGTTATGTATACTGAGGTGAGATATTGAAGAGTATGCATGCAGTAAATGGTTCAAGCAGTGAACCTATTCATCTTGTGTTGTATAAGTCAAACCATGATTACGTCGATCTTCGTTTTAATGACACTAGCTCCTAGATGCATCAACCTATCAACTTCAGATTAATAGATCAATAAGTTAACATATGCCCCTTTCTATTTATAGTACAAAAACTATATTAATTAGCAATTTTATATTTATGAAAATGTCACATAGCCCGGTACCAATCATTTTGATACACCTTGTACCCCCTGGAAGATTTTGGAAATATCTTCCACAGAGGGAGTATGTTTTTTAAATGTAATTGGTCAGAGTTATTCATTTTGAAACCCATACTCCCCCTGTATTATGGCTTTACCTATATCTTCCACAACTGGAGTATTTCAAATGGAAGTTACCCAATTGTGTATTCTATTCCAAATTCATACTCCCTCTGTGGCAGACTTTAGCAAATCTTCCACAGGGGAGTGTGGATTTTAAATGTAAGAGTCCATTGTATTTTTTTTTAATTCCAGGTAACACAGCAGTTACATACTATGAGTTAGATTCCTTATATGGACATGACACCTTCCTTCTAGATTTAAGCAATGTTGGCAGTGCAGTAAAGGTAAGGTAATAATATGGAAATAAACATCTCAAAAAAAGTAACTGACCCCCTTAAATAATGACCGTTATTCAAAAGCGGGTGATTGTATTACAAATCTGTCAAATGCGTTGGAAGCAGAATTTATTTCTGCACATTTTGACACCTCATTTGTAGCAATTGACTAAATATTGACGTCACAGCGTACATTTAAATCAATGTAGCCCAAGATCTGAAAGTTGCAGTAAATTCTATTGATTTTGCATTCAGTTTAAGGTGGTACTACACCCCTGACCAATTTTGTGCCTATTTTTGCATTTTTCTCAAAAATTATATCGCATTGGTGACAAGTAAGATATGTATATTATAGGGGCAAGGACTACAACTACTGCACTGAAAATTCAGCAACTCAAGGACAATAGTTATTGATTTATTGATCAAATATTGGTTTTCCCTCATTTTTGACTGTGTAACTCCACAACTGTTGTCAGTGCTGAAATAAAATTTCCATTGCAGTAGTTGTAGTCCTTGCCCCTATAATATACATATCTTACTTGTCACTAATGCGCTATAATTTTTGAGAAAAATGCAAAAATAGGCACAAAATTAGGCAGGGGTGTAGTACCCCCTTAATGGAAGGAAATCTGTGTAATGATATCTGAGCGTTTTTGTATTGTAAATATGTGTATGTAAGTGCAACTTTCAAATCAGGACCTCACTCCATTAAATTGACAGGTGTTTTATTGTTTTCTGAGCTATCGTATCAAATGAGGTGTTAAAATGCGCAGAAATAAATTCTGCTTCCAACACATTTTTCAGATTTGCAATACAATAGCCCCTTTTTGAATAATGGCCATTGTTTAAGGGGGGTTAGTTACTTTTTTTGAGATGTTTACTAATTGCACATATCGACCCCCTATATTAACCCCTGTTACATCTCGTTTTTACAAATTAATATAAAACTTTTTTTTACTCAAGAATTTTTTTTGTTACGTGGTCCGAAAATATTTGGGAAAAAAAAAAAAGCGTTTTGGGGGCTTTTCTCCAAAAATTAGCATTTTTTGCCCAACTTTGACCTCACAGATGACTTCATCAAGTCTTTGCTATTCTAAGTTAAAGTCAGTTTCAGAACTGGTGTCTTTATTGCGCATGGTGCCTCTTGAACTTGTAGACTCGTAAAAATAAAACGGTACTTGCATTTCACCTCAATGTTTCACAAAAGGTAATTATAGAGTGTGGCATTTATAAAAACTTTCAACAATGGGAAAGTTCAACTTGGTTCTCAATAAAACATTGAATCTTTGTCCTATTGCACTATTTTTGACTCACCCTGTAAAAATCCCAAGTTTGTTTAATCAGTTCCAGGTTGCAAGGCTACAGATGAAGCTTGGATAACTGGAGAGGCAAGAGGCATGATACTAACATCATCTGAAATGGAAGGCTTTCTTTTACCTGCATTTCTTACAAAGAACAAGAATGGTGCCCAAACTAGATGCACCATGCCTAGAATTATACACATCTTGTTAAATCCAATTGCATTAAATAAAGGCACTGCTACAAATGGTGAAGCTAAATACGGAAGGGTGAGGCCAACATTGCCCATTCCTATCACTCGGCCATACGCAGTTTGGTACTCGTTTTCTGCAAGGCCTGATAGCATGCTCATGGTACCGTATCGTGCTGATGCAGTTAAGTATATGTAGAATGCAAAACAGATGAGCCTGTGATAGGTGATGGAACAAATGGGAGCAAAATGGATGGCAATGAACATAGAGCTATGTAAGGCAGTATATATACAAATATGCTCTGGGTAACGTTGGTTGTATTTCACACTGATAACATTAGCAGCATTCATAATTTTGAAGATAAAATTCATAATTTTGAAGATAAAATTCATAATTTTGAAGATAAAATTCATAATTTTGAAGATAAAATTCATAATTTTGAAGATAAAATTCATAATTTTGAAGATAAAATTCATAATTTTGAAGATAAAATTCATAATTTTGAAGATAAAATTCATAATTTTGAAGATAAAATTCATAATTTTGAAGATAAAATTCATAATTTTGAAGATAAAATTCATAATTTTGAAGATAAAATTCATAATTTTGAAGATAAAATTCATAATTTTGAAGATAAAATTCATAATTTTGAAGATAAAATTCATAATTTTGAAGATAAAATTCATAATTTTGAAGATAAAATTCATAATTTTGAAGATAAAATTCATAATTTTATGATATGATATGATATGATTTTATTAACCTGCACAACATCGCGGCCAAACGGCCGAATTGCATTATACAAGAGACAATAAACAAATATTATGAAAGAAATCAAATACACATAATTATAAAGCAAAAAAAAAAAGCAACTTGGCATGGAAAAACAGCAGAGAGATGCAAAAGGGCACAATGGGAAGCCACCAGCACACAAGCTACTACTGCTTATTCAACAGATTAATGTAGTAGGGAATGGGGCTTTCAGCAAATCTGCTTGTGCGTGCACGCAATTTGGAGATATGGGTTGCATTTCTCAGCTGTCTTCCATGGACTTCACTTCTACTAGGAGGGAGCAACATGTTGGCACGCTCTGATTTAGCGTTTATTGCGAACTTAAGCGAGTGTTGTTCCCTCCTGGCAGAGAGAGAGTCTAGCTTACATACACTAACTGCATTATCATACGAAATATAATTAACACCCAAAATGATTCTACATGCCCTTTTTTGGACTCGCTCAAGTGTATTTGATTGTTTCACAGTGAGCGATGAATGCCAAATGGCATCAGAGTATTCCAACAGGGGACGTATGTAACCAACGGTAAACTGTGGTCAGCTCCGAAATGTTGAAACCAAAACGTTTCAGAGAACGGAGCATGAAGAGGCGTTTGTTAGCACACTTGCACATGTGATCCACCTGGGCATCCCATTTAAGATCTTGCTGTATGAAGATGCCCAGGACTTTGGCAGATGAAACAAAAGAAAGCAATGAATGGCCTATCTTCAGAATGGGATGAGAAGGTGGGTTTCTCATGAAACAGATTTGAATGGCTTGACATTTGTCAGGGTTGAGTTTCAGGTGGTTACTTACAGACCAGTCCAGGAAGTCATCAAGATCAGACTGAAGGTTGCCTTTCTCACTACACGCACGGTTCTCAACGAATGTGAGATCGTCGACATATTTCCAGTAGTGAGAACTGCAACCTTCAGCAGCGTCGTTGATGACAGCCTGGAAAATGATGGGACCAAGTTTGGTACCTTGCGGGACACCAGCACACAGGGGCATACTCAGATAAGGTTTGGTTATATCTCACACACTGAGTGCGATTATTGAGGAAACTGCAAACCCAAGGAACGATAGCCCCCCGGACCCCCAAAGCAATCAACTTTTCAACAGCTATATTGTGGTTTACCAGGTCAAATGCCTTGGAGAAGTCCGTGAGGACTACCGTTCCTACATTGTTGCGTTTGTCTGAACCTTGGAAAAGTGTGTGCACAAGATTGATCAGGTAATGGGATGTTGATATACCACTGACATTCCCAAATTGATTAATGTCTATGTATGGTTCAATATCATACACAATCCATTTTGCCACAAACCCTTCGGCAACCTTGGCAAAAAATATCAGTAAGTGATATAGGCCTCATTTTATCAATGCTGGGCGGGTGTTGCTTTGGAATGGGGACAACAATGGCAGATTTCCACTGGTGTGGCACAATTCCTCCTCAAAAGAACAATTCAACACATCTGTTAAAGGGCCACTCAGTTCATAAGCAAATTCCTTTATGATTTTGGGAGGAATTCCATCCGGGCCACTTGATTTAGAAGTTTTAACTCTCTTAAGCTCGCTATACACATCCCATGGATAAAGAACGGGCAGGTTTCACAGCGGGCAAGAAGGTTGGAAGCTCAGAATGATCCAAGGGATTAACATGGGAGGACACGCTCACAAACTTGGAATTAATGGCATTAGCCATTGCCTTGTGGTTAGCCCTATCCACTCCTGGGATGTGCATGTCAAGATCAGAATTGCTGGAATTAAGCATACACTTGATTTGTTGATACCATTTACGAGGTTCAGTCTTTTGCAACTTTCTCACTCTGTTTGCATTATAATTCACTTTAGCTTTCTCAATTTCTCTCTTCACCTCATTACGCAACTGGCGCCATTTTGAGGTTTCATGAGCTGCAAATGCTGCTTGACGTTTTGATATGAGTTTCTTTATACGTGGAGTGATCCACGGTTTATCAGTCTGATGAATTTTGAGTAATTTAGTAGGAAAGTAAAGTTCCATACCCTTGTTTAACACAGAATACATAGCATCCATTTTATTTTGAGTACCATTGCATTCATGGACCTCACTCCAACTCTGATCCTGAATCCATCTACCAAATGCTCTGATATTATCATCACGAAAAGGCCGTGTAATCCTGGACTTAACTGTGTTCTTAGCAGTGGTGTTTTTAGGCTTCCATAGAACACATGCATGGTCACTTTTACCAATTGATGAGAGAGCAGATGGTGGTAAATAATGGGTTTGGATATTAGTTAGAATGAGATCCAGGGTTGCCTGGCCTCGAGTAGGAAATGTAATTATCTGATTAAGAGCATTGCCACGAGTTATAGCATTAATGTTCATTCGGTTGAAATCACCAGAAATACAGAACCCCATTTCAGGATAACGAGTGCGAAGATGGTCAGTCGTTTCAATAAGGTGCTTTTCGAGAACAGGTTGGAAAGGGGAATCAGTTACTATGTAAACGCAACAGAAAGTTATAGCAGATATTCCTCTTGGTAATCGGTGAGGCCTAACTTCAACCCACAAACATTCCAGCTCGTCCGGTACCTGAATGTCAAGCATTTTTGAGGGGATCTCGTTCTTAACATAGATGGCCACACCACCACCCCGGCAAGCTTCTCTACTTTGTGAGTACAAGGAGTAACCCGAGATGTTTACTTGGCATGGGGATAGTTCAGGGGTGAACCAGGATTCACTAATGATACCAATATCAATCTGTTCTTGGCGCCAGATAATATCAACTTCATCCATCTTATTAACTATAGATTGAGCGTTAGTCATAAATACTGTTGGTAATTGAGAGGTAACATTTTTGGGAAGGTTAGGCTGTCTTTTTTTCCCACCACGTTTACCCCGGTGACGCCAACGTTTCCTTTCAGACTTTTTGTGTCCAATAAGAGGAATATCATGATGAGTAGATCCAGTCAATAAGTTGAGAGGTACTTGAAACCCGTGGTCAGTGCACAGGAGATGTGTAGGCCAGTGTTCAGTGCTATTAGGTCTACTATACTCACAGTATAGAAGATAAAATTCATAATTTTGAAGATAAAATTCACAGTTTTAAGGTAAAATTCATGATAATTATAGGGTATAATTCAAAATGTAAGGTACAATTCATGTAGAAATATATACATTTCAAAAGCTTCCACACGAACCCCCTCCCCACACCCACCCCTTCAGGGTTTCATACCTCACAGCAGGCAGCAATTTTGCCCCCCCCCCATATTCAAAATCTTCCGTAGCCTCTGTAATACTAATTTCAAGGACTTTCAAGGACATTCACAGACAATGGAAAACGTACAAAGAATAAAACACCCAAGTCTATTTGTATCATTGTATGATGTACATCATTACTCATAGGAGTAGATCCCTGGGGATGGTCCATACAATCCCCCGTGTTGACACCTGTATGTGGGTTTATGACAAAATTAACCTCATATTTGGTCATTTTAACAACAACAACAAAATTGCGCGCTCCACGCACATTTACTCCACTTTTGTGTCATATTTCACCAGTTTAGCTTCAATATGCCAACTTTTTTTGCGCGCTTTGTGCATATGTACCATAAACTTCTTTTTTTGCCAAAAGGTGCTGGATTCACTATACTTCAAGAAAATGTTTCCAACCCCATCCCTCCAATGTCAAAAAGAAATCTACACCACTGTTATTACTTATCAGAAAAGATATCTTACCCGTCCCAAAATCCTTTGCAATGTGACACATCACCTCACGACAGAGTGTGGTCGAAAAACAACTTTCCCCGATTTCAAAGGTTAATTTCTCTAAGTTGAAAAGTCTGTTTCAAATTGCTCTGAAAGACCATCTTTCGAAGAGTATGTGGTGAAAATATGAATAAAAAAGAATTTAAATTAAAAATATGGCACTGGTTTTAAGTCAAATGGTCAAAAATTAAGTTTGTCCACACATAAGCCTATGGGATGTGGGGAATGTGTCATCAGTATGGTACAAATTTTGCATGAATCAAAATTGATTTTCACGAATTCCTCTTGCATGAATCAAGGGAGAATCAACTCAACTTACTGCTTTTGGAATAGGGATGAATTTAGGGGAACGTTTTGATTCTCGCCAACTAAGTTATCGTTGCTAGAATTGATATACACACCTGTGTCATTACGGAAATTGCCAGCAGTATTGCCTCAGGCTGATACATATATATGACGTGTCATGTCAAAAGGAGACACTTTTGGGCAGGTTATCAATTTTGAGGTTTTGACATATCTTAAATATAGAGACATTTTGCTCCACAACACCATTTTCCCCAATGAAATCGGACATTCCTAAGCGAAGATATTGAGTTCGTAAGTTATGGTATTATAAAATTGGAAATTGAGATATCGGCCTTAAAAAATATTATTGACAATTAATGTTGAGAGTAGGAATTACCTTGAAAAATGTCTCAAAAAATACAAGATGCCAGTTATATTCCGGTCCTATTGACTTTGTGTTGAACAGAAGAAGTTTACATCCACCTAAATTGCATTATCTCAAAAACTACACAATTTTAAGAGCTAAAAACTCATCCAGTTATAGTAATTAGCTAAATAAATTATAATATTCTGCAATCATGTCTTAAAAATATGAAGTTTTGTCAGAATTTATCATGGTTTTTTTACAAAAAAATCCGCAAATACCTAAGTCGCGATGCTACTGAACAAATTATTCACTCATTCATCTCTTCTCGTTTGGATAACAACAATGCACTTCTTTATGGATTACCAGCAAACCAACTCTATCGCCTTCAGAAAATTCAAAACACTGCCGCTCAATTCTTACTTTCACCAGAAAATATTGCCATATCACGCCAATCCTAAAGGAACTGCATTGGCTTCCTGTCACACAAAGAATTGTTTTTAAACTTATGTTGATTGTATATAAATGTATTAATGATATTGCTCCGTTATATTTATCTGAACTCCTTTTACATTATGTTCCCACCCGTGCGCTTCGATCTGGAAACATGCAACTTCTTCAAGAAAGAAAATCCAACCGCACATGGGGTGACAGATCATTTGCAATCGCAGCTCCACGCCTATGGAATGAACTGCCTATTTATATCAGAACTGCTAAAAATGTAACTGTGTTTAAAAAGTTGTTAAAAACTCATCTTATGTCAGAGACATTCTGTAATTCTTAAGTTATGTTTCTTAATTTAGTTCCAGTTTTCTTTGTCTTGTTAGTGTTTGTTTGTTTGTTTTGTTTTAGTGCCTTGAGTGCTCTTAATTGAGTGGATATGTGCTTTGTCGCTATTATTATTATTATTATTATTACCTATTGGTTGGTTTCCAAAAATCCAATTAGTCATACTGTGTGAACATGGTAAACAGGGGACTGTCCTTGAGAGGTGCTTGAACCAAAACACTTCAAATTGTTCGCTGTCGTAGTGCATGTTAGTAACCATTGGTTACTGCTCTAAGCCTGGGCTCATACACCTGTTCCGAATTTTGATATGCCATAGGCTTTGTGTTGTGATCATTTCGATCAGTGGTTCGTAACAAAGAAAGCGTGATCCAGTTGGCCTAGCAACGGTCATATTGTAACGTGCACTACGACAGCGAATATGCATGGTTATCTTTATCCAAGGTGATGATGTAATGACTATTCCAGCAAATTCTTTCTACTTTATAAAGATAGCCATGCATCAAATTATATGCATGGCTATCTTTATCCAAGGTGATGATGTAATGACTATTCCAGCGAATTCTTTCTACTTTATTTTTTAAATAAAGAAATGGAGCTGAGGCAGAGTGAGACATGCCTTTATTTTATGGCATTGTATAAAAAGAAATTGGCAAGTAATGCATGGTTTTATGTGCAGAATATATTCACACCCGCTATGAAAATCATGGTTTCATGCCTTCATACCAGGTGTATGTTGCCATAAAATATGCATTAATGTAAGAATTGCAAGGACATTACTGCATGAGCAATAAACCTGGGGCAATAAACTAACATAGTAGCGGTATAATAGATAGCAAATCAGTAGAGAAATTTAAATGGAAGAAATGTATTGAGGGAAGTGTACGGTATCTTCTATGTATGCCCACCTTTAACTCACCAATTGACAATAGGGTTCTTCAGCTGCCAATTAAGTTTCTTTGATCAAAAATACATTATAAGATATTGGAACTTGAAACTTGGACAACGATAAACATGGATCAAAAACCAGTAACTGCTACTTGTAGAAGATGGGAAAAATATTTAATTGTATTCACTGGTGTGGGGATTTTTCTGCTTATGAAAATCTTGACTGCACTGATTATACCATTAATAGCTCAATGGGAGTGGACCACACTGAATGTGGGAAGTGTGCAAACAATTAATACAGCATACCCTTCACTGCACGGAAACTGCTCCAGATCAGCTCACTATGATGAATTTGGTAATCATGCTTTGGTCACTGTGTCACAATCTTTTCCTCCAAAATCAGATGAGTCACCTGACCAAATGGTGCCTGAAAGTAACGCAATTGGCTCCAAAGTTGACTCTCGTATTATACTTGTATACCTGGCACAACCAGTAATAATGTTAGTATTGGAGATGCTTTTGGGTTTGACATCCCCTTGCTGGCAGCTCTTGGTGCTTCAGTAGTCCTCACAACTTTATATGCATTCTCCGTTAGCTTTGTTGCTGTATTCGTATCACAACTATTGCAGGGTTTTGCATGTGGTGCTTCTATTCCAAATATATGTGGCAAAGTTTATTCCTTGTATCCACAAAACACAGATGAAGGGAAGACAATATTAGATTATGGCATGCTCTGCCTTTAATTTTTTTGGACCAGCCATAGGTGGAATCCTTTACGATGAGTTAGGACAAAAAGCTGCCTTTTTAAGTTTCGTACCAGCGAAATCTTCCTTGTGATATGTATTCTTGTGACGTTTCAGAGTGAAATCAAGAGATACGCAACAAAAAATGAAGCAAATGAAAACATTGATATGAAACTTGATGAGGATGTCACTCCGTTGCTGCATACAGAACCAAAAAACAAACAAGTGAAACTTTCAGATATTATAACGGATCATAAAGTCGTCATACTAAGTTTAACTTTAACAGTGTGTGGGCTTCCTAAGGCTTGCATTCAGTATGTGTTGGCCATTTATGGATGAAAGATAGATTTAATAGCAATACTACAACAACTGGGTTTTTTTGGGGTACTGCTGGAGTGACGGAAGTGGCTGCTAATGTTATCAGTGTGAAATACAACCAACGTTACCCAGAGCATATTTGTATATATACTGCCTTACACGTGGCTCTATGTTCATTGCCATCCATTTTGCTCCCACTTGTTCCATCACCTATCACAGGCTCATTCTGTTTTGCATTCTACATATACTTAACTGGATCAGTACGGTACGGTACCATGAGCATGCTATCAGGCCTTGCAGAAAACGAGTACCAAACTGCATATGGCCGTGTGATAGGAGTGGGCAATCTCGGCTTCACGCTTCCATATTTAGCTTCACCATTTGTTGCAGTACCTTTATTTAATGCAATTGGATTTAACAAGATGTGCATAATTATAGGCATGGTGCCTCTAGTTTAGGCACCATTCTTATTCTTTGTAAGAAATGCAGGAAAAAGTAAGCCTTCCATTTCAGATGATGTTAATAGTATCACACCTTGTGTCTCTTCGGTTATCCAGACTTCATCTGTGGCTGTGCAACCTGGAACTGATTAAACAAACTTGTGATTTATAATTGATGTATCATCAACAGAGTTGTAGACTCGAGTTATGCGACTTGGACTAGTCTCTAGTCCTTATTTTTGTGAAATATTTCAGAAATATTAAAGATAGTTAATAGAGTAAAGTAAAATGAAGCTTCAAGCATGCTTGGTTTATGACTTGACTTTGACTTGCAAAAAATGACTTGTTACTGTCTTTAGACTCGATCATCAATAATGATATGATTTTACAAAATGATATGTTGGTTGCCAAAATTAATTTTGAGATAATAGTTGATAAAAATGTTCAATTTCCTTTGTATGTCATTGCTTAAAGCAGCACTAAAATATCATATCTTTGGATCCCCAGGTTTAATTTTCACAGGATTGCAGCAAAATGTGACTCACAAAGCGCTTACTTGATTGAAATTAGAAAGACTTCAATTGAGTGTGATTGACATATGATTCATTTTGCTTGATGGCATAATTTGCATCACATATGAACATTGCTTATATTAGAAAAGATCACATTCAAATCTTGCATCATAAGTAGTTCATTTGATCGGTAAGCCTGAGATCTGTGATCTAAAACAATCAACAGCAGGGGTCCATTTCACTAAACTTTTAACCCTTCGTAACTCAGGTAACCGTTCATAAAGTTACGAATACCCAATACTAGATGTAACTTTACGAAGGGTCCCTGTAGTAATTCCCTATTACTTACGACGGGTACCATTCGTAAGTATATTCAGTGAAATGGAACTTACGACTTGTCGTAAGTTACAAATGATTTCAAGACTTACGATGCTTCGTCAAGTTTAGTGAAATGGACCCCAGGTTCATTAAGGAAGCTTATATCAAACAGATGCCCTGTTCATTGCATCATGCACATGGCACTCTAACTGCCTGTTTGAGGACAACATGGTGCTCATTTGAAGGAAGGATTTCCCTACTGCAAGGAAGAACCTTGATATTTAAAAATGATGAACTAAATTTATGAAAATATATCTTTTAAAGAAAACGCATTTCTATACATTTTTGTAAATAGTATTTTCATTAATATGTATGCTGTGTAAATTAGTAGTCGTGGTGGGCCGAGCATTGGCCTGCATCCTGTGATCTATGGTACAAAAGTGGCACCTTAACAATAGCTTGATGTCTATGGCCCTCTCTCTCACAACTGAACAAACAACTCAATGACCGCTTACAATATGCAGCCATTTTGTTTATATGTGCATTTACCACATAATGTCTTCCCATTATTATATAGTATCTCTGATTGCATGAAAAGAACAGGGTCCCATCAGGTGACACAATGCTACTAACATGGCTTGCTCAGGGAATAAGGAGCTGATATTTCATTGCCTGAATTAATTAGCCAATTCAGTCTAATTCTATTCCCTAGTAAAACAGTTCATTATTTTGAATATACAGGGTCAACTGGAGACTAAGCTTACACAAACTGGTATTGTAAGGAAGCAGAAACCACAGTGGCTTGCTGAAGATGCTGAAAGGAAGGTATCACAACAGCCTGCATCATAGAGAGCAGCGAGTTAACAAACAATATGGCAAGTTACTCCTCCCAGTGTTAAGCTGTTTTCAATTCGCCAGCTAAGTGGTTATACATAACTCCTTGGCAACTGGATCACAGACCTTTTGTAATTGGTAGGACATGCCATAGACTTTGTGTTGTGATCATTTTGATCATGATACAGAACTCAGAAGTGTGATCCAGTTGACATAGTGATAATTGGATTACACGTAACACTTAGCTGGCGAATTACCCCCATTGAATTGTATATTTTGTTCCTCGGGTGAGTCATGACAAAGCTGGTAGCTGTCAAGTCCAAGTCCTTGTAGTGAGTTATAGAAACACCAGCAGGATCTGTTGGCAAGTTAGAGAAACATTAACTAGAAACACTGGCTACCCACAGAAAATACCACCAAGTATGGTAATAAATTTAAGTCATCTAGGCAACCAGTAAATTGCGGAAACAATATTATATTTCACAACACCACATAGAATTTGTATAAAGTTCAAATTTGCCTCAAGTACTTTCCAAATAGCTGACTCGCTGCATGTACTTGCCGGAAATACCCAACTCATCACATGGACTTGCCGGAAATATCCAACTTTGCTGTAAAATTGATTGAAACACTGCAGGGGGTAACTTGCCATTTTTTTCTAACTCTGATCCAACCAGGCCACAGACAACAATTGGGCTATTCCAGTTAAATTCTGTATACCCCCTGTGGACCTTAATCTTCCACACACGGAGTGTAGATTTCAATTGGAGTCACCCATTTAGGTAACTCCATTTGAAATTCACACTTTCTCTCTGGAAGATTAAAGGTCATGTCTTCCATAGGGGTGTATGGATTTCAACTGGAATAGCCCATTGCCTCTTTGGCCATTATGGATTAGATCATGTTGTCAACTACAGCATTTTGCAAAGATCTTTCGTACCGCCCGATTTGGAGCAGTTGATGGCGTATATACGGAAATCGGGTTCTGATTGGCTAATTGAATCACATCGTCATCACAACGGCACCTCATAGCACATGATCAATCTGCATAGCATCGTGTGGCGATATATAAAATGTGTATTGAATCTGTTCATCTGGACTTACTATTTTGATAGCGACAGTATCACGTCTAATCCAAGACGCATCAGCATGTGACACAGGCATGATTTTACGAGTTTGGTTGGCCAGTGTGATAGGTCTTTGCAAAAGAGTGTACCAAGCAGTATACTTGCTGGCATACTTTTTATGCATCACATATTTTGACTCATGCATAAAAGAAAGTTCTTTTGATAAGGACTACAGGTGCTATATTCACATGTTGTCAGAGCAATTAGGTTTTTTATAACGCTTCAATAAGATGTCAGAAGTGATGACCCACAAATAAACTTTCATTGAGATCATTTTGGCTTCCACAATACATAATTATGCAATATGTGAATGCAATCATTGAAACTTTTTATTGTTATATACTTTATATTAAAAATTGTAAAATGCTCAAACTTCAGTTTCATTTTGTTAAATTGTATTTGATCAATTATATTGATTTAGGAAGGAGAAAATGTATGAACTACACAAACTTTAATAAATTTTTAAATTATTAAAGACTAATTTTGAGAAAATTATGATATTAACTTGCTGATACAAAAATTATGGGCGTTACATTTTCCCAAAGGGGAGGCGTTTATTCAAGGTCAATATTAGAACGATAATTCACTTAAAATCATTAGGTAAACTTAAAACTCACGCTAAAATGACGAACTATGAACTAGAAACACTGACTTCTGGTTCACTCCGGGTTTCCAATCCAGATTTTCGCCAAAAAGTGACGCTATTATCGACCATACGGGCAACTTGGTAAGCTTACTACACAAGATAGCATGGAAATATCAGCATTTTTGAAGCATCTTGGTTGAAAAAAGTGGTGGGGCGTTTATTTGAGGGGGGGGCGACTATTTGACGAAATACGGTATTTAATTTTTAATGAATTGCTAATTTCTGAGTAATAAATGAAGGCCACAAAATTAATCTTTAACTATAAAATTTTTTTCAGATTCTTACGGTGTCAGCATTATTATACACATAGCCTTGGGCTATTTTAGTTTTCCATACAGGCCCCTATGAAAGACATGATCTTAATCTCCCACACAGGGGGTGTAGATTTCAAATGGAGTTGCCCATCCAGGTAACCCCATTTGAAATTCACACTCTCTGTGTGTAAGGATAAGGCCATGTCTTCCATAAGGGAATATGGATTTCAGTTGGAATAGTCCATTATTGTACAAAAGAGGGCTCCTATAGGTGACAATTTTTTTAATTCTGTCATTGTAAATGAAAACTATTTAGTAAAGCATCATTATATTATCTGTGTTTCATCGATATTATTTGAAATGTGTGGTTAATAAAAAGTGAATGTCATTTCATTATACATGTACATGTTATTATATATCAATATTCCAATTTCCTTTGCTAAAACAGCACGCTCATTAAGGGATCTTTTATTAAACAGATGTCCTAGCTGTTCATTGCATCACCCATGGTGCTCCTTTGAAGGAGGGATTGCCCTACTCACTGTGACTGCAATGAAGAACCTGAATATTTAAAAAATATTGGACTAAATTAATGATAATATCTCTTGGAATTTAAGTTAAAGAAAAACGTATGTCTATATATTTTTGTTAATAGTATTATGTCATTTCAATTTTACATTGTACATGTTATTATATATCAATATTCCAATTTCCTTTTCCACACAGGGTACACATTACAGTTTACTACAGACTATCCATCAACAGGCCCCATGCTTTGTATGCTGTGAATTCTCGCATATTCATGACCCATAAAGGCCAAACGATCGTTTGATTGTGCATGCGTAATAATCACACCAGCGTGGACCGATTGTTCGATCATGCATGTCTAACAATCACACCAGCATTGTGTGCCTAACGTTGCTCGCAAAAGACCATAAAAATATTTGGTATCTGCGTAACAATTTCGTGTGTCGCACTTCATGGAATGATCAGCCTTCATTATCAGGTGATGCTGAGACTTTGACTGTTTGTGTTTATTCTGTAGTTTCTGTGGTACACATACTCTTGCAAAGCAATAAATGTCCTGTGTATCTTACCTTTAGCCCAAAAAACACCTTCTAAATTAACCTTCATTTTGGGCTAAAATACTCAAATTCAAAATTGTTTGTGTTTTGCATGCAAATATCCCAGTAAAACTTGGGAAACTGGAACAAAAATATGCCCCTTAAATTTTAATGTTTCTGTCACCACTGGGGTTAAGAGATGCTATGAAGGGATGAGAATGTTTAGGGCTAATGACAAGGAAAGTATATGTGGGATGTTAGGAAGTTGTGGTGGGTTAAGTGTGACAGGTGTTATGCTGAGTCAATGGTGTTACAATGGGTTAAAGGGTGTCAGGGTGGGTTAAGGGGTGTCAGGGTGGGTTAAGGGGTGTTATGGTGTTGAGGTGTTGTCACATTGGGCTAAGGGGTTTATGGTGCAGTACAGGTGGTGGTGTAAGAGTGGGATGAAGGTGTCACAGGTATTGGTATTTGTGTTTGCTCAAACAGAGCAGTGCATTCTTGTCATTCATTTATTGTATGATGGTTAAACATGTTTTGAAGTTTTAGCAGTAGCAAGTAGTTATACCATAGTCATTTATTTATTGTTTCGTGAAACATATCGAGGGGTCAGAGCCAAAATGTAATGATACAAGTGTTTTTATACTTAGGGCCTTCTGGCTCACACATTGCATGCTAGTGTTGCACTTTGGGCTTTACATTTTCAACGATAACAGTTTAAGTGGTTATAGCTTGTTTATGGTATACAATAATACAGTGTTGTAAGGATTATATGGGTACAAGACAGCCCTATGTACAAAACTGCCATTTTGAGATACAGGTACATGTATTTTAGTACTTTTAGGGCCTTAATTCTTCTGGCTCTCACACATTTCAGGCATAATGATGCACTTAGGGCTTTTCATTTCCACTGATAACACTAACAGCTTCTGTGGCTATTATATAGCTTGATTGATTGTGGCTATACAATCATAAGGTTCAATAATCACAGTAAAAATGCACTTAGGGCCTTTTGGCTGACCCCTCGATATTGTAATGCTCTAGAAGTAACAAATAGATATCTGAAATTAATTCATTTATGCAATTATATTTTTTGTAAACATATATTATATAGAAATGATTTATATAGAATAAGTAATCAGACAATTATTTTATAGGCAAATGGTGATCAGAATGTTCCCAGGAATGTTCAATCAATATTTTGCCGAATTATTGTGCTTATTGTTTGGTAAAGGTAACCAATTGCCAAAATTGGCCAACAGAGATATGAAAAACTGAAAAAGCTTAACTATTCAAATTAATACCACATGATAACTGTAATTCATTTGGCTTCCTCGAGAAAGTGACATCAGTACTTTGTTGGAGTTACTTCTCGCTTGTACAGATGTAATGCCTTTGGATCGTGCATGTACATGTAATCATATCGGTTCTGTGAGTCAATGTGTGATTTAATACTATGTGCTGCATGCACTGACGTCACTCGCCAAAGGAAGCCTAATGGCCCGTAGCAACCCAGAAGGTATATGGTCATTTTCGCAATCAATGTTGCAAATTCAAAGTTGGCATTCTTTGGTGTATAGAGTGCTAACCGAGTGCCAGAATTCTTAGATATTCTATTATGAACTTGACCTAATCCTAATTCCAGAAAAATACAGCACTCATTTTATGGAATTAAAAACATCTTGTTTTGCCAAGTGAAACATTGCTAATCCTTCGTTAGTTCTATGGAATATGGGCCAAAACATGCAATTGTTTTGATATTTGTAATGGTAGTAAGTCTTTTTGCTAGGGTTATTAAGGTTATATAAGGCTTATTTGTATTTTTGTGCCATCCAGATATTAACTCAGCTCTAAATACTCGAATGCTAATAAACATCTTTTATTGAATACTTATATTGTTTATTTGCCTTTGTGACTGATAGTAGTAGTCCTTAGCAGGGAGGTAAATAACAGATTTTCTGGATGGGCAAATGCCCACTCAGTAAATTATTTTGCCCACCCAGTAAATTCAACCTACCCATTTCCCAAAAATGCCCACCCAGTTAATTATTTTGCCCACCCAGTAAATTCAATGTACCCATTTCCCAAAAATGCCCACCCAGTTAATTATTTTGCCCACCCAGTAAATTCAACCTACCCATTGCCCCCAAATGCCCACTAAGTAAATTGTTTTGCCCCTCCCAGTAAATTCAACCTACCCATTACCCCAAAATGCCCACCCAATAAATTATTTGCCCATCCAGTAAATTCAACCTACCCATTACCCCAAAATCCCCGCCCAGTAAATTATTTGCCCATCCAGTAAATTCAACCTACCCATTGCCCCAAAATGCCCACCCAGTAAATTATTTGCCCACCCAGTAAATTCAACCTACCCATTGCACAAAATGCCCCCAGTAAATAATTTTGCACACCCAGTTGATAAATTAACCACCCAGTAAATTCAACCTACCCATTGCCCCCAAATGCCCACTAAGTAAATTGTTTTGCCCCTCCCAGTAAATTCAACCTACCCATTACCCCAAAATACCCACCCAATAAATTATTTGCCCATCCAGTAAATTCAACCTACCCATTACCCCAAAATCCCCGCCCAGTAAATTATTTGCCCATCCAGTAAATTCAACCTACCCATTGCCCCAAAATGCCCACCCAGTAAATTATTTGCCCATCCAGTAAATTCAACCTACCCATTGCCCAAAAATGCCCACCCAGTAAATTATTTTGTCCAAGAAATTGGGCACCATGTATATTACCAATCAAAAATAGTATTATCCTAATGATATCTCCTGAAATCATCTTTAATTGCTGTTTGAAAGTTTTTATAACATTTGTCAATTTTATTTGATTACAGTTACGTTGCAACTTTGAGCATGAATAGATATCGAAAGTAGAAGCTAAAACTATTTTTGAGCAATTTCCACACAAAACCTTAAATAATTCATTGAACCCATAAAATTGGGAGTTCAAATCTTGAATAAGGTGTTTTGATATTAATTTGAAACATGATTTTAAAGCAATAATCCAGTTTAAACTGTAAACGTAAACGTTGTGGGAATGACCTAAGCCGTCGGCACGGGTGGATCACTCTGCCTTGCTATCTGTGTCATGATGCTTTGCCAGGTTGTTCTTTGTGTTGCTAGCCTTCCAGCTTCCACCAGGGATGTCAAGTTAATGGTTTAGGAGTCTGTCTAGGTCTTGATGCAATCCGTCCATCTCTTTGCAGGTCTTCCTTTTGGTCGTTGTGGAAGTATGCTTGCTTCCAGGAGGATTTTTGGATATCTTGTGTTTGGCATTTTTGGGATGTGTCCAAAGAATCGCAGTCGTTTCTGAGTTACTCTGTTTGTGAAAATTTTGTACACATGTGATAACAGGCTGATAGGTCTGTAGTTTTCAATGTCTGTTTTTTCACCTTTCTTGTAAAGGAGAATCACTTTTGCCTCTTTCCAGCAAACTGGTATCCTTTTTTCATCCAATATTTGGTTATAGAGTCCAACTAAATGTTGAGTAATCCCCTCTCCTCCAATCTTGATTATATCACTAGTAATGTCATCTGTTCCTGGTGCTTTGCTGTCTTTCATCTCCTTTACAGACATTTGCTGAGGTCCTCTTCCACTTTTGAGAATGATTTCTATTTGTTCTTTTCTCTTCTTTCTGCTCCTCTGTCTACATTTTTTCCTCACAGTTTTGACGAGCTCTCTGTATTCGCTCTTTTCAGGTATTGATTTGTCGATAATTTCTCTCAATTCTTTCCTTCTTCTGTTCAGGGCCTCAATCTGTTTGTCCTCCTCAGTTGTTTGCGTCTTCCTCTTCTCTTGTGGAGCTACTTCTGCTGCCACTTCCATCACAGTGCTGGATATAGTTTGGTATTTTTGGTCTAAATCCAACTCTTCAATGTCTAGTCCCTCAAAGCGATTTTTCAATTCCAACTGGAATTCTGACCTCTTCTCTCTCAGTCGTAGAATGTTAATCTTGCTTTTCTTTTCATTTCTGATCAATTTAAGCCTGGCTAGTCTTTTGCTGATATGAAGTTTAGCCCTCACCATTCTGTGATCACTTCCTATATCTACCTTTGTGATAACTCCTCTCTCTGTGTCAGGTGGCGCTATGTAGCGCTGCTGTGGTCTTCACAAGAGTACGCCATCTCACTCTTTTTTCTTAATCATTGAACCCAGATATTCAAATTGCTTCACCTCCTCAATCTGCTGTCCATCTATCACAAACTCATCACTTTTCCGCTCTCTGTCTACAACCATTATTTTTGTCTTCTTTGTGTTCAGGAGAAGGTGTTTTTCTTCGCTGGCCTCTTTGATTCGCTTCAAAAGATCAATCAGTTCTACTCTGCTGCTACAAATAAGAGTGGTATC
Organism: Amphiura filiformis; assembly: GCF_039555335.1. Taxonomy (NCBI): domain Eukaryota; kingdom Metazoa; phylum Echinodermata; class Ophiuroidea; order Amphilepidida; family Amphiuridae; genus Amphiura; species Amphiura filiformis. Next base: position 12,778,862 of record NC_092644.1, read on the forward strand.
ATCGGCGTACCTCAGGTTAGTAATTCTTGTACCGCCAAACTTCACTCCACCTTCGAACCCCTCCAAAGCTGTTCTCATTATGTCTTCAGAGTAGATGTTAAATAGGTTTGGTGATAGCACACAGCCTTGTCGTAAGCCTCTTCCAATCTTGAACCAATCTGTGTCCCCACTACCTGTTCTGACTGCCGATTCTTGGTCTTCATATAAGCAGCTGATCAGATCCACAAGATGACTTGGGAAACCCATCTTTTTCATAGTTTCCCACATCTGAGGGTGGCTAACACAGTCAAAAGCTCTACTGTAATCTATGAAGCACATGTAAAGAGGAAGTCTATGCTCTCTGCATTTCTCAATCACATTCCTGATATTGACAATTTGGTCCCTAGTACCCCTTCCTTCACGAAATCCTGCCTGCTCATCAGATATTTCTTGCTCCATTTTGTTCTTCATTCTCTTGATGATGATCTTCAGAAGCACTTTACTTGCATGACAAATCAGGCTGATGGTCCGGTGATATGGCACACTCTTTCAAATTTCCTTTCTGTGGCAGTGGAATAAATACTGCCCTGCACCAGTCTCTCTGCCATTTCTTCTTTTTCCAGATGATACCACATAGACGCCACATTAGGTCTATCCCTTCTTTCCCAGTTGACTTCCACACACGGTTGTTTGATGTATATAGAATTAGCTTTATTACTAACTAAATGCAAACTATAGATGGCGCTATGTATTCTAAATCATATTTCTTTATTTGCAAGGGGTAGGTGATTAATACTGCCATTAAAACAGCTGGAATAGGTGAAACAAGCAACAAGGAAATTTTATGAACATATTTGATCAAACAATAAAAGGAGTTATTTGTATTAAAAGCTTGAAAGTGTAATTTCCAGTAACTAAATAGTGCCACCAATTTTGTCATTAATAGATACATTTTATATCCGAAAAAGCTATAAAAATGCTATAAAAGTGAATAATTTTGTAAAAGAGAGGAAATTAAAGTTGAGAATGACTCAAAAGCATCTGTACACATTAGCATAATATCACATTTAGCTGTTTAAGCCTAAAATATGGTTGTACATGATGTTTTGTTTGAAATACTAATAAATGATCCCATCAAACAACCGTGTGCACAACTCAGAAGCTACATTATCAATGCCAGGTGACTTAGCATTTTCATTTGTTACATGTCAAGCTCAACTTCAGATCTTAATGGTGGAGGTTCTTCCTCACTGCTTCACACTGTACATACACCTTGTCATCTTGTGCCTCAAACAGCTGGGAACTATACTGAACCCATCGCCTTTTGATGTCTACACTTTCGGTAAGAGTGTTACCTTTCTCATCATTAATTTTATAACATCCATCCTGGGGGTCCACTTCTTAGTAAGTTCTTTGGCAATACCAAAAGCTATTTTTTGAGTCACCCTTACATCTTTCCATTTCCACACACTTCCTTTCGATGTAGTTTCTTTTGTCCTTCTTAACACTTTTGGAGACCTCTTTGTTTAAGCGTGCCCATTCTTCCTTTCCTCCATCTGCCTTTGCTCTCTTCCTGTCATCAGCTAGGTTTAAGGTCTGCTGAGAGATCCACGGCTGTTTCCGCTTCTTCTTTCTAGGGATGTACTTCTTTGCTGTGCTCTGGACTGCTTCTTTCATGTCTTCCCACAATTCATTTGGGGTCTGCTCCTCTTCATTAACTTTCAGTAACTCGTCAAACCTGTTCTTCACATCTACTGAATATTGAGTGGGAATGTTGTCAACATCATACCTGGTAGGTGGTGCATTGTCTCTCTTAGCTTTCAGTTTTAGTTTCACTTTGGCTCCAAGTAGCTGATGGTCACTACCACAGTCAGCGCCTGGTCGTGTCCTGACATTTTGGAGTGATGTTCTCCACCTCTGAATAACTCCACAGTCCTGAATAATTCCCTTTTGGCTACTGAGAATAAAGTCTATTTGGTTTCTGGTGTGTCCATCGGGGGTTTCCCATGTCCAATAGCGGGTTTTCTTTTTCTTGAAGAATGTGTTGCCTATAACCAGCTTATCCTGTGCTGCAAATTCCAGTAGCATTTCACCTCTTTTATTTCTCTGTCCATAACCAAATTTTCCTATGATGGCCTCTTCATCTGGTTGGCATTCTCCTACTTTGGCATTAAAATCGCCCATAACAGTGGTATACTTTCCTTTGTTGGCTTCTATTGCCTTACTCACGTCTTCATAGAATATTTCTACTATTAGTATCTCATCATCGTACTCGCTAGTGGGCGCATACACTTGGATGATGCTTATTTGGTCTTTTCCTGTCAAGTAGCTTCAAGTGAAGGTTCAGTGCAGCTACTCTGTTGGAGTAGCTTTTTATTTCTGTGACATAATCGGTAAGTTTTGGATGTACAAGAAATCCAATTCCTTTTGCTTCTGTGTCCTCTTCAGTTTTACCATGATTATACAACCACATTCCTCCCTGTATAGTAGTTCAACAATCCTCTGTCCTTCTCTCTTTCTGCTAATCCAATGATATCCCATTTGAATTCTTGTAGTTCATCCAACAGTGTTTCAAACACTTCCTCTGTTCTGAGAGTCCTTGTATTATAAGTACAAATGTTCAACTTTTGTCCAGCCATTTTCCCCTGCCTCAATCTTGAAGTTTCCGTTAGGCTTCATGACGCCATGTTGAGCGTTATGACTAGGCAATTTACAGCTTCTGCATGGTTGATAGCTGTGCCCATTCTGGCCATGGGCTCTACGGCCTCTAGTTTTGCTACTTTCCATAATCATGAAGGTTTTTTGCCATAATTCGACGCGCTAGCAGGGCGTGTTGTCGATTGAGGTTTCTGTCAGGGTTACCTCACGCTTATTCTCCTCCTATCTGTAGACAATCCTGGAGATTTAGGTTCGATGTTCTTGAGATGTCTTACAGCAAGCAACATCTGCAACCATCCAGACTGCTCCAACAGCCTTTCAGGTCACAGAATATTGCCCCCAGAGCCCCCGTCTGTTAACTTTGCCGCAAGGCAGAGCCATAACAGGCGATACGCGATTGACTTGCAATCTTCGAGAACGTGGGGGTTGGTAACTACAGAGTGGCGATTAGGAACAAGAGGGCTGATGGAATGCCTCCTGTGCCTACAACCATATAGTATAGTAAGAATAACAAAGCAAACAAAGGGTAAGTAGCATGCAGGAGAAAGGTAAGGGCATGCAGGGAGAAAGAGTGGGGTAGGTAGGGAGAGCAAAGCAAGGTAGCGGAATCTGCGGTTTACACACATCTGAAAGCCAACAAACACGGTGGACCTCGAGGACGCTCAAACTCTTCGACCGTGACTCACGGTGGTACGAACGATAAGCCATTTGGGTTAGAGCAGAACAATCGTCCCTCAACCGTGGTGGAGGACTCAGAAACAATTTCTCACATGCCTGGGACAGAACCATCAGAACTCTACCTCGCCATCATCGGGAGTCAAGGTGTTTAACATCACAACCCAGCTGAAGGTCAGTGGTTCTGGCCGCAACGCTGGTTGCTCCACATGCGCGTATTTTTTTTTTTTTTTTTTTGGGGGGCTTTGGGCGCCAGCCCCGGGTCAAAGTAGGGGCGGCAAAAACGAAGGGCGGCGGAAGAAGAAGGGCGGAAAAACAGGGGCGGCAAAAACAAAGGGGGCGGCAAAACGAATTAGCAAAGAAAAAAGGGCGCAAAAAATTGAAGAAGCCTAAAAATATATAAAAAATGGTTGCTTTTAGGGCGCTAGCGGCTAAAATCCTTTTCTTTTTTCTTTTTTTTTTTCTTTTTTTTTTTTTTTTGCTCTTCACTTTTCAAACGACCGTGAAAAAAATTGGGTCAACCTTTTCGGGCTGTTAAGGAAGGGGCGGCAAAATTGTTTCTTCTTCTTCAGCCCCCCGGGGTTGGGGCGGCCACGGTACGCCACTGCTCCAAGGTATGTTTATCTGGTTGACTACGAGTTAATCTTTCTCTCATAATTGATGTACCATCAACAAGAGTTGTAGACTCAAGTTATGCGACTTGGACTTGAGTTGCTATTTTTGTGACTTAATTGACTTGCAACTACTAGAGCTTACTAGCATTGATTTGCTACTTGACTTAGACTTGCAAAGAAATGACTTGTGACATGACTTGAACTTTCACAAAATGACTTGTTACCAGTGCAAGTCAGAAGCTAGTCCAGTGACCCCATTAACTTTCAAACATTCCATGACAGGTTGTGTAGTCCATAAATAATCAAAATCACGGGCAAATTGGTGTTACAAATATTAAAGATAGTTAATAGAGTTAAATAAATTGAAGCATCATGTAAGCTTGGTTTATTTTGCCATTTAGTTTCTTGCTCAAATGCTTGAATAGTTTCGGAATGATATTAGTGTGTTAGGGGCAAGGCTTTGTGTGGTCCAGCTCTGACAGCAGGTCATCAGATGTCAAAACTACTACACAAAGTTCATCAGGCAGTTGCATAAAACCATAGAAGTCTCGTCTGTCGAACTTCATGGAACGATCGGCCTTCATTATCAGGTGATGATGAGACTTCGACTGTTTGTGTTAAATCTGTAGTAGTCTGTGGTACACATGCTCTTGCAAAGCAATAATTGCCCTGTGCATCTAACAGCATCTTTCCTTGAGCTCAAAAAAACACCTTTAAAATTCACCTTCATTTTGGGCTCAAATACTCTGAAATTCACAATTGTTTGTGCGCTCTATGTGAATATATCCCAGTAAACCCGGAACAAAATATGCCCCCCCCTTAAATTTGAATGTTTCCGCTGCCACTGGGGTTAAGAGATGTTATGAATGGATACACGGTTGTTTGATGTATATAGAATTGGCTTCATTATTAACTAAATGCAAACTATAGATGGTGCTATTTATCCTAAATTATTTTTCTTTATTTGCAAGGGGTAGGTGATCGATACTGCCATTAAAACAGCTGGAATAGGGTAAACAATCAATAAGGAAATGTTATAAACTTATTTTATCAAACAATAAAAAGAATTATTTGTATTAAAAGCTTGAAAGAGTAATTTCCAGTAATTAAATAGCGCCACCAATTTTATCATTAATAGATAAATTTTATATCCGAAAAAGCTTTTAAAAAATGCTATAAACATGAGTGAATCATTTTGTAAAATAGGGGAAATTAAATTTGAGAATGACTCGAAAGCATCTGTATACATATCACTTTTAGCTGTGTAAGCCTAAAATATGGTTGTACATGATGTTTTGTTAGAAAAACTAATAAATGATCCCATCAAGCAACCGTGGATAAGGGTGTCAGAATTGGTTAAGGGATGATGTTAGGGTTAGTATATGGATGTGTAAGGGTATTACAATGGGTTAAGGTGTGTTATGGTGGGTCAAGGGGTGTCGGGTAGGTTTATGGGTGTCAGGATGGGTTAAGTGGTGTCACGGTGGGTGAAGTAATGTCACGGTGGGTTAAGGTGTTTATGGTGCAGTACAGGTGGTGGTGTAAGAGTGGGACGGAGGTATCACAGGCATTGGTATTTGTGTTTGCTCAAACAGAGCAGTGCCATTTAACCATTTATTTTATGATGGTGAAACATGTTGTTATATGAAACAAGTTTTAGCAATAGCTGTAGAAGTAGTTATACTATTGTTAAAGTAGTCATTTATTTATTGTATCATGAAACATATTGTATTGTTCTAGCAGTAGTTCTATACAGTCATGGACAAAAGTTTGGACTATTTTTATTTTTGTATCAAATGCAGATTTCAATCATATTATTAGGAACAGGTTTATTGTTCTAGAGAAGTGCTCAGTTGAATTTAATTGAAAGATACAAATGTCCTTTGATGTTTACATCACACAGTTTGTCAATTAAACAAAGAATTGCATGAGATAACAATGGAAGGATCACACAATCGCAACACTAGCGAACTTTATTGTTTAAACGAAATCTCTCACTGTGACAGATAAGTCTGTTGCTTGAGAAAACACATCTCAATATCTGGTGTGTCCACCCCTTGCCAGCTCAAGGTCATGTACGCGACGGTGACATTCCCTCGACCAGGGTTGCCCCCGGGAGGGGGGTGCCAAGGTTCCTTGTGGAATATCTGGCCAACAAGCAATGAGGATGTGTCTAAGTTCCTGCAGGGTGATTGGTTGGTTGTCCATGCTACCTAACCTGCGGGATACTTCTGCCCATAAGTTCTCTATAGGGTTCATATACGGGCTCAAAGCCAACCAGTCCAGGTGTTCTACATCTCATTTTCAAGAAATTCCTTCACGCGTAGGGCTCTGTAGTGGTGAGATTTCGACCTACTGTGAAATGCTCCCCATACTGTGATTCCACCACCATCTCCATAGCTCTAGGCAGGATACAATCCTCAAGCAGGGCTTGACCAACATGTCTTCGGACCTTAAATCGGCCATCTTGTAGGAATCGAGTCTCGTAACTGAAGATCACATTACGCCAGTGACCTACTGTCAAATTCCTATGTCTCTGTGACTGAAGCAAGCGTGCATGCCGATGTCTTTGCAGAAGTATCGGCTTTCTTATTGGTCGTCTCCCGTGTCGTCTTGCGCGAAAACATGCACTAATGTTCACATGGTTCCTGGTAACAGGCGCGTTTATGGACCTCAGTCATTCTGTTCGTAGCCGAGATGCAGGCTTCGTACGGCCATTGCGGCAAACTTGAGTCTCAGGAGAGATCGGTCTTCCCTGGCGGTTGTCATTTGGGGCCGACCAGACCTTCGTCTAGGTGTAGTAGTTCCGGTCTTTCGACGTCTCTTCAATTTTTTAGAAATTGAACCTTATGTAATTCCTAAATCGGCACCAATATCCTTCTGTTTGTAGCCACGATTACGTAAGTCAATGACGTGGGCGTATATATTTGCGCTCAACTCGCACCTCGTGATCAGAAATATCGCACTTGCAACAAAGTAAACCTGGTTTAATAAATGCGAAAAAGATGCCGATGGTTCATTGGTAAGGCCCCAGGTAAGGCATAAGAAGCCATTGTACTGCATTACGTATTGTGCATGTTGTGTGATATGGAATGGTACCTAAGACATTGCCAGACACTCGTGATCCATTTTGCATGGCTGACGTGTCATTGATGGTAAGATATCTGCACTTAGAAACAGGGCTATGCAAAAATTCCAAACTTTTGTCCATGACTGTAGATAACTGAAAATAATTCAGTTATGCAATTATATTTTTTCTATATAATTATATAGAAATGATTTATATAGAACCAAGTAATTCAAACAATTATTGTACAAACAACATTAGGCATAAAAATATGTTTGATTGGCATAACAATATATAAAAAATATAGGGTAGGTAGGTAGGGACTTTTACACACGCTTTTTGAGCTGTAAAATGCGTTTGATAAAGGCCTTATAATATTTTTCTTTGTTTTAAATTTAATGCCCACTCACCCTTGAATTATTTTGCCCACACAGTAAATTCAACCTACCCATGCTCAAAATGCCCACTTAGTAAATTAATTTACCTAAAAAATTGGGTACCATTTATTGCCATATAAAAATAATATTATCCCGATATCATACACTATCATATGACATCTCCTGAAATTGCGGTTTGAGAGTGATGTAAGTTTTCATAAGATTTGCCAATTTTATTTGATGAAAGTTCCGTTACAACTTTGAGCAAGAATAAATCGGGGGATACTTGTTCCCCAGAAAGACCCCCCCTTTATATCTCTACAGACTCCCTTTCTGGATCTGGATCTGAACGTTATCCTCTGAATAAACGGGTACATGTACCCGCATCGCATCAGAGTTGGTACAAACCAATGACCTAATACTGGATTTGGCGAAATTTAATTGACGTAGTCCCTAATGGCGGTCTTGAAGTTTCCGTATAGTCTGGTACATGTATGTCTAATTATGTCGTGGGGTAGTCCGTTCCAGTGGGGAATTGTCCATGGAAAAAAGCTATTTGCGTAGGTTGCTGAGTTGACTCTAATTTGCATGTATGAAGATGGGTGGTGTCGTCTGGTCATTCGTGTTGGTCGGGTGAGGTGGTCATGCCAGTCTATGTCGACGAGATTGTGTGTAATTCTGTACATCAGGCTAATCTGGTAATAAGGCGACAGGTATCTAAACTTGGCCATTCAAGTTGGTTGAGCAGTTGCGTAACACTTGCTTCTCTGGAGTAGTTGTTGTAGCATGACCTAGCAGCTGACCTCTGTATCATGTCTAGCTGGTGTCTCTCTTCAAGCTTCTTCATTTTGTAGAAGGGATCCAAGCTGCCGACCCATAAGTCAATTTGGTGCATTAATGTTCAAAGCAGAAATAATGTACGAACAGACTTGAGAGTAGGGTTTTGTAACATATAGTAAGTGTGACTTGTGGTGACAACATTTGCTTGATACGGGTGTGGATAATGTGCGAGTTGCGAGTGCGAGTTGCAAGTTTGAGTTGCGAGTTGAAATTTGCGAATTGTCAAAGAAAGTTGCGAGTTGTTTGTGAGTTGCGAGTTGACATTTGCGATGATGGAAGTAGCACTATTACGTTTCATGGTGGCAATGAAGGTCTAGTTCCAATAGGGAGTGAAATAGGGGGTAAAACAATTTCTATATATTTTTACAATTTTACAATTAACAACTCGCAACTGGTAACTCACAACTAGCAAATTTCAACCCGCAACTCGTAAATTTCAACTCGCAAAATACCAACTCGCAACTGCCCTTGACAGCTTACAAATTTCAACTCATAAGTCGCAGATTTCAACTCGCATCTCGTAGCGCACAACACAACTCACACTCGGAAGTCGCAAAATACCTTGTCTAAAATGAAATCAAAGTTCTGTTCATGCATGTTTACGTTAATGGTCGAATGCTCAACTATAATATCTGTTCAGTACAATCATGTCAGGTGGCATGTCAATATCTCCGACAACAGATAGGCCTTAGTTTTATTCCACAAAGCGTAATAAATGTAAACCTGTATTTTAGCTAGACATCTCCTGAAATTGCGGTTTGAGAGTGATGTAAGTTTTCATAAGATTTGCCAATTTTATTTGATGAAAGTTCCGTTACAACTTTGAGCATGAATAAATCGGGGGATACTTGTTCCCCGGAAAGACCCCCTTATATCTCTACAGACTCCCTTTCTGGATCTGGATCTGAACGTTATCCTCTGAATAAACGGGTACATGTACCCGCATCGCACCAGAGTTGGTACAAACCAATGACCTTAAAGACTGGATTTGGCGAAATTTAATTGACGTAGTCCCTAATGGCGGTCTTGAAGTTTCCGTAGTCTGGTACATGTATGTCTAATATGTCGTGGGGTAGTCCGTTCCAGTGTGGAATTGTCCATGGAAAAAAGCTATTTGCGTAGGTTGCTGAGTTGACTCTAATTTGCATGTATGAAGATGGGTGGTGTCGTCTGGTCATTCGTGTTGGTCGGGTGAGGTTGTCATGCCAGTCTATGTCGACGAGATTGTGTGTAATTCTGTACATCAGGCTAATCTGGTAATAAGGCGACAGGTATCTAAACTTGGCCATTCAAGTTGGTTGAGCATCTGCGTAACACTTGCTTCTCTGGAGTAGTTGTTGTAGCACAACCTAGCAGCTGACCTCTGTATCATGTCTAGCTGGTGTCTCTCTTCAAGCTTCTTCATTTTGTAGAAGGGATCCAAGCTGCCGACCCATAAGTCAATTTGGTGCATTAATGTTCAAAGCAGAAATAATGTACGAACAGACTTGAGAGTAGGGTTTTGTAACCTATAGTAAGTGTGACTTGTGGTGACAACATTTGTTTGATACGGGTGTGGATAATGTGCGAGTTGCGAGTGCGAGTTGCAATTAGTTTGAGTTGCGAGTTGAAATTTGCGAATTGTCAAAGAAAGTTGCGAGTTGTTTGTGAGTTGCGAGTTGACATTTGCGATGATGGAAGTAGCACTGTTACGTTTCATGGTGGCACTGAAGGTCTAGTTCCAATAGGGAGTGAAATAGGGGGTAAAACAATTTCTATATATTTTTACAATTTTACAATTAACAACTCGCAACTGGTAACTCACAACTAGCAAATTTCAACCCGCAACTCGTAAATTTCAACTCGCAAAATACCAACTCGCAACTGCCCTTGACAGCTTACAAATTTCAACTCATAAGTCGCAGATTTCAACTCGCATCTCGTAGCTCACAACACAACTCACACTCGGAAGTCGCAAAATATCTTGTCTAAAATGAAATCAAAGTTCTGTTCATGCATGTTTACGTTAATGGTCGAATGCTCAACTATAATATCTGTTCAGTACAAGCATGTCAGGTGGCATGTCAATATCTCCGACAACAGATAGGCCTTAGTTTTATTCCACAAAGCGTAATAAATGTAAACCTGTATTAGCTAGAGTTATCTCGAGCTAGGTTGACCCAAAATTGTTGAATACAGTGTTGGGGTCAGGTGCTAGTTCGTATCAGTTGTTTGAAATCAATCGATAGTAAAAAGCATGTAGGGGCATACGGACAATATCTGTTAACGGCAAGCTACGAGGGAGATGTAGTATTATCTTCGCCATATCATAGAAAATGTGGTCAAATTGTTGCCAATATTTAAATGAAGATCGACCATTTTGAGCACCCAGAATATAGACCTACGACGGATTTTGTACATACTACATGAGACGTTTTAGGTAAGCACATGTAAGATAGTAAAATGTAAACCTGTATTTTAGCTAGAGTATCTCGAGCTAGAAATAACATAAAAAAGCGCGACAACAGCGCGATATCATGCAATAGTCCATTTGCATTTTTCAGTTTTAGTTTTTTATTTCTTATATATTTATTTTCTTTCTTTTTTTTATTACCGTAAGGGACCGTTCACAAACACTTGTTAGGGAGGCCTGATGCAAAAAAAATTCATCGCGAAAATTCAGACCCCCCTTTTTGACATGAAAATTATGGGTCAACCCCATACAAAAGCATATAAACTCAATTTTTCCATGAAAATTTGTGGTCATTTTTTCAGGGCCCCCGGCCCCTTAGGAGGGTCAAAAATATTCAGGGCTCCCCTTTTTGCATCAGCCCCCCAACAAGTGTTTGTGAACGGTCCCTTATTTCTACACGTAACAGTTGTTTGAAATGATCTGTGTTGTCAAGACTACAGCATCATTTAAACAAAATTAATGGTCAACATCTGTTGCGTGTTATTGTCAAAAAGCACGCACGTAGATATTGAGTCGGATCTTTTAACAAATTGTAACAGTTTATCACATTAACATTGCTGTATTAAAAACCTCGCGTCGAGGTTTTGCCAAGTTAAAAAAAATAACGGTTACTTAATGAAATAACGGTTAGTTCATGAAAAAGAAGAAGTGAAATTTAGCAAAACGCGACGAGGTTTATTTACCCGTAAGAGAGCTCTATTGTTCCGCTATTGTATCCGCTATTGTATCCACTATTGTATTCTATTCATAAAAGCTACTGCAAGAATCGCGGCAATCCCTGATATCGCTGGTGTCTACCGCCGGCGTTTCGTATTTATTAACATTCAAAATGATCCGATACTCTTACATTTATAGACTTATTCCCGCTTTTTATATAATATTCAGAAATTGCAATTATGAAAACTACAAACTTTGAAAGTGAAAATATATTACCATCGAAAATATATCATACTTAAATTCTATAGAATCTATAGAGGCATTGCATGTGACGTATCATCCCGTGAATATGGCAGACTACTCAAATGCATTCAACAAAAGCATGATTGCAATCTACCGTGACAGTTCGTCTCACACACATAACCCTGCACTACGATCAAATAGGTTGATGACAACATTTGATTGAATGGACTGTACTCCGCCATAACTACGGTGAAGGACACCGGTTCAAATTCTTTGTTTGGAGCCAATCAATAATTTCATGCAGGGCCTCTATTCAGCATCGAAGTGGTTACGTAATTCTCTTGGTTACCGGATCACGCTACTTTGGTATGCCTTCGAGTGCCATATACTTTATGTGGTGATCATTTCGATCGTGGTTCATTACTCTACCGCGTGATCCCGTTGACATAGTAACATTACGTAACTTCGATACTGAATAGATACCCAACCCAGAAGTGCCCATTTATTTTCTAATTTTTTTGTAATCGCGCCCAAATATCCCCGCAAATATCTTATACACGGTTTTATTGATTAATTTTGGGCATTTCAAAAGTTAAAAGTCGTCAAAAATGGCAACATCCATTGATAGCAATGGTTGAGTAAACATGGTCTAAACACTAGATAAAAAGACAGCTTTGTACTACAGAGAAGATGTGAGGAAAAGGAGATAGATCCAGCTATCCTCAAACAAAATATGTGTGCTGCCGCTCATTCAAAAGTAATCACGCTATTCAGGTTTAACAATAAAATACAATAAAGGGGTTCGAACCCATGATGGGTGTGATACACAACTTGCTGCTTAATAGTTTAAGGGAAAGGTCAGTGTCTGTATATCATCATACTATGCATACCATGCATGCAGACCCTAACATCCAGTTATATTTCAAATAAAATATGACCGAAGTTCCATGGCAAATTATAATTTCTGACGCTTGTTGACTCTTTCAACCTCTACGATTTATGATACAGACTATTTTCAATTATCAAAATATCTTTATTAGGTTTGCAGAAATGAAAGGAAAATACATACAACAATAAAATAAACATGATCAACAATCATCCCTTTTCTAACAAAATCCGAAAACACTCTCCCTAAATAATTATAATTCGAAATAATAACACCTATTCATTAATCATTATAAACCTCTCGCAAACTGGAATGTGTATGTGGTGAATTGTAATTCTAATAACCGATATATGGAAACAAACAGGTACTATGATATTATTCAAAATCAAGAATAATATCAAACAAATCCCCCTACTCGAACAGTACACTTAATTTAGGCCCGGGATTTAGGCCTGCATTATGATTATAGACCTAAGGTAAAAATACTTGAAGAGATAACAAGAAACCTTTCGTGCTTGGCCACTGTAGTGCTTGGCTGATCCTTGCTGGATGAAGGTCAATATTGATCTATTATGTGAGTGAAATCAAACACCGTGTCCTCGTTGCTACTCACATGTAATCGAAGGTCGTAAAAATTAATCCGATAACAATAGAGGGTATTCATTACTACATCATTGATGTGGTTGCTCAATGCTCATGCATAAAATTCTTCCACATAGGCTGTTTAGCTTAATCATGTTAATCGGGAAGTGACCTCTTGAAATGATATCATCACACTGATCAGAATGATCTTTATGTTATTACAGTGCGGCCCACATAAAATGTTCAACACAAAGTGAACGATGTTATAACTTGGAGGGCTAACAAACCAACACCGCCAAATTCGACTGACGTGTGTACAACGTGAGAAGCTATGAGGAAATGGAACACTCGTTGTCTTATAATGCATGTGTTTATGGTTCGGATAGCGGTTACTTAGCAGCTCTCGTTCCGCTTGGGTTTATTGAATACACTCTATATATAGTCATCAATATGTCGTTTCAGTCCCTGGCTGAACTATAGGGTTCAGCTATTATTTTTTTAAATAATTCTTTTACCCCCATGCAGCTGATTGGGGTGGTTACGGGTCGTTTAAAAACCACTAACCGCGAAATGAGGATATCGAACATAGGCCCCCGCAGGGCTACAAAAAACTGCTAACCGTGAAATATGGATATCCAACTAGTTTGCCCTCGAAGCTGTAAAAACCACTCATCGCGAAATATGGATATCCAACTTGTTTGCCCTGCAGGGTTACAAAGAACCACAAACCGCGAAATATGGATATCCAACAAGTTTGCCCCGCTGGGCTACAAAGAACTGCTAACCGCGAAATATGAATATCCAACTAGTTTGCCCCTCGAAGCTTCAAAAAATCACTCATCGCGAAATATGGATATCCAACTAGTTTTCCCCGCAGGGCTACAAATAACCATTAACCGCGAAATATGGATATCCAACTACTTCGCCTCGCATGGCTACAAAGAACCACTTACCGCGCAATATCTTTTTACCTCAAAAAAAGAATTAATATCTACCAAAACGTAAAAAGGGGCCAAGTTTAAAAAATATTTCCTGTGTGGCTTTTCACCCTTTTTAAAACTTGGTCCCATTTATGAAAGTTTCTAAAGACCCATACGAAGTCATCTTTAGGCTACTTGTTTGTTTTCTTAGTTCTCAGTGTTCATTTTGTAGAGTAAATGTTCGTGCTTGATTGAAGTTTTTCCGTAAAGACGTTATAATGTATTTTGATTTAAGCAAAAGTAGCAAATACTCACTTTGTTAAATTCTTCATCGTCTTGTGCGATCCTGCGCCTTATGTACAGATGTAGGGCCTATAATATGTAACAGGTTGACAGACAGTCAATTTGCTAAGTATATATAATACTCTACTACTCTTTATGAACACGCAATATAATGAAACATAAACCTTCAAATGTTTTTGATAATACATAGCCTACGTCATATTGCACCGCTTTCGAACAGTCTTAAACCTAATTGTTGCATGTAGAATTAGGACTCATTCTTCATGTTATTACGGTACCACTTTACTGAATGGGACCAAGTTTTAAAAAGGGTGAAAAGCCACACACGAAAGATTTTTAAACTTGGCCCCTTTTACGTTTGAAACGTGTTTTGGTAGATAGGATTGTTCAGTATGAAAGGAGTTCAATATCAAGCGACTCTTGTTATTTTAGTTGCGTGTGCCGACCTGCTCTGCAAATTAAAAAATACACCGGGAATTAACGCGAACTCGTAGACACACGTATTCTTATACAAGCAGGCAAGTTCATGTAAGCTAGCCTGGTGGAAGTAGAATGTAGTAGAAGTCACCAGATCCAGCATTAATTATGAATATATATATAGTACGTTACCGACTGATTTGTAGATAAGTAATCGATTCATATCTATCAGAAATAACCTAAATATCATAGGCGTAGATCCCTGGGGCATGGCCCCAATATTTTGCCAGGGGGTGGTCCATACACTCATCCCCCCATGTGGACGCCTGTATGTGAGTTTCTGACCAAAATAACCTCATATTTTACCATTTTAGCCCCAAAAGTGCCAAATCGGGCGAATTTATTCCACTTTTGTAATGATTTCAACCATATTTTACTAGTTTTGCTTCAATATGGCAAAATTTTTCGTGCGCTTCGCGCGCATTTGTACCACAGACTTATTTTGTCGCCAAAAGGTGCTGGATTCACATTACTTCAAGAAAAAATTTCCAACCCCATCCCCCCAATGTCAACAGGAAATCTACGCCACTGTTAAATATGTGGAACTTGTGAATATTCTGAGGGTGTTGCCGGATGTCAATAGCATGGCCATAGATGAACTCCTGGATGGGGCAGCTTTAATTAGCATGAGGCCGCATTGATATGTAAATAGCGTATTGTTATTTAAATTTGCGCCCAGACGTATTGAGGGCGACAGTCATGTTATCCAGACGGAGAATGGCTGCATATGCCGGGCATGTCAATTTGCTGAGTGAAGGCTGATAATTACCTTTCTGTATAGGTAATAAGCTAGTATATTTCGTGTACCAGTTGGTTATAACAAAAAAATTAGTATCATATTAAATATATTAAATGTATAAACTTTGAAATTTACATGAATTTGAAGAGCAGAGCTTCGAAATGTAGCTAAGTCAGGTGATGTGAAATTCTGCTGCGTGACCCCCTCTGCGTGGTAGAATTATATTCATAAAATATTGAATTTAACAGATATCGTGGGTAGCCAACCACGATTCATCAGCATTTAAAATATATGTTAATTAACAAAGATAAATAATAAAGAGTACAAATGGCAATTAACTAGTAAACAAGCCTGAAATCTTAAAATGTTGCCACGTGATTTCCCGAACACATGATATGTTAACATGTGACCACTATTCAGATTTACCGTAAATATTTGGAGTATGCTTGCACATCATGCACATACACTGTGCATTTCTTTACTTCCGTATAAAATCAATAATTCATGCTGGGAGCCAAGTAACATTGTCTGCTCAGAGCAGATTGGTAATTTATTTTACTTGAGAGCATAATAGAAATACATAAAAACGAATAAGGCGCCATGATGGAAGGTCAGGTCGGGTATCAAAGGTTATTCATAACTTAAATACTACTTGTATTTCCCACCTTGCCTCTGTCACATGTTTCCTTCATATTATTGACAGCAAGTCCTAATTTTGACTTTGCTATTGCAAAATGTCATTTCATATCAAATTAGTAGACTTTCTTTGAAAAAACATATCACTGGTGCCTGATGGGAATACCCGTCCGCCATTTCATTAAACTGGATCGTTTTCGCCTGTTTTGCGCCCAGATGTATTGGGGCGCGCTATACTCTCATTGAACAGGCAAAGTTCACAAAACTAACAACGTTGTTATTTGCCAAACTCAATTAACATGATCCAAGGGGTCGAACACGAATTATTCATAACGAGCTATAACGGATCGATAACTGGCCTCACTTTCTAGCTAGTAAACCAGCTGAATTTTTCATAGATTTTGCGTTGCTAATAGAACAACCGTGAATTTAGTGTCACCCCCTTGGCATGGCTCAGAAGCTTGGACGCACAAGAAAAGAGATGAAAGGAGATTGCTGGTCTTAGAAATATCTTGTTTACGAAATTACGATGGACAAGAGAAGAGATAGACTGAGGAACACATCAATCAGGGAGGCAACAAATAGGCACTTCACAATCCTAGACAAAATCAAAGCCAAACGACTCTTCTACTAGCTTCTACATGTACTTTGGACACATCGTACGAATCCCATAGGATAGATATTCTAGTATGTCTTAAGGTAGAATACCAGGACACAGGCCAAGAGGTAGATCCCCCAAAAGCTGGCTTGACAACATAAAAATCGAGCATAGACCAGGTTAAAAATGAGCTAGGTACCATACAAAAGGAGAAATGTTCACATAGTGTTTCTGGACCAGTTTTTCATGGGGAACAAGAATATATGAGGTAAAAAGCCTGTATCCTCCTGTGAGGACTTTTTTTAACATGTTTAATGGCTGCCAAAATCCAATGAAAAGCAACTATACGGTTAAAATAATCCCATAAAAGATATAATTGACTAGATTTTGGATAATTATTGATGAAAGTAATGTATTTAACAAGTCAAGGTATTAATAGGAAGTTATCAGAAGGTCACAGTTGAGGGCGATTTTCAAAATGGCCGCCAAAATCCGCAATGAAAAGCATATATATTATATGGTTAAATTAGTCACTTATGAGGAATAATTAACCATATTTTGGTTTATTATTGATGGCAGTAATGTAAAGCTAAGTCAAGATATTACTAGGAAGGTACCAGGAGGTCACAGTTGAAGGCGCTTTTCAAAATGGCCACCAAAAAGAATGGTATGATATCAGCCACAAAGCCTCAGATAATGTTACTTAAAAGTGTTACTTGAAAAAATGTAATAGTTGTCTTTGATAAAAGAATGTAATCACTGCACTGTGTTTCAGTGTGCTTTAGCGAGCTACTTAGTCAAGATGACCACTGAAATGGCCACCACAAATGGCAACATATTAACTACATACTTGTTGTCGTTTTCGGTTGTACTGAATTCTTTCGTTGTGTGTTAATCTTCTGGATCACTCACACCCCTTCAGAACATTATTCTTCATTATCTACAATCTCGGAAAAAGTTCTTGAAACAGTTGGCACGCTCTGCCGAAATTTTGTGGGGAATTTCTTATGATCATGGAAATAACGTATATTGTCTGTGGGAACAAACATGATATCTACACCAATGATTTCTTTTCCACCAAAATTTGCCCCAAAATAGTGTAAAATATATTTTTTTTATCACAATAAAGCCCTTTTCATCTCGATCATGAGCAAAAAATAGTGTAATACAATTTTTTGCGCGCTACATGTGCACATCGTCACCAATAGAGCCTTTATGAAAGCTCGAAGACATGTACAGTCTCTCTAAAAAACAAAACCGGTATTATATATTCTATGATGCAACTGCATTTTTTTTCGTCTGTGCCCCAACATTTTTATTTTGCCCCTCCTGACCAAGAAAGCTGGCTACGCCCCTGGCTGTGTGGCAAGTAACAAACATCATCGCTAGCTGGTCAAGAGCAAACTCTTTCAACGATCCTGAAAAGACTAGAAACACAGTCACCAGGAGAGGCAACCACTATAATTAAAGACAGAGATAAAAACAATTTATCGCGTCTGATGTCACTGTCAATTACGATCCTTGATTGGTTTACACAGGTTAATCAGCGCGTAAAAGGAAGACCGATCTATCTGGTGCTGATCGGAGAAAAGGAATAGCAGCAAATGGCGAAAAATTCCGTACTTTTACAAGGCAAAAAGCAGCTTTTCTAGGCATTGTGGACATGGTGCTTTCACCAAAGAAAGTTTCCTACTATAAAGAACTAACTTTTGAGATGGTTTGCATGTCGAAAGGTGCAAAATTAACAATAAGGCGCCCGGTTATAAATCCGCGTTCAGCAAGTCATCATCACGACACTTGTAAACAAACCGTGCTCGAGTTTGATTGACAGGTGACGTCAGACGCGATAAATTGTCTTTATCTTTGTCTTTCATTATACCAGTAGAGCCAACTGACATTGCATTATGCTGTTGACTCGATGGCTTTAGTCAGGACATTTACATCTACCCTGTAACGTATGACGATCTTGCCGTAAACATTTTTGCTAGTTATATCCCCAAAATAAGCTAAGGTACAGGTACAAGAAAATTAAACATTGTTGCATTCTTACTTGTCTATTAAGAAGAGCAAGATCAGTGGAATGCTGCTTGCAAAAGCAATTGATTGTTGTAAAATACGAAAGTGACAGAGAAAATTATTGAAATATTTAGCCTTAACTTATATTAAAGGAATATAATTATCTGTACTTGTTTCACGGTCATTGGTTTTAGGAACAATAACACAAAATGACCTGACTTAGCCTGTTCAATTTTGCATAAATAGGAACAAACTTTTGAAATATTTTTTCAGTTCTATTATTCTATTCTACTGAATCACCTTCCAAATACCGTCGGTGTCACCAATAGTTGCCTTTCCATCTTTTATTAAGTTTTAAAAAATTACCCCCATGCAAACGTACGCTTCAAACTTTTGTCCGTATTCAGTTCCTGCCCTGTCCTGTTATTGTTTTCACGGTCATTGGTTTTAGGAACAACACGAAAAGACCCACGATATATTACCCTGAAATTCGTTATACACATGATCTTAGCCTGTTCAATTTTGTACAAATGAATATATGCAGGGAATTGTTCAGATTTGGTATAAATTTTCAACATGCTCCAATATATTATATGACACTTAACAATTAAAAAAAAAAAAAAAAAAAGGGGGGGCTGGGGTATGAAGGTTTAGACAGTACTTTTTGTGGGACATGAGAGCACATCAGACATATCGAATTGCATTCTGAATACGAAGAATGTCTTGATATCAAATAATTTTGATTTTTTTTTTTAATTCGTGATATACACATTTTATGTCATATGATTAAAAATTGATATTTAACAGTCCTCGAAGTAAACTTTATAAATCTAATGATATGTACTTAAAGTGTATGTAGCTGGGATGAAAAGCCGACGATCAATTGCAAATTTTGACCTTTCGTATTGTATACCGTTTTGAGACAGCATGCAATAGGTTTTCTGTACACCAATACCCACAATGAATACTGACAGTCGGATATACCCAGCAAACACAAAACGTTTTCGACATCATTCGCAATAGGTTATAAAAGAAAACGTTTAAATGTCGGGTTATATAAAGGGTACATTAATGGTATAAAACGTTTTCATAACTGACATTAAATAACATTTGTTGGTAATTTACTGCACAGCAAACACAAATGTTTTACAGAAAACATTTAAATGTCGGGTTATATAAAGGGTATCATCATCATCAGTCGGCTGCGGAGCAGGCGACTACAAGCTTTCTCCAATTAATGCGATCTTGGGCAAGCGAAACAATTTTGTTTGGCTGCAGCATCCCTTCAGTATCTCCCAGGAGGTGCCGGACATACTGTAAGTACAGTGTGCGCGGCTGGCCAGGTTTCCTCTTCCCATGTGGTGGAATATAAAGCGCATATTCTTTCACAGGCTCGCCATCTTCAAGACGCAGTATATGGCCGAGAAATTTGAGTTGATGAATCTTGACTCTGGCAACCAGTGGAGTGGTGTTGGTCAGGTTGTAGATGTTTCATTTGGAATCCGATCCACACGCTTGATGTTTAATATAACTCTGTAGCAAGATGTTGCAAATGCATTGATCTTGTTTTCCATGTCCTTGGTAATTACCCATGACTCGCACCCGTACAGAAAGACAGTAACACACGTTGTCTGAAACAGCTTGATTTTTGTTTCGATTGGCAGGGACGGGCTTCTCCAAAGGCGTTCCAGTTTCCAGAAAGCTGCCCAGGCTAGTGCTTTTCTTCTTTTTAGGTCTCCAACACTAGAGTCCATCTTGGATCCCAAATACTTGAAGTCTGTGACATGGTTGATGGTACTACCATAGACTTCAAGTGCTGGTTGGGCGTTACAGTTTGCAGTCATATATTCTGTCTTAGGTGCGCTGATGACAAGGCCTAGATCTGCTGCTGCAGTTGCAGTCCTAGTAAGCTGTGACTGGGCCCGGTCTATGGAAGATTCCAGCAGGGCAATATCATCAGCAAAATCCAGGTCATTCAGCATCTTGGCAGGATACCTGCTTGACCGACGTGGGTAGGTAACAATTCCAGAAGTTGATTTCATCAGAAGGTAGTCTACCAGGATAATGAACAGGAATGGTGCCAACACATCACCCTGAAGCACTCCAGTTGTTACTTGGAAAGGCTCTGAGATACTGCCATCTACCATAACGGCACTATTGGAGTCTTTGTAGAGCACCTGGGTGGCATAGACCACAACCTTTGGTATTCCAAAGGTTGTGGTCCAAAAATATAAAACGTTTTAATAACATTCCAAAAACATTTTTGAAAACTTGGTACAAATCATTCTAAACAGAATGTTATTTTGGGGTTGAAAAATGTTTGCCCAAAATATTTACAATAACGTTTTTAAAATATTTTCACGACCTTTATATAACCCGACATTTAAATGTTATTAAAACGTTTTGTAAAAAACATTTTAAGAACATTTCTGTGTTTGCTGGGTGCAAATATTTTAACATATTTAACATAATGTTATAAAGTGTTGACAAAATATTTGGCCAAAAATGTTTGCAAAAATAGTTTACAATGACATTTCGAAAACATTTAAAAAATATTGTTGTAGTGTGTTTTCATACAAAACGTTTTAAAAGATTTCATGACCTTTATATAACCCGACATTTTAATGTTATTAAAACGTTTTTACCTAAACCCAAACCCAAAATATAACTTATTTAAAACGTTTTAAAAACGTTTTTGTGTTTGCTGGGTAGTCATTCAAGAAAGACTCTTGGATGCGGCCGAAAGCTGCTGATGGTTATATTGGCCTTTGACCTCAATTCCAACTCCACACTCCCAGATATATCTTTTTGAAGGAATTCTTGGCTGGTGTATGTACTTAAAAAGCAACGTGAATATTTAAATCATCTGTGTTTACCACTCATCTTACAATGGAGCTTGCTGATGAGGTTACAATAAACTTATGCTAAAGAACAAGTTTTACTGATTACGATTTCACAGATTCCGTGTTATCCCTTCTTGAGTGTGCCTGGGAATTAGCATACTTCAGGATTGTTAGGTATAAATCAGAAGTTTAAAACTTGTTGTTTGTTTGTATTTTTTCTTTCCACATATCTGCACCAGAGCACTAACTTCATGCATTAACAGCAACTACATTTGTGTACATTTTCATTTGACAGTTGATACCAAGCCCAAGCCATGACCAAGCATGGATAACTTCGTACGATGTCATGAAGCTGTCGGGGAAGCTGTCCAGCTGGTCTGCTCGGAAATCCTTCCAAGCCTCCAGAAGGTTCTCGAAGACTGGCATGAAAGACGTCTACGGAACTTGAATACGTGTACCCAGTCATGTCCAAACAATGGAAAACCAACCCAAAAGAAGGGATTCTGTCAGAGTTGTGTAGCTTGGAGAAAAGCGATAGAGCAGGCTTATTTCCCACAATCCAACACCGTCTCAATGAAGTGGAATAACGTTGACCCGACGTTATTCTGTAAGGATCCGATGGAGGTCGCTAAAATTTTCGTACTTAGGCTACCACAAGGTCAACTATACGACAGTTTATATGACTTTGATGCTGCAAGTTTACTTATGTTTGCAATGCACTTTGCACCATATCATCAAGGGAACCAAGCCTTCTATGATCAACTCCAAAAGGTATGGAAATATTAAACAAAAGACACTTTGCGGTGCTCAAGCAATAACAATATAGACGCCGACTCCGCTCTCACACCGGCTGCATCCGCCTGTTCACTCCGAGATCTCACAAAAAGGCGGGTGATTCTTCCTTTGCTGTCGGTGCTCCTCGCATTTGGAATAACGTGCCTATGGAGATCTGTGTTCAAGCGTATCTTGAAAACATTTTTATTCCCATGTTGATTTTTTTTGCTCACTTTTTCTCTTTGTGCTTTGATTTGTATTTTCTTGCTGTTATATGTTTTTCATTGTAAAGCGCTGTGTTCTTTGTAGAGCGCTTATAAATGCTTGTATAGTATAGAATAGAATAGAATAGAATAGAATAGAATAGAATAGAATGTATATTGGTTAATTGGTACTATTAATGCCTTCAAATTTACAGGTTTTTAAGGTACGGACTGAGCTTTGCCATCTAAACATCAAGAAAAACATGGAATTAGACGATACTGTCACCGCAAGGTACTTTGCTGACATCCACGACCTCATTCCTTGTTTATCTCCTAGGTATTTCACGCAAGATATAGTGGATCGGATACAACTCGATATAACACAGGTAGGCCTACGTGTGGAATATCCTTTTTGTGCTTGGTTGTTATTATTATATACGCTTTTGGTAACAGAAATTTCGAAGAAGTTTTACGGTTGCTTTAAGGGGGTACTACACCCCTGGCCAATGTGCCTAGCGCATTGGTGGTAAGTAAGATCTGTATATTAGCTTATATTATAGGGGCAAGGACTACAACTACTGCACTGAAAATTCATCAAATCAAGGCAAGTAGTTATTGATCAAATATTGGTTTCCCTCATTTTTGACTGTAACTCCACAACTGTTGTCTGTGCTGAAATAAAATTTCCAATGCAGTAGTTGTAGTCCTTGCCCTTATAATATACATATCTTACTTGTCACCAATGCGCTATAATTTTTGAGCAAAATGCAAAAATAGGCACAAAATTGGGCAGGGGTGTAGTACCCCCTTAAACGACGAGTAGTATATCTGTTTCTTCTTAGTTAAAACCATATTGTAACATTTACTGAGGAGGACGCCCTCAATATTTTTTTAAATTCTGGTTTTTACACGATTGTATTGTATTTTAGTAAGCAAAGATACCCTGCAAAAATTACGACTTTATGTGCCGTAGTTTTGTCAAAATCCGAGATTTTGAATAAACCGTCTTAATAAGACGGTTTATTATAGTCGAACACTCTCCATAAAGGCGCTGGAACTGACAATAGCGATATTAACACAGAATAGCAACACTGACTGCTAATATGCAATTATCAATGTGAGGCTTTGAAATTAGCGCAATTATGATAAGAATTTGTTGAAATTAGCGCAATTATCAACCATCTTTTGAAATTAGCGCAATTATGAATTAAACGTTGCAATTATGAAACTTTCAAAATGCTCCATGAAAATAGCGCAATTATGATAATAACTTTTCCAAATTAGCGCAATTATCAACCCCATTTTGAAATTAGCGCAATTTTGAACTAAACAATTGCATATAAATTGTACACACACACATTGAAAAAATTTGTACATGACAAAAATAGGCCTACACACCAAGTAACCGCGTAAATATTCATCAACGACTTTGCAATGGAACAAAATGGAAGGGGCCAAACATAGGGGCAACTATTTTTGAAACGCCATTTACCAATTTTAGCCCTCCCACCACGCCGACGGCCTCATCATTATTGCAGACCACGACGACGAGCTACGACGGCTTATCCGAAAAAAAGACTACAACATAAACTATAAAACACGACAAAACACACATGTCATGTCCAGCATCGTCTGTTATTATTAAATAAACATAGCGCCCCCACTCTACAAAATGGTGACAGTCCCGTTTAATCACATGATTCATCACATGATCGTAAACAAACAATCATGATAATCGGAACCTTTCACATGCAGCTCCACGATGAGTAAACAAACAAAAACATACAAGAATGTAACGGAAGCCTAATGTATTCAAAGCAGGTAACTTCGTTTGTTTTCATTGACATTGCAGTTAATAACACACATTCCTTACTGTAGTGTTACCCTTACAAGTGTCTATCACGCGAATCAAAAGATAGCCTGTCTTATTAATATTATAATGCACTTTCAGTTTCCCACACGTTCGAATGGGAATTGCATTGCGAACTTTCCCAATGTTTGGTAACCGTATTTCCTGCAATAACGGAGAACTTGAAAAATATCAGCTAAAATCTTCCTTTTCGTGAACCCATCCATAGATATTTTATAAAAGGAACATCTTAGAAGACCGTTGTGTGTTGTGTAGTGCAGTTTTTATAACATTTTCTACGTATTTGAGTGTTTTTTACCTGATGTCGTCATAAAGCAAGAGGAGAAGAGATCACAGGTGCAGAATTCAGCAACCCTGCGCATAGCGTTAGGAGACCATTTGGAGGAGTGGCACCTATTCTGGGATATTATTAAACCAACCAGTGGATCCATTTGATGTTGTTCTTCATGTGTAGTGTTGTAATATCACCTCAGCGTTTGGAAAAGTGATTTTGGTGGAATTTTGTGCAGTAGTAAGTGTGGAATAGTTGTGTGTATTCAAGGTGCAGAAACAGCGGGAAACCAACTCAAGCGGAACGAGACGACGACATTGGAGCTGACGACCAACCGGAGAGGCAGTAAACACGCTAAGTGGAAACTTTTAATGTACCAAATGATACTTTTTACCAGTGTTATGATGTTTTAGTGATGAACATTTTCTTGGTGTTTTTTACTTACAAAACTTTTATCAAAAAACATGAATGCAGCATGCAGACTTAGTTTTGATGTTAACGTCAGTACCAGTACAGTGTAGTTACCGTGTTAGTCAGTGCAAATATTCTAGTCAGCATTTAAGATTGCTAGTAGCAGAAGACAGGAGTAAGCAGATTAGCAGAACAACGATTGTGGAAATTTGTGGTGCAATTTATGTTGGAAGTAGTTGCAAATCATCCTTGTTTGATGTTTACGTCTAGTGCAACATTAGTGAACTTGTGCAACCAGTGAGTACAGTGTAAAATTGTGTAACAGTGCAAATATTTTAATCAACATTATAGAGACCTTGCTAGCAGAAGACAGGAGTAGCAGAACGCCGATCAAGAGTGTTACCACAAGAAAGTGATTTGGTGGAGTTTTGTGCAATAGTACGTGTGATAGTTGCGTGTTTTTAAGGAGCAGAAATGACGGGAATCTAACACAAGTGAAACAAGACGACGTCATTGGAGCTGACGACCAACTGGAGAAGCAGTAAACACGCTAAGTGGAAACTTTTAATGTATCATTGATACTTTTTACCAGTGTTTTGATGTTTTAGTGATGAAAATATTTCTTGGTGTCTCTTCTACTTACGAAACTTTTACCAAAACGGAAACCAGATTTAATTTTGATGTTATACGTCTCGTGCAACATATTATTGGTGGAACTGTCAACTTATATTTTTGACAGGGGCGTAGCCAGACCTCTTTGCCAGGGTGGGCAAGGCTCCAAAATTTCCCCCAAGTTAATAAATAAATAGAGCGAAGCGACAACTGGCGTGGGGTCCAGGGGCCCGCTTTAGGGCCCTTGGTGGGGGTCCAGGGGGCGAAGCCCCCGGAAGCTCATGGGTTTTGGGCATTTTTATACCATGAGGAGAAGCCTCCTTACATACATTTGTAACGTTTTTATGTAAAAATTTTGCCATGTAAAAATGTAAAATTTTGATTTTAGAATTATCTGAACTGAAAAGGCCCGCTTTAGGGTCCCTGGTGGGGGTCCAGGGGGCGAAGCCCCCGGAAGCCCCTTGGGTTTTGGGCATTTTTATACCATGAGGAGAAGCCTCCTTGCATACATTTGTAACGTTTTTATGTGAAAATTTTGCCATGTAAAAAATTATCTGAAAGGAAACAAAAGTGAATTTACAATGTAAGAACAATACAATAAAACAATATTATTGATATTCTTGAGTTGATTTAACAAGTTGTTACATTCACTATTACATTCACTTAAATTATTTCCCCCTTCTCCCCTTCGTTCTCTTTCCTTCTTCTTTACATTCTTCAATTTCTTCCCCTTTCTCTCATTCCTTCCCCCTTCCATTAAATTACTTTCCAATTACTTCCCCTTTATGTTCCAAGGTTTCCATTCTTTCTTTTTCCGTCTTCTTCATATTCTTCAATTTCTTCCCCTTTGTCTAATTCCTTCCCCTTACATTACACTCACTTAAATTACTTCCCCTCAAATCACTTCCTAAAATTCCCTGTCCTTTTTCATATTTTTCAATTTCTTCCCCTTTCTTACACTCCTTCCCCCTGTGCATTGCCATGCTTCCCCACAATAAACATGCAAGTCTTTTTTCCCCTCTTTTCTTCCCCTTTCCTATTCCTTCCCTCATCCCTCTTAGGCTTCCCTTTTGTTTTTTCATTTCCCTCTTTGACATTGCTTTTCCTTCCCTCTTGACCCTTTCTTTCCCCATTCCCACTTCCTTTTCTTCTTCCTTTCCTTCTTTCTTTTTTTTTTCTTTTTCTTTTCTCTTCTTTCCTTTCTTTTCCCTTCTTATTCCCCTTCTTTTCTTTTTTCTTCCCTTTCCTTTCTCTTTTTTCCCCTTCTCGCTCCAAAATTTCCCCCAGATTTTTCCAGGGTGGGCGAGCCGCCCACCCTGCCCACCCCTAGCTACGCCACTGATTTTTGATGTTTATGTATCATGCAACTTCAGTGAATTCGTGAAACCAGTACCCGTACAGTGTAGTAACATCGTGATTCAGTGCAAATATTATAAGTCAATATAGCGATACCGCCAGCAGAAGTCAGAAGCAGCAGAACGCCATTCAGGAGTACAGAGTAGTTATTGTGATACAGTACAATTTATGTGTGAAGTGTGCAATCTATGTTCTCAAATCTACAAAAATTTATAGCAGCAGAAGAAGCAGATTTTACAAGAACAATATTTATTGATGTTTACGTTTGTGCAACACTTGTGAACTTGTGAACCAATACAGTGTAGTTATCGTGTTACAGTGCAAATATAGGTGTGCAATTTATGTTTTCAAAAATTAGAGCATCAGAAGCAGTTTTACAAAAACAATATTTATTGATATTTACATGTGTGCAACACTGGTGAATTTGTGCACCCAGTACCAGTTCAGTGTGGTTATTGTGACCCAGTGCAAATATTTAAGTCAACATTATAGAGACATTGCTAGCAGCAGAAACCAGGAGCAGCAGAACGACATTTGTGGAATCTTGTTGGTGCAATTTGTGAAGTGTGAAATTTATGTTTTCAAAAAACCCATATCATGCATCAGAAGCAGATTTACAAAAACAATATTTATTGATGTTTTATGTGTGTGCAACACTAGTGAATTTGTGCAACCAGTACCAGTTCAGTGTAGTTATTGTGACCCAGTGCAAATATTTAAGTCAACATTATAGAGACATTGCTAGCAGCAGAAACCAGGAGCAGCAGAACGACATTTGTGGAACTTTGTTGGTGCAATTTGTGAAGTGTGCAATTTATGTTTTCAAAAAACTCATAATATTTATAACGTCAGAAGCAGATACAAAAACAATACAATTTGATCAAGTTTACGCTTGCAGTGCAACATTTGTGAATTTGTGCAACCAGTTAGTACCAGTACAGTGTATTTATTTGTGTAACAGTGCAAAGAGAGCTTGCTAGTAGCAGAAGACAGGAGTAGGAGATCGACGATTGTGGAAATTTGTTGGTGCAATTTATGTTGAAAGTACATGCAATTGATGTTTTGTGTAACCACCACCAGTACAGTGTACATATAGTTAGCTTATTGTGAGATAGTGCTATCATCGATTCAAATAAACAGTGTACCATATCTAAGTTATCATCAGTAGCAAGAGCAGTTACAGAAGTTGTGTAATTGGGATATTTGCGTATCAGCAACGTATATCATATCAGTGAGTCAGTGGTGTTCATGTACAAACCTCATCGCAAAGGAAAGTGAGGACGACTCTTCGCAGCAGAGGACAAGAACAGAGGCGAGCTCAGCAGAAAGTGAGGAAGTATTGTGCTCCATTGGTGAACTGGTACAGGCAGTGAGCTTTGTGTTTTTTGTAGTGCATCCAGTGCACTGAACACGTTTCAGAAGGTGTACATTGTAGTAGACCATCAGCCAGAGGGTAGTGAAATCTTCCCACAAAATTCTGTGGAAAAGATCGGAGTACATGTATGGTGGTTTGCAGATAGTAATACCAGAAGAAGAGGAGGTGAGTGAGTAGTGTTTTTGTAGTGCATTCAGTGCACTGAACACATTTCAGAAGGTGTTCATTGTAGCAGACCATCAGCCAGAGGGTAGTGAAATCTTCCCGCAAAATTCTGTGGAAAAGATCAGTGTATGGTGGTTTGCAGATAGTCATACCAGAAGAAGAGGAGGTGAGTGAGTAGTGGATCTTGTGCATGTAACCCTTGGAGAGTGGTACAGTACTGCACTCAGTAGAAAGTAGTGCATTAAGGCCGTGCATTGAGTAGAAGTGAATTGTAGAGGTTACAGAGCTGTATTTGGGGTAAGACTTAATTCAGCGGCAGTACAACATCTACAGCAGAGCAAGTATTGCAGTGCTTTGGTTTCTTGTGTGGTGAGTATAGCGACTCTATATGAATCACAGCAGACAGTTATCAACAACCGTGGATAGCTTGTACTTGGAAACTCAGTTTAAGGACAATGGGGACACAGTCTCTTTATGGTGACCAGTATTGTGGAGTGTGTGAAAGAAGATTGACAAAAACAAAAATTCAGTGCCAGGATTGTAAACAATGGCAGCATATCAAGTGTGCGGGCATTTCGCTTCACGATTTTCGTCAGATGTCAGCAAACGAAATGGATTGGTATTGTACAGACTGTATGGCACCATGCACCATGTGTGCGAACCCAGTGTTGAACGGACAGAAAGCTCTTGAATGTGACAAATGTATGGGATGGACACATGCCCATTGTGGTGATGTGCACGAGGATGATTACAACAAGATAGAGTTGGAACAGGAAATACAGTGGATGTGCCCAGCATGCGATATTGTCAACTTTTCACTGTCAGATTTGGACAGCACAAAATCAACAACCTCAGAAGCAGAAGAAGTTACAGAGCAGAGGAAGAAAAAGGTGAAGCCAGTGTTGAGAAACAGTTTGAAATTAATATCAATTAATTACCAGAGCATTAACAACAAGAAGGCAGACCTTGAAGTATTAATACACCAGACAAGTCCAGACCTAATAGCAGGCAACGAAACATGGTTGGACCCCAGTATCCCCGACTCGGAGATCACACCAGAAGGTTACCATGTCCATCGTAAAGACAGAAAAGGTGATCCTCATGGAGGAGTACTCCTATTCTACCGTAGTGACCTGAATGTCAACAGAAGAGCGGAGTTGGAGGATCAGGTGAAATTTTATGGTGTCAACTAGATATAACAAGCAGGCGGCCTCTACTGATTGGGACGGTGTACAAAAGAGATCACAGTGACATCGAGACAGTAGAAAAATTAGAGAACTCGCTGCAAAAAATCAATGCCAAGTCCAAGATCAGTGACATTATCATAACAGGAGACTTCAACCAGCCGAACATATGTTGGGAAGGCCCAAATGTCATCGCAAACCACATTTATTCAAAGGCAACAGCAGAAAAGCTTCTTGGCATTATACAAGATAATGGCCTAGAACAGTTCGTAGATAAACCAACCAGAGGAGACAACATTCTGGACCTGGTGCTAACCAATAATACAAGTATCATCAATGAGGTATCAGTGGAAGTTGGTTTAGGTGACCATCATAGAGTGGATGTCCAACTAAACCTGATAGTCAAGAGAAAGGAGCACCATCTCGATTGGTATATCAGAGGAACAAAGCTGACCAAGATAAAATCAAGAAAGAACTCACAGACCTTCAACAAAAGTATGAGGAAAAGGCGGAAAATTCAGTTCAAGAAAAGTGGGACTACCTGGAGAGTGAACTTAAAAGAATAATGCAAGATCACATCCCCACCAAGAGGAGTAAAAACAGGAGGCAATTACCTTGGTTCAACAGAACCATGAGGAGACTTACAAGGAAAAAGCAGAGGCTTTATAATAAGGCGAAGATAACCCATAAAGACAGTGACTGGAAGGCCTACAGAGAGTGTTGTCATATGACAAGGAGAGCCTTAAACAAGGCCAGGCGTGATTTTATCAGAGACAAACTCACCAGTGACATGACGGATGACCCGAAAGCATTTTGGTCCTTCATAAACAAACTCAAGAAAGAGTCTGTGAGAATTGGCGATCTGAAAGATGGCAATAAGATCATAACAGATGACAGGGAAAAGGCAGAAGTTCTGAATAAACAGTTCACTGGAGTCTTTACCCAAGAAGACAAAACCAATATTCCTAGACTTGATGGCGAACCAACGCCCTCCATCGCACAGTTGATTATCACTGAAAATGGGGTACTCAAGCAACTGCAGGAGCTGAAAGACAACAAAGCACCGGGCCCAGATGGGTTATGCCCTGGTCTCTGAAGATGGTAGCAGTAGAGTTAACACCAATGCTGACAGACGTATTTCAGACCTCAATCAATGAAGGCTTTGTACCAAGGCAGTGGAGAGAGGCCAACGTGTGTGGGATTTATAAAAAGGTCCGAAGACTGAGGCGAGCAACTACCGACCGGTATCTCTGACCAGTGTGGTATGCAAGGTGCTTGAGCACATAGTCCACTCTCATGTGATGAAACATCTAGAACACCATGAAGTCCTGGTTGACAACCAACATGGATTTAGGTCAAAGCACTCCACCGAGACTCAACTGATCCTAACAATAGATGACATAGCCAAGAGCCTGGAAAAAGGTGAAACCATCCATATGGCAATACTGGACTTTGCCAAAGCTTTTGACAAAGTGCCTCATGAGAGATTGTTAGGAAAGCTAGAGCACTACGGAATACGGGGTTCCATCTTGCAGTGGATCAGACACTTTCTAACTGAACGCACTCAGAAAGTAGTGTGCAATGGTGCTGAGTCAAGACCAAAGAGAGTTACATCCAGTGTACCACAAGGCACGGTCACAGGCCCACTACAGTTCCTCATATATATCAACGATCTACCAAGCAAATTACACAACAAAGCTCGTCTGTTTGCGGACGATTGTGTGGTATATGCATCTGGAAATACAGAAGAGGAGCTTGCAACTTTGCAGGCAGATCTCAAACTCCTTGAAGAATGGCAGAACAACTGGGCCATGGAATTCAATGCATCCAAGTGCTACATCATGAAGTTCACAAACAGAAAGCAACCTCCAGACCTGAGCTACAAATTCTGTAACCAACAACTTGAGGAAGTACAATCAAATCCGTATCTGGGAGTGGAGTTTGACAATAAACTCAGTTGGGATGTACACATAGACAAGACAGTCAGCAAGGCAAACAGAGTGCTAGGAGTACTAAGGAGGAACTTGTGGTTTTGTCCCCTAGCAGTAAAGGAAACAGCGTACAAAACACTTGTTAGACCCATCCTTGAATATGGTACCTGTGCATGGGATCCATTCAAAAAGAAACATGTCAATCGGGTCGAGGGAGTGCAGAGAAAGGCAGCCAGATTCTGCAAAGGTGACTTCAAACAAAAGAGTAGCGTGACTCAGATGTTGAAGGACTTGGAATGGGAGTCCCTGGAAGTCAGAAGGCAGAAAGCAAGAATGACTATGACGTACAAGACCATCAACGGGCTAGTCGGAATTAAGGCAGAACAACACTTCCAAAAGGCTGAGACCACAGGGGTGGCAACACGGAACAGAAGTAGCACAAACCTTCATCAAATGTACCCAACAAAGGATGTGTATAAACACTCCTTTTTCCCAAGAGCATCATGGGAATGGAACAGTCTGGACTCAGAAACCAGGGAAGCCAAGTCATTAGACATCTTCAAAAGCAGAATGTACAAATTGGGAACCAAAGAAACTGAAGTTACCAAGACAAGCAAAGAAACCAAGGCAACTGAAGTAACAAGCAAAGAAGAAACCAAAGCAACTGAAGTAACCAAGACAAGTCAAACAGAAACCAAAGCTACTGAAGTAACTAAGACAAGCAAAAAAAACCAAAGCAACTGAAGTAACCAAAACAAGCAAAGAAGCCAAAGCAACTGAAGTAACAAGCAAAGAAGAAACCAAAGCAACTGAAGTAACCAAGACAAGCAAAGAAACCAAAGCAACTGAAGTAACAAGCAAAGAAGAAACCAAAGCAACTGAAGTAACCAAGACAAGCAAAGAAACCAAAGCAACTGAAGTAACAAGCAAAGAAGAAACCAAAGCAACTGAAGTAACCAAGACAAGCAAAGAAACCAAAGCAACTGAAGTAACAAACAAAGAAGAAACCAAAGAAACTGAAGTAACCAAGACAAACCAAACTGAAACCAAAGCATCCAAGAAAAGTGAAGACTCCGAAAACAGAACAAACATCTAGTAAGAATCGTGTATCTCTGACAGTCCAATTCCTCTGAAACCTTTGTAAAGTTGGCGAACATACAGCAATTAGTCTGAGTATGCCGACTCAACCGAAGAAGAAGAAGAAGAAGATGTGACAACTTAACGTGGAAAGTTCTATTCTATATTGTTTGGCAATATTGTATTTTGTCAATACAATAGTATGTTTAAACTTGTAACTTTGTGTTTTTGATCGGAAAGATCGGATATTTTTATTGCCGATTCAAAATTCTGGACCATCGCAAGGGTGCAGAACTGTTACGTCTAATGTTTACGCATTTCGATTCCGCTACGTGTTAGGTCAGACAGATACGCATTTTCGACTTTTGAAAATAGCGGAATAGCGCTATTATCACTTGAGTGGTGCGGTAATGTGAAAAATTCAAAATTGCGCAATTTTGTCTAAAGGCCATTTTTGAAAATAGTGAAATAGCGCTATTATCACTTGCGTGGTGGGGTAAAGTGAAAATTGCATAATTGCGCAATTTTGTATAATCGCCAGTTTTAAAAATAGCGTAATAGCGCTATTATCACTTGAGTGGTGGGGTAAAGTGAAAATTGCAAAATTGCGCAATTTTGTCTAAAGGCCATTTTTGAAAATAGCGAAATAGCGCTATTATCACTTGAGTGGTGGGGTAATAATTGCGCAATTTTGTCTAAAGGCCATTTTTGAAAATAGCGTAATAGCGCTATTATCACTTGAGTGGTGGGGTAAAGTGAAAATTGCATAATTGCGCAATTTTGTCTAAAGGCCATTTTTGAAAATAGCGAAATAGCGCTATTATCACTTGAGTGGTGGGGTAAAGTGAAAATTGCAAAATTGCGCAATTTTGTCTAAAGGCCATTTTGAAAATAGCGAAATAGCGCTATTATCACTTGAGTGGTGGGGTAATAATTGCGCAATTTTGTCTAAAGGCCATTTTTGAAAATAGCGTAATAGCGCTATTATCACTTGAGTGGTGGGGTAAAGTGAAAATTGCATAATTGCGCAATTTTGTCTAAAGGCCATTTTTGAAAATAGCGAAATAGCGCTATTATCACTTGAGTGGTGGGGTAAAGTGAAAATTGCAAAATTGCGCAATTTTGTCTAAAGGCCATTTTTGAAAATAGCGAAATAGCGCTATTATCACTTGAGTGGTGGGGTAAAGTGAAAATTGCAAAATTGCGCAATTTTGTCTAAAGGCCATTTTTGAAAATAGCGAAATAGCGCTATTATCACTTGAGTGGTGGGGTAAAGTGAAAATTGCATAATTGCGCAATTTTGTCTAAAGGCCATTTTTGAAAATAGCGAAATAGCGCTATCATCACTTGAGTGGTGGGGTAAAGTGAAAATTGCATAATTGCGCAATTTTGCCTAAAGGCCATTTTTGAAAATAGCGAAATAGCGCTATTATCACTTGAGTGGTGGGGTAAAGTGAAAATTGCATAATTGCGCAATTTTGTCTAAAGGCCATTTTGAAAATAGCGAAATAGCGCTATCATCACTTGAGTGGTGGGGTAAAGTGAAAATTGCATAATTGCGCAATTTTGTCTAAAGGCCATTTTTGAAAATAGCGAAATAGCGCTATCATCACTTGAGTGGTGGGGTAAAGTGAAAATTGCATAATTGCGCAATTTTGCCTAAAGGCCATTTTTGAAAATAGCGAAATAGCGCTATTATCACTTGAGTGGTGGGGTAAAGTGAAAATTGCATAATTGCGCAATTTTGTCTAAGAGCCATTTTCACCAAACTGATTTTCTTCTACACTGATAATAGCGAAATTAGCACTTTTGATAATAGCAGTGCTATTATCGCAATTATGTGTAGAAACGAATGACAAAATAGCGCAATTGCGTCTAGTATAAAAAAGAGCGCTAATATCGCTATTATCAGTTATAGCGCCTTTCTCTCGAACACGTATGCAATGATGTTGATCACACAGTGCGTACACGACGTGTGGACCTGGGACGGTCAACTACACACACACACATCAACGAATCATATCGCATTATGGGGTAAGTGGGTGGGTGAGGTTTAGGATTTAGATATTTTAGTGCTGAGCATGCTGAGATTTAGTATTAGGTTTAGAAATAAAATTGAGGTGGCATTTGTTATTCTCAAACCGAATGTGTAGGGTAGTATGGTTTTATGCTTCTTGTGTGTTGCAGCGAAAGTTGTCGAAAACAATTATGCTGTTTTTATCTGCCGCGAAAATGTATCGACAAAATGTAGACAACAGGGCCCCATCAATGCATTTTCATTCACATCGACAAACGTACGCAAAAAATGTCAAATTATAATATTTCTCTCCTGATAGAGGCATCGCCAAGATCAAACTGAGGTGAACTTGCAAACCCTTCACAAGATGAGATTTTACGCAGACCAATCCCTATCATGATAAGAGTGTTTGTCTAGCTGAATTATAGAGCATGTGTACTTACTTTAACACTTTTCCTAACTTATTCTGCAGATTCAGACATCGCCAGTAAATGCACATATGAAACAACAAGCACTAAGTCCTCTCAGCGAAGCTGCAAAAGAAATGGTGTTAGAACTAATTGACGAGAAGTTGAAGGTGCTAGAGGGCAACACAAAGGAAATTCCTGGTAAGTACTGGTACTGTATTTCCTTCAGATAATTCAAATAATCAGAAAGAAATTTGCCCAATTACTGTGCTTTTATAAAGAAGGTAACATATGAAATGGGTGACGGGCTGTCTGTCTGTCATACTTAGAGACACCCATTTCATTCACCTTGCTTTCATGCCCTGCGGGGCTCTTCTATATTGGAACTCCATTCGTTGTAAGTCTTTACTATCAAGCCAGCGACCAAAGCCCTGCCTTTATGTTTTTAAGGGGTGGGGTATGAACGTTTGGACAGTATTTATTGTGGGACATTAGAGCACATCAGACATATTGAATTGCATTCTGAATACGAAGAATGTCCTTCTGATATCAGATAATTTTGATTTTTTGAAATTCGCAATGTAATACACATTTTATGGCAAATGATTTAAAATTGTGATATTTTTGATATTTAACAGTACTCGAAATAAACTTTATAAATCTGATGATTTATACTTAAAGTGTATGTAGGTGGGATGAAAAGCCGACGATTAATTGAAAATTTTGACCTTTCGTATTGAAGATATGGATTTTTTCCCCAAAACACCAAAAAAAGGTAGGTCTCCCAGCTACATACACTTTAAGAATATGTCATAAGATTTATAAAATTTACTTCGAGGACTGTTATATATCAAAAATGTGAAAAATATCAAATTTTAATAATTTGTCATAAAATTTGTATTATATTGTGAATTTCAAAAAATGAAAATTATTTGATATCAGAAAGACATTCTTCGTATTCAGAATTCAATTCGATATGTCTGATGTGCTCTAATGTCCCACAAAAAATACTGTCGAAACGCTCAAAACGCTCATTCCAGATCCCTTAAGCCCCCAAAAATGTTTCTTTTACAATGTACAAACCTTGCATAACCTTAGAAGTTTATCATAATTTTAAAAACCTTGCGTAACCTTAAAATAAAAAAAACCCTGAAAAACAACAGATGATGATATTACTGAACTAAAATGATTCATATGGCCATTTTAAGACCAGTTGTAAAATGATTCATATGGTCATTTTAGTAAGGTGATAGGCGTTAAATGTCATCATAGCTGGGGTCATTTTGTGAAAGTCTTCAATATTCTACTTCAGCTCTCAATTACATGATATAACCACCCAACTTTGTCAGAAGAACCGCTAGTCCACTTCATAATAGGGTCAATGGACATCTGGGGGTTATTATGTGGCATTTTTTGAAAACCTTATAAATATATACTACTCCTACAGTAAATTTCGTGCAATGATCAACAAACTTGGTGATGAGAAGAACCACTTATCCATGATTAATATATGTTGTACCCAGCTATATGGGGTCAAATTTCAGACAAGGGTTGGTATAAGGGGCATTGTTTCCATTATTTGGAGTCATAGGTCATCCACATGTCATATAGTTGTTCAGAAAAGTCAGTGGATTTAAAGTAATATATTGTTTATGCCGGTTGAGATCAAAGGTCATACATGGTGCATTGGTTCAAAATTATTCATCCAGAGGTCAGCGGGTCAAATTATCCTCTACAGTTACCAAAATTAGTAAAAAAAGACCTATTTGAGAGTAATAAATTGGTCAAAAATCATGCAGATATTCGTGTTTCTTGAAACACAGCAACTCTAGTTATTATTATTCTGATTACATGACCCAGGAAACTGTTACATCTTTGTGAATCCCATAGACCTACCAAATCATGAAGAAGAATTCACATTGTTGAACGACTGATCCTCTTGGATAAAAATACTAAATCAGGCTAGCGGCACTCTGTACAAATTGCCTATACCGATTCCAAAGACAAAACCTGTGGCACAGTCGCATCCCCTGCTTGTACGTGTTTATCTAGGTCGACGTGACAAACAGTCAGGGTCAAAGAACAGCGCAATCTGTCTGCTGCCAAGATCCGTAATATATTTCTATTAGTCACCTTTTTGTACCGTTCCGCAGAGCGGCGTGACGTCTGCCCAACAACAACAATATGGGCATATTTTATTTTATTTATTTATTTGAACGGACGCTTTTAGGCCTATATCAGTGGCACAGGCCTTAATTGGCGGTGCGTTCATATAAAAGACAAAAAAACAAACATTTAAAACAACAACAACAATAACTCATAGGAAAATGAACCACATACATCCAATGACAGCGCCTTTTCGTAGCTACGTCACATTATAGCTCATTCATATCATTACATATTCAGAAACACCTTTTGGATTTGTGGCGTGATGAACAGACTCTTATACAGGTATCGAGCTCACGCTGAGCGACCGATGTAGCGCCTCTCTTAATTTAGTACTCTCAGACTAAATCAGATGACTATTTCTAATTTATTCTACAATTCGTTACAGGTGAAAATCAACCACCCAGTCTCGACATCGATGTATGTAAGCGTCAGCTTAAAGAACATTATCTACAAACTCTGTGCAAAATTCCAAAGCATCCGGGAGATTCTGAAACATATTTGGATATGGATGAAATTTATACCAATTTATCCATACACTACGAGATGGCTAAGCCTTGTGCGTCTATTAAAATACCCCTCAAATCCCACCACGAAATATTTACCAGACAGGTTAATGGTATTTTACCAAAGAGGATTTTGGTTCTCGGGAGAGGTGGTTCTGGAAAAAGTACCCTTCTGAAAAAGATTGCTTATGATTGGGCAATGCAGAATGTCGACTCTCCTCTGAAAGATATTCCTCTTCTCTTTGTCTTGAACATGAGATGGATGCAGTATACTTCGAATCTGGAAGAAGCCATTCTTCACCAGTTACTGCCAATAGACACCAAAATATCCAAGGAGTCTATAAGGTGTTTCTTGGAACAAAACCCTGATAGTGTCATGATCTTGTTGGATTCTTATGATGAGTTCAGTCGTGGAGAGATTCTTGGTAGCAATCAAACTGTTGGTGGTAATGTTGTTGATACTGTAGCAAATAGGTATGTGACCAGTTGTCGAGTTCTTGTTTCATCAAGGCACTGGAGAGCGTCTGATTTTTCTGTTCTCAATAACGTTTATGCCAAAATTGATGTAGGAGGTTTCTCTGAAAAACACGTGAGAGAATATGTCATGAAGACTTTTCAAGAATCCCCAGATTCCGGAGAAAGGCTGTGGGATTATATCAAAAACAATAACTTGATTCAGATAGCGTCGGTCCCACTCATGGCTCAGCTTTTTATGCCTCTTATGGAATGAAGCAAACGAAGAGGACATTCCAAACAAAATCGACGATCTATACACGGCAATTTTTCGTATATTGCACAACCACTTTCTTGCTAAACAACAGAACATGAAAATAGTGTCTCGACTTTCACTTGAGGAGGTGATTGCGCAACTAGGAGAATGTGCCTGTCTTGGTCTTTGGCCACCCCAAAATAGACTCGTGTTTCCGTACGAAGAGGTGACAGAACTTACATCGGCAGAATGCGTAGAGGACGGATGCAAAATTGGCATAATTTCCATTGAAAAAATGTCATCAACTTATAAATCTATTCCACGAAGTGAGGCTCACGAGCAGAAATCTGTCGTTTTCTTTCACAAATCCGCTCAAGAAAAGTGTGCCGGTAAATACTTGTCTCATTTAGCGGACACAAACACCGATGAATTCAAGAGAAAGCTTCAGATGTTAGATTCAGCTCAGAAATGTCTAAGTGTACAGATGGTGCTAAGATTTGCCTGTGGAAGTAGTCTCAAAGCAGCGAAACTTATTCTGGAGAAACTAGTTGAAATCATGAGACTTGAACTGATTGACGATGTTCTAGACTACTACGCAAACACACTGAGAGAACCAGACAAAGCTAAACTTGTTCAAGAATTCTTAGAAACATGTTTACTGTGTAACTACGAGAGCGGTTCGACTGGTCAGTTTAACAAACTATTGGCTGAATTGTTTCCAACAGGAAAACTGCAGTTTTTAGGGTTGTCACCATACACAAGCGAGGCTATTGCCCATTTCTTATCATGCCTTCAAGCTCAGACGGTTATAACAAAAATCAAAATTGTTCAAATACCAATACCTGGTATTTGCACGTGGTATGGCAAAACAACGGCAATAGTAGACGAAATTTCGGATACCGTTCAATGTAATGTAAACTTGATACCCACGAATAACGAGATTGAGCAAGTTTATAAGGAATATGTAGAAGGTATTCAAAATTCAAGTAATTTAGAGAATTTCACTAAAGTCGTTGGATCGGACGCTGCAAACGGACTCCGTTTGATTTGGCTATGGGAGTATTTCAAAACCTGGCATTCATCAGTGAGTCAAATAAATACCGATCCGGTACTAGATACAGTCAAGTACACAAGATTAGAAGAACTTGATTTGACCAATATCAAATTGAAGGATTCGGGACAGAAACTTCGAACTGTCATTGAACAAGGTCATCTGAACCATCTCACACAACTGAAACTTGCAGACACTGGATTGAGTAAAGAAGCGCTGAATGGCATCATGATGTGTCTACCGCAATGTATACCAAATCTTCATCTTCTAGATACATCATATAACGATGCTGAGGATAGCCAGGTTATTCTTAACTTGACAAAGTCATTACCTGATCTACATGATTTGAAGATGGATCACATGTGGGCACCAGCAAGCAACATGACAGCCCTGGCCCAAGCAATACCACAAATCGGCACCAATCTCACCGTATTACGTATGAAAGGTAATTACATGGATGATGATACTGGTAAGACACTAGTGAGTACACTGCCATACGCGCGTCGATTGAAGGTGTTGTGGATTGATGTCGATGGTATGAGTAAGAAGATACATAGGAAATTGGCGATGACGATGGGAAAACTCGTAGTATTAGAATGGCTGGAGATGTATAGAAGCCATTATGTAGATGACCTGGTGTTGTGCTTGGGAAAGGTAATCAAATCTCTCTCAAATCTACATACGATTACTCTATCATCATATGCTGATGACAACGCTGATGTGAGTAGCACTCAGTCACGTCTGTTGAGGTTTCTCGCGAGAATCAAGAAGTCCCAAAATACAGCTTGTGCAAGCACCATACCAACAATGAACAGGTCGTCGTGGCAGTCATTCATGTCCAGTCTGCAACCCATGGCAGCGCAGATGCAAAGACTCTATCTTATGGATTTCAATCTGCATGAAGCAGACCTACGGGATCTCCTGAACGTGTGTAGGAAACACAACATGAAACTTGGGTAAGATACAGATGAAAACATGAGTTTAAGATATTGCAGTTTCAAATATTTTATGGCTTATAACAAAATAATCAATCAAGGAATTTATACAGCGCCTTTGTAATGTTTATCAAAGCGTTTGTTACATATATTTCGCTACCACTAGGATATATCACGTCAGTTGGCAGCCATGTTCGGATACTAGTATATCATCCCATAATAAAACTGCGCAAAGTATTTTGACAACCCCCCTAACAGCTCCCCATTAACACCTGGGTGGAATGAGAAGCGAGATAAAGTGTCTTGTCCAAGGACACAACACGTTGGTAATGCCAGAGTTCGAACCCACAACCCAGTAATCTTTGGTCTAGTGCCCTAGGCCACCGATACTCAATATAATGATCATATTAAGAAAATGACATATTTTACTGATATTAAGTCGTTAACGACCACTCAGTAATGTTTCAAAAGTTTAATTATTCATGTCATATACAGGGTGTACCTGAAAGAACTGTATCGTCGGAAACGTAATTGTTTGGGTATTTTAACATTTTAACTAAGCAAAACAAATAACTAGTGTGGTTAAGGAATAAATAAGCTATAACATAACAAGAATTTTACGATACTCCCTCATTTTCAAACCATTCCACGGATTGAAATATCAATCGATGATCTGCATTCAAAATGCTAATCACTGCACATCATTTGCGCATGAGGCCTCAATTGTCATTGACAAATATTTGACTCCGCGAGCTCCGTGGAACGGACTGAAAATGAGGTAGTTTCGTAAAATTCTTATATCTCAAAAACGGAGCGGTCAATTGTCAAAATTCAAAAAGTATGTGATAGCAGATATATTGCTTAACCACATCAGTTATTTAGTTGTTTGGTTTATGCGTTAAAATACCCAAAAAATCAGTTTCCGACGATACAGTTCTTTCAGGGACACCCTGTATGCCAGTGTTTAATTACGGTAATAGTGAATAGACATTGTGTCTAACGGATGTATATTTCAGGAAAGGCTTCCTCAAAATTACATACATATTTATCGTGAAATATGATTATTTAATGTTTTACTTAATGCAATAGGTAAATTATTATTTTAAATGTACATTTTATGTACAATAATAATGCATGTTTATTTCATTTATTTTATATTCACTTTAGATATACGAGACGCAAATGGCCAGTTGGGATGGATATTCCACGAGATGTTGTGCTGCAACTTAGGTAATTTATGCAAATGAAGAACCCCTGATAAACGAGATCAGTGGAAGGAGAACTGACACGAAAGGTCAAATCAATGGGGAAACACAGCTTGATATTACCATTTTCACAGACATAATTTTTAGCAGCTGCTTGGGAATCCACCAGTCACCACCCAATATTAAAGGATGGGTTGATAGAGCAGGTGCATCGGGATTTTGACATACTACAGATGTCTTCGATCAGGACGACAATGAGGCAACAAAGCAAGTCACCAATAAAGGAAAAAGCGCAGGTGAAGATGAAATCCAACCAGAAGATCTAAAAAGTTGTAACCTTATTTTTGTAATAAGGCTTTGCTGTATGGTAGGAAACCCGAGCAGTGGTCAATTCTCAATATCGTCCCAGTCCCAACAAGCGGTGATCTCAGAGAGGGCCGGAACTACAGAAGAATCTGCTTATCATCCATATTGGCGCAGACATACCAGTACAACATATTACTACTCAACATAATTAGTTCTTTTCTGGCTCCTGTTTGATTGTTGAAGAGATAAACAACAGCAATCTGCAGGCAGCCCTAGTCTTCATCAACTTTAAAAAGGCATTTGTTATCATTCATCCTGGGGAAATGCTGGACATTTTCAGAGCATATGCAGTACCAGAGAAACCTGTGCGGCTATTGGAAACTCCTATAAGTATGATGAGAACAGTGTTGCCCACGTTACCACACCAGATGGAATTACTAACGACGTCATAATTCAGGCTGGATTACTGCAGGGGGACGCATTTGCACCATTTCTGTTCATAATGGTCCTCGACTATACTCTCAGGAAAGCACTAGATGGGAATGAATACGGATTCATCACGGAATAAATGCTAACCTCATCGTGACATCATCCAAGCAACAAAGTTCATTTCCCATTGAAAAAGCGTTATCCGACGGATCTGCAGTCGACCATTCAGATGTGGATATTAACTCCAATCGAAATGTATTATACTTCCGCATTTAGACTGTTTTAAAACTGTCAGTGATTGGACCTTTTTGCACCGGGCTCCGATATGTTATCATATGCTCTGAAAAGAGCCGTTCACTGATGACTGCCCCTTGTCAACAAAAAACCCAATCAGACCTCGCCTATCTGCTGATGCAACTGAATAGAGTTTGCAGCAAAGTAGGGTTGTTCTCTGTTGGCAAGGGTGAATTTTTCTCATTTTTTTGCATCGATCTCATGAAATATAGTAATTTGAGACCATTTATGGACATTCAGATAATTTGGTCAAAAAATGGCAAATTTTTAGACATTCGTTAGTTAGTCCATTTTTCTGCATTGATCACGTATCATGCCCGTGTGTCATAAGAGTAACATAATACCATTTTTGGACCTTTCCGATATGTTATCATATGTTCTCTTTACATTTCCACAACAAATACAGATGTATTCGTGGTGAAGTGGTATGAATCTCGCTTGTAGTACGGGAGGTACCGGGTTCAATACCTGGTAAGGCGGCTTAGGGTGCGAAAAAGAGCCGAAAATGCACCTCGTCAATCAGCATTAATTTGGTTCCTTTATT
The DNA here is from genome assembly GCF_039555335.1 of Amphiura filiformis. Classification (NCBI taxonomy): domain Eukaryota; kingdom Metazoa; phylum Echinodermata; class Ophiuroidea; order Amphilepidida; family Amphiuridae; genus Amphiura; species Amphiura filiformis. The sequence continues at coordinate 12,822,222 of NC_092644.1, forward strand.
TTGTTTTAATGATTCCCCGAAGACATCGGCAAACTATTTTGAGAGTCAACGTTGGTGAAAAGTATCGTTGTTTTATAATTAGGTGTAGAGATAATCCGTAGTATCTATGTGTAAACATTCTTTGTGCTACATAACATTTTTTTAAATCTTGTTCTGTATGTAATAAAAAACGATTTTTAGACAACATACATAATTATTATAATATTGTCATCCCTAATTTCTCCAACCCCAATGTCAAAAAGAAATCTATGCCACTGTTAATGACGTATATTTTTGGTTTCTTTTTTAGGACATGAAGGGGGGATTAAAATTTTAGACCATAAAAGGGGATTTAAAAATCCACCCATTTTTAAGGGATCAAAATTTTTGATGTCCGAGGTTCCAACTACGGCCCCCCCCCCACCCCCACACACACACCACCACCTGACCACCACCACCAAAGTATTATTTTATGAACACTTCTTAAGCACAGACCCTAGAAGGGAGAGACTGTAAATATGAGTTTTAGGGATTTTAGTAGAATGTTGGGACTTTTGGGGAAAATTGAGGTGGCCACTGGGCTTATTTTACTTCTTTCATTCAGAGTAACATACATGCCAAGTATTGTTTTGGTAGGAAAAAGTAGTAGGTTTTTCCTGGGATGGACCTGCCTATATTATTTGGCAACAACCATAGGCCTATACACGATAATAGTGAACTTCATCAGTTATAGATACCAACTATTAGTGTTTACATAGTTAAGAACTTGGTAAATATTACAGGCTCAGTATTGACGATTGACTGACTTATGCCCAATCAAATTAATCGTACATTCTGTAGCACCAAAAAACGAACCCGTTCATTGGACAGTTATCAGTCGTTTGGTGGCTCTGAAAAGGGGACATTACACAATTTTGAGTGTTTTGATGAAAATTTGAAACTCATTTATCACACACAATTAGCCTAATTACTTTCATAATTTTTTTAATAAAATTTTCAATTGCATTTTTGAAAGCAATTACTCTGATTAAAATTATAACCTCTTAAATTTTTTTATAAATGCTCGGTGTTTAAACATAATAGAAGTTGGTAATAAAGAATACCAGTATACTTCAAAGGTAGTCGTATTTAATACCTTATATTTTTATCTTTTCAATAAAAAAAGGGAAATGACAATTATTTCCCAATATTTCCGGTATCAGAGATGCCCGACACTTTTCTTTCCTTTGCCTGAATTCCCTCTTTTATAAAATCAAACTTTATTTATTTATCTTCAGCCCAATTTTGAACTTTTTACCCCAAATTCACTTGATATTTCAGGTTTTTGCACAAAGTATTGCCGTATCGGGCTAGTGGTATATCTCTACGGCATATCACCGGTAGATGACCGGTAGATATTGACCCAATTTTCCAACTAAGATACTTTACTGGGTGGGCATTTTTGGGCAATGGACAAGTTGAATTTACTGGGTGGGCAAAATAATTTACTGGCTGGGTAAATGCGTTCATCAATTTCATATTTCAAGCGTAAATTCCTGCTGCATATAGAACTACTAGTACTTATTCTTATTTATTCTAAGCACGTAACAAATGCAAATTTGGCAAAACCAAAAAGAGGGCGCCCAAAAAATGGTATGGTAGTGGTTGTGTTTAAATGTGAGTTTCTTTTCAGAACCCTGTATGGGCGAAGCCTGGATGGTGGATGGGGAGTGTGGGGTGATTAAAGAAGGAAATAATATGGAAATGTAATAGGCCGCACAGCTGTGTAATGTTTATGTTTTACAAGATGCCCAGAGCACGGGTTGGGATATGGAAAATCCCCTCGTGGTGTCGAGTTCACAACAGGTGTTGGTATTGCTTTACCAAAACAACCCGAGCCGTGTGTTGGAAGATTTTGTATGTTTAGACAGTTTTCTAGCAATATTCACTGTACCCACCAAGTTTCATGCCCATACGACAGATTTTAGTAATTTGACCTCAGATGACCCATGAGTGACCTTGGATTACCCCCAAAATGACCTTCCAAAAATTTGACTCTTAATGTTGACTGTACTCACCAAATTTCATGCTGTTAAGACAGTTTTTAATTTGACCTCAGGTGACCCTGGGTGACCTCGGATGACACCGAAATGACCTTCCAATAACTTGACTCTAAATGTTGAATATACCCACCAAGTTTCGTGCCCATATAACAGTTTTAGTAATTTGACCTCAGATGCCCCTGGGTGACCTCGGATGACCCCGAAATTACCTTCCAAAAAATTGACTCTAAGTGTTGACTATACCCACCAAGTTTCGTGCCCATATGACAGTTTTTAGTAATTTGACCTCAGATGAACTCTGTGTGACCTTGGATGACCCTGAAATCTATTCAGCTCTGTAAGAACATCAACTACAAATACAACTGACCAAGTTTAGGCAATACACCATGTTGTTAAAACCCTGTAGACCCTATGGCATCATATGATATCGCACATGTTGACTTCCAAACTTCATCACAACATAAACTTCGAAAATGATCCATTCATACTGTCCCATTTATTGACACCTTCGGTTTGTATCAATTGCCAGTGAGCAAAATACACGTGCTCTGTTCACTATACACAGCAAGGTATGGGAAGCTATGTGCACGATATTACAACATCTACCTTGCTGCATTTTATTTGCAGTTCTGACATCTGGCCTGCGCCGGTTTAACCAACCAGGTCAGACCTTTGGGCTAGACAGGGATGACAGAATGCTGTGTCGTCATTAATTAAATAAAATGTATTACTTTTGGTAAACAAGGGTTGTCTGAGAAGAAAAAATGTGGAAAGGTGAAAAGCAAAATGAAAAAAAGAGAAGAAAAACAGAAGGGGGAAATGGGGAGGAACGGGAGGGAAGCTATGATTTCCTTTCTCCATGCTCAAAATTAAATGTTGAAATTAAAGTGTTCATTTTTCGTTGGAAAGGGTATGCCCGAGTGATTGCGTATTAAAACAAACGTTAACAAACAAAAACAAAATTCCCTAAATTGTTATGCCAAAATTAAAAAATTTATCTTGTAAATTTTTGGCTCTATGTAAAGTTTGGAAGGATTTTTGTTTCTCAAAAAATAAAATAAAAATATGGTGTCATAATGAATCAAAAGATGTATGTTTTATACAGTAAATTAAGTAAAAATTATGATGCGCAGTGATTATGCCATCTTATTAAATTTCTAATCTTAATATTTCGTCTTTTTGTCAAATTGTCAAAAGTATGTGATAGCCGATTTATTGCTCAACCGCACCAAGTATTTAGTTTTGTTTAGTTGGGTCGTTAAAATACCCAAACAATTAAGTTTCCGACGATACAGTTCTTTCAGGGACACCCTGTATATAGCATGTTTGTACTACAGTATCGATTTTATTGAAGGTCATTGGTAAACAAACACTTGATAGTCTGTGCCTCGGTCCAGACTGTATGTGGCTATCACGATGTTTGTTCGGATCGCCCGACATAAATTGGATGTGTGGGAGACTAGGTCTGTGCAAACAAGTGAGCGTTTCCAAAAAGCAACACAAAACCAAACAAAAAATGCACCCATTGCCCGCTATTTACTGCACGAAATGAACGACTCTAATCAGGTACCGCACGAAATGAACGACTCTAATCAGCTGCGGCAATTCCACAATCATGCACAATGGTGCATAGGCCTATCTTATACACGTATTCTTATTCGTGCATTTGACGGACTTGGGTGTTTTTGTTTTTGTTAAATATCTCCTCTCCTGAACACATATTATTATAGAAAATCTATCTACTTCTTCATTCGCTTATATACTATATACCCTGCAACTTTCAATCTACACAGTGGCTAGATAACCCCTTAAACGTGCGAACAAATACAAAACAAAATTAAAGTATGGCTCTCCGCCTATGGCTACGCCCATAACATGTATGTATTGAAAGCTTACAGAAATGTTATTCTCTATGTTTGTATTACACATAAAATTTCTTTTTAAAAAACAAGATACCCTTAATTTTGTATAATTCAGAAAATGGCCTATACTTGCATGTCTCAATGTTGTAATTAAGCACAGATCCTGGAAAGAGGATCTTTGAATTAAGTTACCATATCCCGGGGGAGTCTCTTCCTGTTTGAAGATATAAGGGGATGTGCCACGGGTTTGGGGTACCTTTTCAGCGATTTTGATATATCGATGGGTGGGTTTTCAGGGAAGACCATTGGACCTTTTGGCAAAAGTGCCCTTAAAATCGCTCATTTAGGGGAAATTTGGGTGATTTTTGGGTGCATTTTGTTGAAAATTGGTATTATGATGGGTAGTGAAAAGTAAGCCTATAGAGAAAATCAGCACCCGAAAGTCTGCGTGGCACATCCCCGTACGAACGGTTTTGAAGACCCCCCCCCCCCCACACACACACACACAAAACATTCATTCATTACTTTTAATAAAAATATACATTACAGTTTTATTTTGTTTAAATCAACTACACTGAATTTTTGGCTCTGACGTCATGTTTTCAGAAATTTCTTGGTTTAATTCTTACCGGCGCAGTTCCATTTACAATGCACACTCTGAATAAAATTGAGCTCGTGTAACCTTAGTAGGCCTAATAATATACCGGGATAATATTTTGCAACAGATTATTTTTAACCATACACACGATTGTAGTGAACTTCACGGGTCATTAAATCAGTTATAGATATCGACTATTAGTGTTAAGTCAACCGTTTACATAGTTAGGAACTTGGTAAATACTGCAGGCTCAGTAGCGACGATAAATGACTTATGCCCAATCAAATTAATCGTACATTCGGGGGCACCAAAAAACGAACACGTTCATTGGACAGTTATCATTAGCTTAACATTTGCCAACTTGCGTTTTAGAAATTATTTCTGTATGACGCTGTAGTACTAACATTCTAAAATAAAGTTCGTTAAAATAAATGTTGAAAGTCTCTCCCAAGAACCACTGTACTGTATCAATACTATATATAATTTGTACTCATCTGAATTGGGTTTTCCAATATGAACACGAAAAATTACCATTTTGTATGCAAATTTGGGAAACTTTTAAACCACTTGACAACAGCATACAAAATACGAACTATATTATTATTTGTATACAATATGGTATACAGGAACTGGAATCGTGTGGAGGAGGGTTCGTGTACGTGACATTCAATCTAAAATGCGTCATAAACCCACAAAACACGTATATAGACCTACACACCGAATAATTATGTGAAGTAAATAGTAATGACAGCGAATTCACAGTGCTGGAATTAAAGTACTAATTATAGGCTTAGTTGTATTAATTAAAGGATTATCTTCTCAAAGATGAAGCGGCTGTTATTTCTTGTATGGCTTGGGAGTTGTGTTTGTCTGATGTTGACAACGACAGTGAAGGGTAAGTTTTAGGTTGATAATATCAACAACATATCATATACATAGGCTACATAAACTGTAGACCTACTTTAAACCAATATGTATTTTCCGGGTTCACAATATAGGTCATTATTTGTGTTTTGGGATTGTAAGTCTAATTTACACTCATTGATTTTAACATTTTGTTTTGTTGCTATAAATTATTTTAAAAATATAGGTCTGTGGTATCGTGAGAACCATTTTTAATCAGATTTATCTCATAAATATGCAAGACTTATGGCAAATATTTGTTATGAATCACACGATGTAGAGAAAATACATTTTCATAATTTAGGAAAAAAGTTAAGTTTAACTTGGTATTAAAGGGTCTAATATTTTGCACATTTAATTGTGCTCTTTCGTTGCACACATTTTGATTGTAAAACACATTAATATATAAATTAGCGTTTAATATGGACATGACAATTCTTTATTTGGAAATGGCGCTCTGAATACCGTAAAACCTCGTCTTCAAGCATATATATAATGTTTCTGATGAAAGCTAAATTAATACTAAACAAGCGTAAGTATGCCAATACAATAGATTGGTCTTACAATAATATTTGTAACTTGTTTGTATATGCATGGATCTGTAATTTATTTGCTCAAACTTCATAATGGCGCATGGGTTAATTTAGCTTTCATCAGAGGCACTCTATAATGCTTGTAGACGAGATTTTACGGTATAATTTTTAAAAATGTCATTTTAGATGATGTTGCTTCAGATATTATATAGTTCAGGTCATTCAAACAGTGTCCTATATTCGCAACAATAAACTACCACCAAAAGAAGCTTAAATGTCTTGCAGATGATGAGATCCTTACATGGTGCTTTTAGCAGAAAAATCATGCAAATTTAGTAAAATTCAAGTTTTTTGTTTTTTTTTTTTTGTTTTTTAAAGAAAAGCATTACCAACCACATATATTTTAATGTTAAATTTGTCATGGCACATAGGGTAACCGTATTGACAATATTGACATTTAGGACCACTCCACTTTACTTGGAATTGTCCATATCAAGGTCAGTAAGGAAGCCACATCAAGGACATAGTGTGGAGATAGTGACTGACTTATGGTCAAGGAGCTTCAAGGAGTTAGTCAGGGATGTTTCCTGTTGCCATATCATTTTAATATATATGTAGATATAATAGCTAGAACACATAATGAGGAAAGCTCTGATTGATGATTTTCATTAGATAACCAATATCATGATAAGTGACTCTATACCATGACTACCCTACGTTGAGAAATCCAAGCCCTGGAACTAAATTACAGCAGTATCCTATGGAGCAGTGTAATACACACACATAACACAAGGTGGTCTATTCTTGTCAAAAAGCTCGTCCCAAAGATAAAAAATAAATAAAGTGAAAGAACCCCTAAAACAACAACAAAAAAACATCGCATTCCGCATGAGGTTTTCAAGTTGGGAAGGGTTTTGAGACGAACCGGCCTTATCATTATTCATTCGTAAATTCCATTGCAGTCAAAATTCTAAATACACATACACAAATTTCAAAGCCAAAAATTGATTTCAAAAGGTTTATGCGCACCCAGTCTACGTGCTAATTCACACGCAAAATTCAAACCATTATTCCTTTTTTGAATCAAAAAGGCATATTAAAACACATTAATCAACTTGAGGTATCTGAACAAAACGAAATCTACCCCGGCACACAGCTTGAAGTGATTCCATTTCTGATCGTTCTTTCAGGAATAACAATGAATCATTACTACACAGAACTAGTTCAATATCACCTTTCCTTAATGTGTTTACTTCTCTGGATTTTCCTGTACATGAGCAACTTGTTTTGTTTCCTGGTTTTGCGGGGACCAGCGAAATCCTTAAATAGCATATGTCTACTTTTTTGGAACTTAAAGCCATATTACAACATTTCTGTAAAATAGATTATTATTTATTTTCCATAAAATGTTAGTTTTTACTGTCAAATATATCGCCTTTTAATTTTGAGCCGAACAAGTGAGGTAAAGCAAAGAAAATTGGAATTTACTACTAACGCCACGCGCCAATGAATGTTACTCCAGAGGTTGTAATACGGTACGACCAGGGACGAGGCTAGAGGGGGTATGGGGCTGTGACACCCCCCCCCCCCACAATACCCAATTTTGTCGGCAAAATTGACTGTTGTCGTCAAAACCATGTGATTGTCGGCAAATGTAGTCAAAGAGCTATGTGTGATTGTCGGCAAATTGCAAGGGTCATCTAAAATATTAATGTGTTTTGAAAATGTGAAGTTGTTACGTAATATATCTATTGTTAATGTTATAGTAGTTACTCATTAATAAAAATTCGTGGACAATTTTGTTTGACTCCTCCCCACTCCCCTCCCCCACCACCCCTTCATATAATCCTCTTTTTTTTTTTTTTTTTTTTTTTTGCTCTTCACTTTTTCAAACCACCGAAAAAAATGGGTCAACCTTTTCGGGCTGTTGAGGAAGGGCCACAAAATTGATTTCCGTCGGCAAAACATGCTGTACACCCCCCAATCATATTGGTCTAGCGACGCCCCTGGGTACGACCCTCTCATGTGTGTGTGTATGTGTGTCCCGCACGCCGTGTACGTACTGTGTTATGTTATGAACATCGCATACGTGTTCGACTAATATTTCCCGTCAACACATGATGCAGTCATGTCTACAGTAGAATTCAACTCGACCTTTGCAGGACTTAAACCCCATTAAAAGCTATTAAACCAAGATAACACTCATTGAAAACAGCTCAACTGATTAAATCATATCTTCTCTGGTTAAATACACACAACATATGTGTCTGCTTTACACGTACAATGGAGCAATGAGCTGGGATTATACTTTCAGCTGGGTGAACGATTATAAAGCGAGCGCTAGAGAACAATTGTGTGTGGTCTTTGTTTACGAAATGAGACAATACGTGCTTATTGTTAACCAGCGTTCTTGAAAATGAGAAACATGGTGGTTTGCAGACTTAACACGGTTTGGAAATAATTTCTTCATATTTTTTGGTGTTATCTGTCGTTTACATATCCTTCCTAAAACACCAAAGTACGCATAGGCCTATTTCCAAACATCTAAATTAGCTAAAATTTAGGACATGTTACAAAACTATATTGTCTAGAATTTTAGAAGAGTACTTTTAATATTGGCCGGTTATTTTTCACACAGCGACGTTAACTAGGCATATCCCCATACTTTTAACGTAGGCTATTTGTAGAGGTCACGCGTCAATGGGAAAGAGCACTGTGTATTGTGTATAGGAAAACGGACAGTAACTGCAGTACACTCTTATTTCGCCAATTAAAAAAGTCTTAAACAATCTTAATCAATCTTAAACTCGTGTTAGTTACGTGGTCCTCTCGTCGAAATATTGGTTAAGGGCCCTTAATTTTCTTGTTGTTTAAGGCTCATATCAATAGTTGGTTAAAACTTTTAACCAATAAATGCATATAGCACTTTAACCAGCTTCAAGTTTAAGTGCTTAACCAACTAGGTTGTTTAAGGTCTTTTAATCAATATTTGCTTAATAACTCTAAACAGATAATGATTTATATGTTCTATTTTATCTAAGGATTGTTTAAGAAATACAACTGCTTAATCAATGGTTGTATTGGATTTAATTATGATTGGGACTTTCTTTCTTTCTTTTTTTAAAATTTTATACTGAAACATAATTCATGATAGATTTGAAGTCATCAGATCTTGGTCAACTGTGAGATTCGTTCAAAAATACAATTTCATGCATAAAGTATTTTGGGTTTTTTTATCAGTTCAACCCGTTATGTATCCGGGCAATGTATCCGAGTAAAAAATTAAAATCTAGTAAGCCTTTCTCTCTCGCATGCATTACGATACAATGCTAAAATACAATACATCAACGCTAATAAATTCACACACTCGATACGGTATCCGCATACCGATACTTCAATGCATCTCGTCTACATTGTAAGCTATTGTGCGTATGCCCAAAACTGAACATCGCGGTACACACATTGGTGATATACATGTACCGTGCACGTTCCAGGGTCTATGGTAGAACAGTACAGTACAGTATCGCTAGAATGTCAATCCCAATGACGTTGTTAAATCTAGCAAATGAACGCATCAATATCCATCCTTTACGTCTCAACGATGTCTATGCATAACTTATCTAACGAATCTCGAGTTTGGTGCAACCTGATTGACTCAAACCTACCTATTTGAACGAAGTTTCAGGAGACCATAAGCAGCACGACCAGCATTCACTCGTGGCCGCCATTTGCTTTTGTCATTTTAAACAATAATTGGTTAAAATTCCGTGGCGCGAGATGTATCGTTAAACAGGTAAAGTACAATTCCACTAAACATTACACAGTTTAACGCCTTTTAACGTAACAAAAAATAACCACCTTTATACGCTCGAGTTTAACAGTATTTTAACATACGTTAAACTTTGCAGATTAAGCGCAAAATCACGCATTTGAACATTAATCTTAAACTTTTCTTCTTATACTTGGCGACTGTTAACTGCCGGAACAAGAGTGTATGAGTAGCTTAAAATGGTTGATATATCGGAAGAACAACCTTAAACCATTTTCTTTTCAGAAGCATGTGACCAGATCTGGTCCGACCAGGCTAAAGTCGGCAATAATGAAACTGAGATATAAGCAAAATGTGAGGAGAAAAAAAATAAACATAGGGAAATTGACATATATATAGATTGGTTCATAACGTTGCAACCAAGTATCCAAGAGACCTGGGGATTCAACACCAGTAATTGTAGGTACTGAGCAAGCTAGTAATGGTAGTGATTCAATTTTCAAAATTTCCGACTTTAGCCTGAGTGGATCAGATTGATGAAGAAAATTTAAAGGTTACGTCCGCTTTTGAGATCCCACCATCCCATATTATTATGCCCGGTATTATGCCCGGGCATAAAGTATTACACTCGTCTCCCTTGACATGAAAGCGCAGGGTCTATAAGTTTGATCAGCTTGTACAATGGGAATTGTTTGGCTTTTACCATTACGCCGAAAAGTAGACCCAAGTTAAGAGTGAGATAATTGATCTGTCTGGTGTATATGCGCGTGTTAAAGAAAGTAGGACTTGAATTAATTATTCGTGATGTTTCTGGTGAGATATATATCAGCAGATAAATAAAATATATCGATATTAATCCGCGATGTTATAAGGCCCGCCGATTACGAGCTTATCAAACTTATAGCTCTTAGAAGCAATATATAAAGTGCGTTTCAAGAAGCAACAGAGTTCTTCAATAGCATAATATTATATGACTCTGTACTTGATTATGAAATTGTTCAGCCTAGCCTATAGCACATTTAAAGGAAAAGATACCGGTATTGTCTACATTGAATGAATGCTTCTTTGTAGAAACAAGTTTGAAACAGCTTATTCTTCGATGCCGTACACTCTTCGAAAGAACAGTTACAGGGGCTCTATACAGTAGCTATGCTTTAGCGTGCTAAGAATTACAAGAAACCTGTTCTTTCTGGCCATTGCAGAGGCTTTTTCATGTCTAAAATGGTTCTTTCTGACCATTGCTGAACCGTTGTAAGGTTCTGGAGGACATAGATTATTTTTAGATTCTACTTTGAACTTTATCTAAGAGTTTTAAGTATTTTTACCATCACATGGACTTTTCTTTGTTGCAGGACAATGTGATGGACCATTGGGAATGGAAAAAGGCATGATAAAAGACAATCAACTGTCAGCCTCATCGGAGGAACACAATGGCCAAGATGCTTCTGAAGCCCGATTGAACAATGTACTCTCAGCCTGGTTTCCAGATGAAATCGACAGTAGCCCATATATTCAAGTTGATTTTGGCAATCGGACCAACGTAATGAAGATCGCCACTCAAGGACGTCGCTTATTTGTCGATACTATCGAAGATTATTACATACCGACATTTCAAGTAATGTCCAGCTTTGACAAAGTCACATGGAATACCGTCACAGACAAAAACAATAACGAAGTAAGAAAACTGTAGGGCTTATATTCCAGCATATTCTATCAAATTGACACTAAGATTGACCCCGGATTTATATATACTAAGTACCCTAAACTACGTTTAACCTATCACCATGATCACAATGTTGTTCCGCTTTCCACGAGTCGTCATACATTTTCTATAACAATGTGTGGTGTGGATACGAAAGAAAATTGTAACATTGCGTAATCTAAAAGTTTTTGATTTGTCAAAACCAATTTGAAGAAACTTACTTTCTTGCTCACAGTTTCGTCAGTGAGCCACTGACTTTCTCGAAGCTTGATGTTGTTGTGATGATCCAACAGCTGATGACTGGCGGGAAGTTATGTCACTTCCGGTAGCGATGTTGGTCTTGCTAGCAGTCTCCAAGAGTGGATCAAACACTTGACTTAGATTGTATTACCCCCTCGTCTCTGTTCATAACTCCTCGCCCCCTTCTCCTGATCTGAATTGATTCTTTGATCCATCTTGCTTTTCTATCACTTTCTCTCTCTAAGATTTTTGACTCCCCCAATTGATAATATGATTAGCCCTGACTACATGTCACTAACTGAGTTCTTGAAGTGGCTCTCGTGTACTTTTGTTGACTCGCTTTCTCCGCCTCCCTTTTATGTTCATCGAAACGTGTGTCGAAAGTTCTTTTTGTTTCACCAACATTATGTTAGATCGCAGCTACCGCAAGGGATTTCGTAGACACAGTTCAGGGTTTTGACAGGATCTTGTTTATCTTTCGGGTGGACCACCATTTTTCTGATCGTACTATGTGAGCTTATGTGGTATCATGGCTGTTGCAATATCATGTTTCTTAAAGTGTTCTGCTGACTCTTTCTGACGCTCCCGCTACATAAGGGATCACTGCCAGACCTTTACCTTTTTGCTCGGATGTAGTGCTCTTATTTTTCTTAGTCTTTCTTTGTTGTTTGTCTTCCATTTGTTTCTTGACTTTGTCTATTGTCCATTTGGGATAGCCACATTTGGCTAGGGCCTGTCTTATATGCGTTTCCTCATTGATTTTATCTTCCTCCTCTGTTACTATTCTATCTTTCCTGTCAAGTAAGGTACGTACAGCACCCATTTTCTGGTGGAGTGGATGGTGGGAAGTGAAAGACAAGTATTGGTGTGTGTGGGTCTTTTTTCTCCCGTTTTTTCTATAAACCGTGAGTTTGATGGATTTGTCAGGTTTCCGTACTATGAGCTTGTCTAGGAAAGGAATTTGGTGATCTTGTTCTTCTTCATACGTGAATTTAATGCTAGGAAGACTAACATCGCTACCGGAAATGACATAATTTCCCGCCTGTCATCAGCTGTTGGATCATCACAACAACATCAAGCTTCGAAAAAGTCATACTAAATGTAAATCGCCACCCCTCTCCCCCCAATTCAATAGTGATAGAAGCCCGGATAAAAGCACTGTTGCCATTGGGTTCTCGAGTTTCCCCAACATTGATTGACAGGATTGAGGGGGGATGGGAAAGGAAAAGGTTTGTACTTCTCATCAAAAATAGAGCGGTAATGAAGGGTTCCAATATATATTGTAAATATATTTCGTTTCGCATAATATTTTGTCTACACCTCGTAAAGTTATTTTCTTGGTTGCTCTCGTGGTGTGTCTTGCTCCTTTCATTTGAGCATTAGACCTGGTGTAGATATGTTTGCTTCGCTCGCTACTTTGGTATCGTTTGTTGTTATTTTGATATTATTGTATTATTAATTATTATGCAATTTTTGTTATCAATTATGTTTTTAAAAAATGTGCAATATGTTTCGCATAATATTTTGTCTACATCTCGTATAAGTTATTTTTCTTGGTTGCTCTCGTGATGTGTCTTTATACCTGGTGTAGACATGGTAGATATGTTTCCTTCGTCACTTTGGTATTGTTTGTTGATATTTTGATATTATTGTATTATTATAATTGTGCAATTTTGGTTATTAATTATGTTTATAAAAGTGTGCAATATGTTTCGCATAATATTTTGCCTATACACCTCGTATAACTCAAGTTTTTTTCTTGGTTTTTCTCGTGATTGCTCTTTTCATTTGAGTATTATACATGGTGTAAAAATGTTTGCTTCGCCACTTTGGTATTTGTTTGCGTTAAAAGTATCCCTATTTGTTTAGAATTTTTTCATATTCAATTTGATACTGTGTTTTGCCATTTTTGATATTACATTGAATTGATCATGTGGTTTATTGCTTCGCTGTATACTTCATTTTCATTTTTGTTTTCTACTCACGTGTTATCTATGTATCTATGTGTACAGCTTGGCTTTTTAAAAATTCGTGTTTTATGATTCTAATTTCATCTTCTGTTTGATATTTGTTTGCAGTATATTGCTGTTGTTTATTCAAAATTGTTGTCTGGTTAAACTTATTTTGCTTTATTGCTTATGCCGTCACTTTGAACATTTCACTTAGTTGTTTCTTTGCTCATTTTGCATGTATTTTTCCGTGCAATACCTTTTTGTGCAATGTTCATCGTGTGCCTATTTCATTTGTTTCTTTTTTCTTAATGATGTATATTTATATTTTAATGGGTATTTTGTTTTTACGTACACATGTTTTAATTGTAAAGCGCCTTGTGGTCTTTGATGTAATGCGCTATATAAGAATAAATTATTATTATTATTATTATTGTCAAGGTGTGCCAACTATTGTTTCCTTGATTAATGCTACAACACTTTTATTCATGAAATAATGTAACAAAATTGACTTCTTCTACAATTTTCAGATTTTTACAGGCAATGATGATGCCACGAGCATAAAGGAGCAAATATTTTCAAGACCAGTAACACTTCGGTTCCTGAGAATCCTTCCAAAAACATGTGCTCCGATGTACGGATGTGCTCTCCGATTTGAACTCTATGGGTGTGAAGGTAAGACCAAATGGTGAAGATGCAGTGTCTATGACGAGTGAACTATCATCAGATCATAAAGAATGATAATTATGAAATCAACAAATGAAGAGCTTATTTCCAAACCGTGTTAAATCCACTATCCCATGTTTCTGATTTCCCTGTTGTTGATGTGTTGTGATGCTAGGTATCATAATTTCAGTTGGATGCACCATAACAATGCAAACAGTGGATGGATGCACAGTAACAATACTGTACTGTGTGAGGCCTTTGTTTGCCAAATGAGAACAATAGTCTGCATATTGTTATGCAGCATTGTTATGGTAAATAATAGCTTGTTGATGGTACAACTCATTGTTGCTAACGTTAAACTTGTCAATAATTGTGATTGTATCTCACAAGTAAATGAGACACGTGGGGTTGTGGACTTAACACGGTTTGGAAATAAGCTCTTCAAATAACGAAATTCTTCTCTAAATCACTTTAATTTCCGTTTCTGTTATGATCCACCTTTTGAAATAAGAAAAACATTCCGTTAGTAAGGTCAATAATATGATACCTCGCCTTCTCCGTAATGTTCATGTTTTGACTCTATTGTTTAGCTTAATACTCAATCTCAATTTTAATTCAAGTTAATGACATTTTTTTAACATAATATTTTTCACGTAGCTTCACCAACCATAGCACCGACCTCTACTTCACCTAAACCAGGTAACGCTTCAACTTCCATATCTGCAGGTAGGTATAACCAAACGAGACCTCGCATTTTAAAGATTCTGCATAGGCCAACT
Organism: Amphiura filiformis; assembly: GCF_039555335.1. Classification (NCBI taxonomy): domain Eukaryota; kingdom Metazoa; phylum Echinodermata; class Ophiuroidea; order Amphilepidida; family Amphiuridae; genus Amphiura; species Amphiura filiformis. The sequence goes on from NC_092644.1 coordinate 12,837,244, forward strand.
ATGAGTACTGTTTTGTTCAAAGATCTTCGTTGCTACGTTTTCCATCTTTTCGGCTTAATTTCAACCTTTTTTGTGAAGTGTTCGGGGTAAATCTTTTTTGTATTTACGGTAATTTTAAGAGGACCATGCCCTTATAATAAGCCAAGACTTATTTGCATCATGTATATGCATCAAATTGTTTAGGTTTAGTTATAATACGTAAATTTATATATTTTGGTCTCATAAAATGGACTGTTTGGTGACTCGATCTTGTACTTTTTCAACAACGTAAATGCCGTAAAGTATTGTATGCATTTTGGAACACGTTGAATCGGACCTTTCTTTCGATTTCGGCGGACAAAACTTCTTCCCGATTTCAAAGTGACGCCACAACATTAAACGACTAATGACTATATCAGTATGTCTTTGTCAATAAACACAGGATCTGTTGCTGGAGCCATCATTGGAGTGCTTTTGGCCATAGCAGTCATCTTGGTGATAGTAATATGTTGGACGAAAAGGTTTGATCTTATTATATTGTTTTATCAAGATTTTAGATGTTCTCATATTAATTGACGATGAATATGATGATAAAAAATGATTATTATGACAGTGAAAAGAAGATTGTGAAGAGAAGGAGGAGGAAGAAGAAGAAGAAAAGACGGAGGAGGAGGAGGAGGAGGAGGAGAAGAAAAGAAGAAGAAGAAGAAGAAGAAACGGAGGAGGAGGAAGAAGTAATAATAGTAGTAGTAGAAGAAGACCAAAAAGAAGGAGAAGAAGAAGAAGGAAGACGAAGAGGAGGAGGAGGGGAGGAAGAGGAAGAAAGTGGCTGAAGATGTTTGAAGACAATACTAAGTAAACTATATCAAAATGATTTCATTTTTTGTACCTGTCATTCATGAATACAAATCATTTATATTCCTTCGCATTTTATAGACGAAAACAAAGACCGACTGATGACAGAGAACTTCAATTTAAAGCCCCTCATGAGGATTCCGTCACCTACGGACACGCAAACCAAACATCTTCTAATACGGACATCATGGGATCTCCGGTATACGATGGGATCCCTGCCAGTGGTAAACACGAGTTAACAAATGGTAAACGGAAGATGGATCCAAAACATTCAACAGACACTATGGGGTTGCAATTTGAGGGACCCTATGATTTGACCATTGAAGGTACTGCATCTGGACACCAATCGTCGACGGACAGTCCTGATGATGTAGGTAAAGGTGAATCGGTTCGATATCAACGTCATATATTTGATGGCGAGACAAAGCAAGATACTTCTAAAGATGAAATGGGGCCTGCTGTTTATAAAGGCCTTGCTGATGTTGGTAAAGATGACTCGGGTAGATATTGCAGTCATGTATTTGATACGGATGCAAAGCAAGATAATTCTAATAATGAAATGGGACCTGCTGTCTATGAAGGACTGTCTCACACTGGTGGACAGGACGAGGAATCTGGACGATATTACAGTCGCGTATTTGACGATGAAAAAGCGGAGCGACCAAACGCTGTTGACGCAATGGGGGCTGCCATATATGAAGGCATATCCGATGATATGCCATCAAATGATAGAAAAACTTCCGATGGAATATATCAAGACATCAATGACAGAAAAACTTCGGAAGGCGAATACCATGATATTCTGTCCAGGAAAACTTCCGAAGGAGAATACCAGGATATCCATGAAAGAAAAACGTCCGAAGGAGTATATCAAGAACTAGACACCCTCAACAGAAAAGCTTCCGAAGGAGAATATCAAGGTATACATGATAATGGTTACACTGATATCAAGGAAAAGTACCCCAAAGAAGAGATGAATCGCGATGGATTGGTTCACATCTATGCGCATTCCCAATATGGTGGAAGACCACGTTCTGGCAATGTCGATGCAGACAAAAGTAAAACAGAGAAAGTGATTTATCAGGATATTGATAGTAATACCAATGGATCAAATGGCAATAGCGATGGGCAAAGACAATCGAAAGATTTCAATGACAGAAAAACTTCCGAAGGAGCATACCAAGAAGTAGACACCCTCAACAGAAAAACTTCCGAAGGAGGATATCAAGATATACATGATAATGATTACACAGATATCAAGGACAAGTACCCCAAAGAGATAAATGGTGATGGAATGATCCACATCTATGCTCATTCCCAATATGGTGGAAGGCCACGTTCTGGCAATGTCGATACAGCTGACGAAAGTAAAACAGACAAAGGAGTTGATCAGGATATCCATGATAATACTAATGGCAATAGCGATGAAGGTGAAAGACAAACGAAAGCTCCTTCAGAAGGTTGGGAAGATAATTCTTTGTATAGCGATAAGGATGGCCAAAAAGATAACGAAGGGTGGGAGAACAATACACTCTATCACATTGAGTAACAAAAATGTCGGGATCACTATGGTCCACATTTATGCGCATTCCCCATATGGCGAAATGTCACGTTCTAGCAATATCGATGCAGCTGGCAAAAGTAAAACAGACAAAAGAATTTATCAGGATCCATCAATACTAATGGATCAAATGGCACAGATACCTGAAGCACAGGTAGTAAACTGTGCTTCATTGAAGTAAGACATGCTTATTTTGCTCTGAGCTTATCTTGTTTGCTACTTCAGTTTTTGACTTGAATTTGTTTTTAAATTACAGCATGTAGTTTTCATTGTTTGCTTTTATATTTTGTTGTCTGTCCCTGAAGAAGAGCAGTTTATCTACTCGAAACGTCGGTTGTTTTTTGTCTGTTTAGTGTTTGACTGCTATGTACACAGTGATTTTCATCACTTCCAGTGTACTGTTTTCCTGACACTTTTGTGGGCTCTGGAATTGGCAATTTTTGGCCATTGAACTTTGCCTGTTTTGTGCCTACTCTGGATGTTTGGTTTAGCGTGTCTGTTTATATGCACAGTGATTTTCATCACTTGTTCTAGTGCAGTTTTGTATTACCATTGATCCTTGTTGTTTTTGCAGGTTTAGCACTTTTGTGAGCCTTGGAACTGGTAATTTTGGCTATCGAACTTTGCTTACTTCCTATGCCTACATTTGCTGGTTTTGCCCCCCGCATATTGTCTAGTCTGTATTTTACTTGTTTCCCCACATCAAGTTGGTGTACCTTGCTCGTATTCCTTTCGATCAAATGGCATTAGCGATGATGGTGGGCAAAGACAATCGAAAGCTCCTTCAGAAGATTGGAATTGGAAAGATGAATTTTTGTATAGTGATAAGGCCAGGATGACTAAAAAGGTGGTGAAGGGTGGGAGAACAATACACTCTATCAAATTGACTAACAAAAAGGTCGGAATCACTATTACCTATAGCTGCAGCTATAAAAGTAGTTATATACAGGCTGTATCAAAATGATCATGTTGATTGGTACCAACCAGTTTTGATGGAAGCCTGTTCTTTCAAATGCAACATAGGGTCCTCTCGTAATTGTTATATAACTAATTATGACATTAATCAACAATTATGCAGATCCTATGTTGTATTTTGATGTGGCAGTCTTGTCCATATCCCCGGTCCATATCCCATCACTGGAAAATTGTTGGTATACCAATCATTTTGATACTGTATGAATATTTATGCAAGCGTCAGTTTGAGGCTTGAACCTACCCTCCTCAAGCCTTCGACGCTACATCCGTGTAGATTCGACGCCAAAGCCGGGCCGGTAGGGCCCTACATGTTTCTCCTTGCCAGTTAAACACTTGTGTTAAAGTAATCAATACTCCTATTGTTACTAAAGTCGTGTTTACACAGTCGGATATAACTGAGTTATTACCGGTAATAAGCGACTTATAACCGGTAATAGTGACTTATTACCGGTATTAATGGACTTAAGTCCGACCGTGTGAACACGACTTAAGAGTATAATAAGCTTGCAATTATGTCTGTACAGTTGTTATTGTACAGCTCTATACCGGGCTCTATTCTTTGTTTGCTTTTATGAGACCATGTGTGGATTATAAAGCATTGTATTTTATGAAGTATGTATTGGGCATTAACAATGAGGGGACACTCCTGAACCACGTTGACTTGATGATGTTTAAAGTAGGCGCCCCTAATGATATCTGTTCCCAGTAGCAAGCAAAATGAGACACATGATGTAAACTCGACACCCCACACTTTGGCGTCGAATAGACGCCGATGTTGTGTCGAAGGCTTGAGGAGGATAGATTCAAGCTTCAAACTGACGCTTGCATAATAAAGGGGCATTCAGAGATCAGTTGATCGCAAATAACTACACTATAATTCAAGACCGCATTAAAAAAGACTAGTTTGCGTATGACGTCCTGTCAACTACACCAAAAATGTCGTACTGCGCAGGTCAGTAACCAATCACGTCGCGCCTTTGCTCTGACGTCAGATGCAAACTAGTCTTTTTTAATTAGGTCTTTCATAATATTTCCCACACATGTTTGTTTGTTTGCACTTTAAATATCTATATGGAGCAGCGTGGCACACTGGTTAGGTCTTTGCCTTTGGTTCGAGAGGTCCGGGTTCAATTCCCCGCAGGACCAAAAATAAATAAATAAATTTTAAAAAATTAAAAAAATAATTTTAAAAAATAAAATAAAAAATCAAGATACAAGACCTCGTTACAGTCGGTTCTGATCAGGGTAACAAGCCCGATTGTTGGCTACACTTGACTGTCCTGTAAAAAAATGCCCGACCAGCTATCGGATTATTTGTAAAAAATTGCCCGACCAAAAATCGGATTGCCACTCGTTTATGGACTATATACTTCCAAATATGCTCAAATGAAACCTGTTTTTGTTTAAGGATAATGCTGGAAAGTTGGGAAGGTCATTTGGCTACATGTTGATGCCAAGGTGAGTTCAGGATCACGAGTGGAGGTTGAGTTCTTGGAGTTTGTGCCTCCCCTGCCCCTTAGTTTTTGTCCTGTTTTTTGTGATTTTCTGTGATTGTGCGTCCATATGTGGAGTGACCTGTGAAGGGGGGGGGGGGGGGGTGCCACGGTTTGAGACCGGTGCCTGCCTGGCGGTGATCTGGAGGGTCCATGCTGGCTGGCTGTGGTGTCGGGCCTTGTATGTGGTGGGGGATGAACCAACTCCTTATTTAGGCCCCCTGTGGGATCTTGCTCCTGGACTATATGGCTTTTGATATGTATTTATGTCTCTTGTAGTTGTATTTGTATGTATTTTTATTATGTAAAGCGCATTGGACTTTGTGGAAATGCGCTCATTAAATCCTTGTAATAATAATAATAATAATAATAATAATATCTACGGCGACCCCCTTCGTGCACCAGGTTACGTGTGCCTGGCCGAAGTTTCATCAGCGTTATCTCCTAGATTTCAGCTGTTAATGCCTAGATATGCTTGACATAAAAAAGAAAACAACAACAACAACAAAAAGAAACTCTACAATGAATAAGCTAGAAACTGTGTTTCTTGTCAAGAGAGACAAGCCGTAATTCCTTACACCCGGGCATAATGAATTCCGTGCGGATTCAAATAGAGACACGATCTCAAAGCGGCGGGCCCTAACCATAACGTTTTCGTTATATTTGGTCGATATTTCTGAAAAGAAAACGTTATAAGTAGCTGTTTTTGATTCCTTATGGTGCATCTTTGAAATTGGTTAAACCAGAGAAGATTCTCTGGTTAAACCAGTCCAGAGCACCGGCATACACCATATGAAAGTAATGGGATAAAGACAATATTCCGTTGAACAGGAAAACAATCTGACGTTTAATGAAGGTAACTCAAAGACCCTAGAAAGAATTTAGGGGTCGTGTTAGACCTACATGCTTAAAGTAATGCATAGCTACCGCGTGAACGTTGTAGTGCAGGGCGATCTATTGAAAAATTGTATTCATCTATTGCTATGGTAGTTAATCCGATTATTACGTCACTTCGACGGCGAATAACGACACGTATAAATGCGAATGGTGCTTTTTATGTTTGAAATTTAGGGTGACTTTTAAAAACTTTTAGGGATTCTTTATGAGAAACATCCCCACCGTTTTGAACAGCAAATTTCAGCACCAAAAATCACAAAAATTGAAAACAGTCGGAGAACAATAATAATTTTGACACAGCCTGTTGATTTACTTTCCTTGAGACGAAAACATAGCTACAGTGATTTGTAATGATCATGATATTAGCATGATTTAGACAAAAATAGACAACTCAATCAAACCAGAACATGTGTCTAATGTGACTAGGCATATAGCACAATTAATTAAGCAAAGGACAAAATAAGCAAACGTCTAAACATACAACATGGAACGAAGTCTTGGAACACTTTTATGTCAATAACGGACAACTGCCACACGTGCAATGTTGAGAAATGTCAATGTCTTCAGCAGTTTTCCAAAAGTGTTTCAAAATTGATTGGTGAACACAAATGATCGTTTTATTATTATCATTTCATGATCCTGCAAACATCTGCACGGAATTTCGTGTGTCAGGTGTTCCAAGAATTGTTTTCCGAGATTGTAGCTAACGGAACTAGTTAATGTACTATAACGAACATAACTTATGTAAATACGTTGGCGGAAAACTACGATATCCTAAACATTTCCTGAATTACCTACTGTTGTTGTAACCATAGTGACATATTTGTTACTCTGGAAATCAAATGAGCACTTTAAAGGCAAAATCACAGCAAAAGAAAAACGTTTTCGTTTGCTAAATGTCGCATTATATAAAGGGTCAAAAACGTTTTTAAGTAACGTTTTAAAACATTTTTTTAAAGTTGCTAAAAACGGCATAGGCTCACCTATATAGCTCTTGAAAAGTTTGCCAACATAACTTACAATAACATTTTGACAACATTTTGAATATGTTATGTGGTTTTTTTCATACAAGATTTTCACGACCTTTAAATAACCCACCTTTTAAGGTTATTAAAACGTTTTGACCAACCAAGAATAAAGCTGTTTAAAACGTGTTTGTGTTTGTATGTATAGACACTATATGCATATCAAAAGGTGCCCCATCCCCGTGGGTCATATATACCCCTTCCCCTTCCCCACTCTGTAAATTCATAAGATTAAAAAGTTATATTCGATTGCGACGAGGGCCAAATATAAGCTTAGATTACATTCTTAATCGGAATTAGATACCCAGTTTTTAATCTAATCGATTGAAATTCAAACCCATTGGATTGAATTTTTAATCTTAATTTGGATTAGTTTCAATTTTAATCCAAGATTTAATAATCCATGCTTAGATATTTTTTTTAATCAATCTTATGTCTTTAAATTTAAAAATGGTATTAATCTACTTAACATTATTTCAATTTCAATCAATTAGAGTAAGAATTCATAAGGGACCGTTCAAAAACACTTGTTACGGGGGCCTGATGCAAAAAGGGGGGCCCTGAAATTTTTTGACCCTCCTAAAGGGGGGGGGGGGCTGAAAAAAATGACCACAAATTATCCTGGGAAAATTGAGTTTATATGCTTTTCTATGGGGTTGACCCATAATTTTCATGTCAAAAAGGGGGGCTGAATTTTTGAGGTCTGTAAAGCGGTGCCGAAAATTTTTCGCGATGATTTTTTTTTGCATCAGGCCCCCCCTACAAGTGTTTGTGAACGGTCCCTAACCTAAGCTTGGATTTGTCCCTCATCGCAATCGATTTGATTAACTTTTGAATTTTAGGAATTAAGTATATATTAAGTATGTAGGCCTATGATTATGCAGGCCTATGTGATATTTTATAGGAATTTTTTACCATTTTTTTACCATTTCGGACAAGTTTTCTGGAAAATTTCTGTATGTATGAGGAAGTTTATCAATCAACGATTTCTTAATGAACATAGGTCAGATTCACACGCGGGAAATGGGCCATACATACACATCCAGATTCTCATTTCCCGTGTACATGATCTGACCTATTTGGAAACAGTTGATTGATAATTTCCTCATGGTGATCGTCTAGTGATATGCATGGGTAGTCCCCCCAGGGGGGGGGGGGGGCACTTCAATATGAAATGGATATAGGTGTAGGGCTGGCACTTTCGCAGTAAGGGGCATTCGGTGAGAGCAAAATGTAAAAAATATGGGGTCATTGGGTGAGAGCATGATTTTTGGCTTTCGGTGAGAACAAAATGTAAAAAATATGGGGTCATTGGGTGAGAACATGACCTTTGGAACCTTTGGGTGAGAGCTGAAACAGCGTCAAAAAACATTGAAAATCAAATTTTTAGTTCAAAAAGGCTTAAAATTTCTTTGTTTTTCAAAAATAGGTAACAAAATCAGCGATAAATGAAAGTTGCTGTTCAAATTGAAAAATACGGGTCTTTGGGTGACAGATCAAATGGAAAAATAAGGGGTCTTCGGGTGACAGAACATGTGTTCGTAAAAAAATATGGGGTCTTTGGGTGAGAGCGACGCTGAAAAGGGGGTCTTAACAGCCCTACATACGCGTCACCTCCAAAGTGGAGTGCCCCCAGGGTAGTCCCCAGGTAGTCCTTGTCATTTATTGCTAATTGATTTCTTTTTTATTTAATTGGCCTTAAAGGCTGGTTCAGACTTTTTTCTATTCGATATCGAATACTTTCAATAAGAGCTAAATATAATCAAATAACTCAATATACAAAATTAGTATTCGCCATGATAGTTCCAAAATTCCAAAATTCAACTAACATGGCTAAAGAGGTACAATTTTCAGAGTTTGAAGCTCAAAGGACGGGAGCATGATCCAAGTGTGAGTCTTAAGAAACTGCTGGAGAGCCTGAAAAATGGACTCTTGACCGCCACACCCCGGCGCCACCCGTAGGGCCTTACACATGTTACATGTGAGTCCCGCCTCGGGATTTGAATCTACACACATGCATGACATTTGCATTGGGGACATAAGTAACGGGGAGGAGAGGGTGCAGATCCAGTGCCCCCTCGAAAACATTAAGTTTTGTAAATAAATGTTAAAAGTTAGGGGTGTATGTACTATTTCCAACGAAAAATTACTATTAAATAATTTTATGCGAATTTCGGAAACCACTTGACATGCTTGACAACCGCAAAATAAAAAGATGGGGGATAAATACAGGAACTGAATTGTGTATAGAAGGGTTCGTGTACGTGACTACTGACTTTTTGATCAGAAATGCGTCATGAACCCAGCAACACGTATACATCAAATTATGTGCCAAGGAAATTTGTAATGGCAGCGAATTCGCGGGGCTGGAATCCCGGATTATAGTACTAATTATTGGCCAAGTCGTGTTAATTAAAGGATTATTTAATTAAAGGATTATCTTCTAAAGATGAAGTGGCTATTATTTCTCGTATGGCTTGGAAGTTGTGTTTGTCTGATTTGGAATAAGACAGTAATGGGTAAGTTCTAAGTTGATAATATCAACAATGATACTTATTATAACCCTGCATGATAAACAGCCAATACTTTGTAGTCTTATTTTCTGGATTCAAATTAAAAAACTAAATGTGTAAGTCAACTTTCTCTTCAATTTAATATAAGACAATTTTGCGCGTGAGTAGATATCCAGGCCAAACTAATGGTCACTGGACAAACTGTCCCCACCCCCAACCCACCCCACGACAAAAAAGTCCAGGTATGCCATGCCACTGTTTTTGGGTGACGTATGGTAGGCCTATGCCAAATTTTCGGGCAAATTCTACATTGCCTAGGCCGAAAAAATGAATGTTTTGGTTCTCGTCCTCTCCTGTCTCAATTTCTGGAAATTGTCAGATTTTTTTGGAATGGTTTGGAAATGCTTTAGGAAATACAAATAAGTTTGTTAGAAGAACAAGGATCATTTCAAAGTCTTTTTTTTTTTTTTTAAGGGGTTTATTCCTCAGAATTTCACATTTAAAAAAGAAAAAGGAAAAGGGCCGCCTTCCTTCCTCGCCCACTGCTGGAAAGAGAAACTACTAACAATGCTAATTTTACATTAAAGAAGAAAAAACACACATTTTTCCCTAATATAATGTAATAATTATCAGATACAGGTATGGGCCACTCTGTGACATCATACGAACCTTTTAAATCGTTTTTTATTACCAAGCATATTTTCATGTTATTGAAATACCCCTAAAATTAATGAGCATATTTAAGGTGGTACTACACGGTACACCCCTCTGATAAATTGTGTGACTAATTTTGCATTTCTCTCAAAAATAACTACACACTGAATAAAAGGGCAAACAATCCAATTACTTCACTGAAATTTCAGTGATTCAAGACAAATGGTTCATTATATAATTATGTTAACAAATGAGGTACATTACAGCGGTACCTCTTTTCTTATCATAAATAACGTACCGCTTGTCTTGAGTCACTGGAATTCCAGTGAAGTAACTGGATTCCTTACCCCTATAATAATTATACATAACTTTTTTTACCAGTGTGCAAAAAATAGTCACAAATTTATCAAGCGGTGTAGTACCACCTTAACAATTTTTGTTTGATACCAAATTGGTAATTGGAATTGATCCAAGGCAAGGAAACCACAGTAAGGACAGAGTCCGGAGATAGCGATATAACTGGTTCACTATCAAGGAATACGGATTCTTTCACACAATACGCCAAATCGGCATTGAATAATATGCATTGGAATAATCAAATTGAGCAAGACATACAGCCTGTCTAAAAAAATTGTGTAAGTGAAAAGTGCCCTCTTTGGCAATTAGACAATACAGTTGTGACTCTCAAATGCCGTTTGTTCTGTTCAATTTTGCTTGTTTTTATTCTCGAGATATGTTTAGTTAACAACGAAAGGGTAAAATCACAATCGTGCCACTTTTACTAGGGAAGAGGGCTGTACTTGTAAATCAATGATAGCATCAAGTTTATCGATATATCAAGAGTTCCTTCGTGAAATCAAAAGATGCATAAATTACACATCAATACAAAATTGTTTTTACTGTTTTATCATGATACAGGTATAATGATTCTCTTTTCCCACTTAAAATAGATTAAAGAATAAATAAATATTTCACATTCTGCTGTAAAATTAAATACATGTGCATGTCAATGATTTTATCATGGTAAATACTGTTCTCTTTATCACTCTAGACATGTTAAAAGACAAACAAATATTGCACACTTATAGGGTAATGAACGCGTATTACTTATTGGGAGAGGAATTAGACAAATTAATGCACGCTGATGTTGATGCGTCTAATGCACGAGCCCCGAAAGGGGGAGTGCATTAGACGCATCAACATCAGCTATCATTGACAGCCCTTTTCCCTAGTACAGCCCCTTTCCCTAGTAAAAGTGGCACAATGAAGCAAATTGAACAGAACGAACGGCATTTGAGAACTAAGACTGCACCCTTAACGTTGATGTAAGCATCATGTCACAACAGTATTTTCTAATTGCTTTTCACTTGCACAATTTTTTTGTTGAGACAGGCTGTATAAATCTCTCATGATATAGAATAATCATCGTCATAATGGGGAGAGGTTGGTCATGTTGGTAGGCTTAAACTGCACTGAGAACATTATGATATACAGGGTGTATCGAAGTAAAGTATACAGTTTGAAAAATACCACTAGATGAAAAAGTACGAAGTATTTGGGCAAAATAATTAAATTGACAGCTGAGTCAAAATCTTCTCCTATATCCCACAACTGTTAATTCACTGGCGTGTGACTAATTAATAAGGACTCAGTGGCAATATTTGTGAGCCATGTCAAAATGCAGTTGCGTGAAGTCAATTAAAATAGCATGAAAATCACAGTTTCTCCACTTTACAGAAATTGGCAGAACTCCTTGCAGTATTGTTTTAAAAGTAGGCTATATATCAGAATATCCACCTCACCCTTCGGCCTCGCTGCTCAGCTAGCTCGGTAACACCTTCTATAATAATAGTACTTCAGTGCGTAAAGTAATAAATTATCTGTGGAAATTTGAAACAAACTCAGTCTTTGACTGTTCTTTTCTTTGATTTGCCTTCTCTTTGCTGCAGGACAATGCGATGGCGCATTGGGAATGGAAAATGGTATGATAAAAGACAGCCAACTGTCAGCCTCCACAGAAGAACACTATTTGAATGGTGCAAGAAATGCCCGATTAAATAAAATCGCATTTGCATGGCTTCCTGTGGCAAACGATCGAACCCCGCACATTCAAGTTGATTTTGGCAATCGAGTCAACATAACGAAGGTAGCCACTCAAGGACAACTATTCTATGACGGTCAGTTACGTATTGAAACATTATACACTGCAACATTTCATATGATGTCCAGCTTTGATGGAATGACATGGAATACCATCACAGATAGCAGAAAATTCAAAGTGAGAAAACTATACATTCTAGCAAGTTAATTGACATTAAGATTCGCCACTGCATGCAATTCTAATAATAAACTGTTAACCTATAACCCAAAAGCGAGTTCCTTCCACATACATAAATGACAGCCATAGTGAAAAAGATCTGACCATAGGATTTGAACCTGGGACCTTCGAATCACCGTACCGATGTTCTATCCAATGAGGTAATGAGTTGGGGAAGAGCAGTGACGTTACATATTTAGGAACTGAATTGATCCACAACATGTTCATCTATCAGGGCACAGTTCTTTACCCCCAATACATTTGTACATTCATTAAATGACCTTTGACAATTTTGCACTATGAGTGTTTGAGGTCATTGAACTATGCTATTGAGATGAGGCCATTGTGGTCCATAGTGCATGGAAGGTACAAGGTGTAATTTTTTGAAGGTGCTAGGGTAAAAAACATATCACCAAAATTGAGCACAAAAGGATGGACCAACGATTACTTCAAGACGTTTGGGCGTAAATACGCGTTTTGTTATGCCGGATGAAAATACTCATAGTACTAAGGTTAAAGACATGAACTAATCAAAGTGCACAAAGTTTGATGGCGGTACTTGATACAAACATTGATCTTCATTTTTTCCTCCAGATTTTTACAGGAAATGATGATGCGCAGAGCATAAAGGAGCAAATATTTTCACGTCCAGTCACACTCCGGTTCTTGCGAATCCTTCCACAAACATGTTCGTCAGACGGGTGTGCTCTCCGATTTGAACTCTATGGATGTAAAGGTAAAGCATACATGTACCATATTATAGTCCGAAGTAAGCTCCCCGGGATAGGTCCCTATTGTTATTTATTAGTCAGGCATGTCAGGCATCTTGCAGACGATTTCCGTTGTGACATATAACGCGGCGGCAATTTTGTCGCTGCGTCTTCTGCACGGGCTTCTGCATCGCCAATGAGTCCCGATCAAACCTAATCATACGGAGAGCCGAATACGCGACATCTGTTGGAGCGGGAAAATGCCGGGAAGAGATATATTATTTATCTCATATCTGAAAGCTTATATAAAGATGCCTCTGTTCCTCTAATAACATGTCTGCAGGGGAACAATTGACTTTATGGTACAAAGTTAAGTTAAGGAGAATACATGAGAAAGTGTTGATTCTTGATTTTTTTCTTTTATACAATCCACACTTCTCTGTACGAACCCACACTTAAATATTAGATTCGTGCAGAAAAGTGTTGATTCGTTGAAAATAATTCACAGTTTATTGAAAAGACTGACGTCATAGCAATGGTGTAAGAGAGAGATCTTCCTTTAATCATATGTTAATCAATTAGTATATCATAATATACCTCGTCCTTTGTCTCCATACTTTAATAATCAATCCCAGTGTTTAACTCGTATTAACAAAAATACCGTTGCCATAATATATCTCACGTAGCTCTACCAACCACAACACCGCCACTTATGACCACATCTGGTTCACCTGCTAATGCCGGTAACACTTCACCTCTCACATCGGCAGGTAAGTATACCTTCGTTGCTCCTTTTTCTCAAATCGAGCCATAAGGCTGTAAGGCATATGCCTATAGCCCGACGTCTTGTGGACGTTTTTTTTTCTTTTTCGTTACGACATCATGTAACAGTGACTGATTTTCCGCGCGCTGGATTCGGCAAGGTCCGCAGAACTAACTGGCAAGTGTAATTGTTCGCGGGCAACTCAACCCAAACCTCCACGTGGTGCCGGATGGGTAACGCTAACTTGGGCAATGAGGAACAGGCATGAATGCGAGGAAGTCCGCTAGCGGAGGATCCTTTAAGCGTTTTGGCCACGTTCTAACTACTTCCTAGGCTGACTCAGCCTGGTGTGGCTATGAAAAGACACCGTTTGGATTTTTAAACACGTCTACAAGGAAATGAAACGGGAATCACCGTACGAGTATACAGAAAGAGACATATACATGTACAACGTGGCATCAAGCTGGTAGGAAATAACGAAGATGCAGTGAAGCATTATAACGTTTTGTAGTTGAACAAAGATATCCAGGTGAAAAATAGTGAGTACTAGGCGCAAATAACCTCTTGGGTTGAAAGCGCCATTTTATCTACAAAACAAAAACAAATCCGCGCGCTGGCGGAAAGATGTCGGAAAGGGACACAATACCCTTACAGAGCTAATCACTTGTGCGGAAATCAAACCCGAGAATCGAGAACCGAAAGACGCTGCGGCAACCGAAAACGCGGTGTTTTTCACACGACATCGGACCCGGGGCTGACAGTAAGTGGCATTCGTGAGAGCAAAATATAAAATATATGGGGTAATTGGGTGAGAGCATGATTTTTGGCATTCGGTGAGAGCAAAATGTACACAATTACAATATGGGGTCATTTGGTGAGAGATGGGCCGTTTGGACCTAAAGTAGGGGCATAGGGTGAGAATATGACCTTTTTCAAATGGGATTCGGTCCTAATGCTTTGGATGAGAGCCAAAAGAAGCCTAAAACAATGAATGTCTAGTTCTTAACTTCTTAATGGTTTTAGGATTTGTTATTTCAAAATAAACAAAATCAGTGAGAAAATTGCTGTTCTAATTGAAAAATAAGGGGTCTTTGAGTGACCGAGCATGTGTTTAAAAAAGGGTCTTTGGGGGTCTTAACAGCCCTACATACGCGTCACCTCCAAAGTTGGAGTGTCCACCCCACCCCGGACGTCGGACTATATCTCAGCATCACTGTGAGTACCTGCAATTTGAATTTGTGCATTCATATATTATAATATAGTATATGACAAAAGGCGAGATAATACTATATCTCGCCTTTTGTCTACATTCTTTAATAATCGTGGTGAAATAAATGGAACTGAAACAGAAACTGAATCAATCCCAGTGTTTAATTCGAGTTAACAAAAGAAAATGTTACTGTAATGTTTTTTTCATGTAGCTCCACCAACCACAACACCCCCGCAAATGCCATCGTCTGGTTCACCCGCTAATGCCGGTAACACTTCCCCTGCCATATCGGCAGGTAGGTATACCTTCGTTGCTACTTTTTCCATCACCATGATTCAATGTCCATCACTAGTACGCGTTATTTGATTGAATTCATAAGCATTTTGTCATCTTTCCAGGCAAATTGATTTTTTTTACTTTATTCCAAATTTATGTGTTCATGAAAGCATTGGGAATAATTGCGTGGAAAATTGTGAAAAGGATGCTAAAAATTCATTTGAACTGGACATTTGAAATCATTACCGGGCATCATAACTGGTTACACGAAGGGGTATAACACAAATCCGCATGGAAGGTTGCCTTCAAATTGAACATATACATTTACATGACACAGAGACTCATTTTAGTAAAACTGCATGAGGAGGTTTCGGGTATTTAATTAAGTCCTATATAAATTATGTTACCCATCCCTTGCGTGAACTAATGATCTATTCACGCACATATGTCATAATTAAAACTATACCTTCCTCTTTCAAAAAGACATTACACCCAGGAATTACTGCGCACAACTGTAAGACAAGCCGAACCTTTGTCTTTAATTCGAGTTAACAAAAGTAAATTTAACCATAACATTTTTCATGTTATGTAGCTCCACCAACCCCACCACCGCCACAAATTACAACATCTGGTTCACCTGCTAAAACCGGTAACCCTTCATCTCCCATATCAGCAGGTAGGTATATACCTTTGTTACTTTTCCCATCTCCATAGCTCAATTTCCATAATAAATGTGTTATTTGAATGCATACATACATTAACACATCCAAATTTGACCAAGTTTTCTACGCAAATTGTTTCTATATTAATCCAAATTCATTAGAGAATAAATTTGGAGAAAACCTTCTGATAATTACAAACACTCTCGCTGAGCAGCAAGACCTTCCCTGTAAGCTTTTAATCCGATAAGCTGATTATCTATTTGTTTTCATGAATTGGAAGACATTCTTTGATGTATTACTGGGCTCCATCAAATTACTGGAGCGTGAGCCACCCAGGCTGATGGCTCAGCATAGTATTTTATTGTCAGGTTTTCTTCAATTCATTTCCTAATGTTATGTTTCTAAGATAAATATTTAGCATCATTGCGGGGAAAGTTGGGAAAGGATGTTTAAAAATGCATATGAAACGCACAAAATTACCATGATATAAGCTGATATTTATTTTTCATTTAGCTCCACCTACCACAGCACCGCCACAAATGACCACATCTGGCTTACCTGCAAACACCGGTAACACTTCATCTCCAATATCAACAGGTAGGTATGCCTTTGTTTCAACTTTTTCCACCTCCATATTGCTCAATTCCACCATAATTCATTATTTGAATGCATTCTGTGATGTACCCTTTATAATTTAATTTGAAATAGCTATAAATAAATTATATTCAAATTTAAAAGGACATTTCGTGATCCACAGCATCATCCCCCACTTTTCTCAAAAAAAGTTGAGATTTTTATATCAATGGAAACCTCTGGCTACATAATGTTTATGTACAAATATTTTCTTGCAGATTAATTCGTTTAGCAAAGATATCGTGAAATTTGAATTTCGTTCTGGTATACCAGAACGAAAATACAACACATTGTTTATGGAGTAGTATAATACACATAATCATGCAGAACTCGCAAACGCAAAATCAGAATCAACTGAAATTTTGGGAATAAGCTTTTTCGTGGATATCTACTGAAAAATGTCATAAAAAGAGGATGCTAGGATCACGAAATACTCCTTTAATATAATCATGGGAACTATATTTTTCTAATTAAATATTCTGCATAATTGCGTGGATGTTGTGAATGCACATTAAGGATACGATACATGATTTACCGACAAGTGACTCATTTCGGAATGCGATCATGAATTTTGAAGAAAAAAAAGTTTCCACAGGCTTCGTTGGGACTCGAACCAGTGATTCTAAACTTCCTTCGATTACGCGTCTAGCGCTTTACCGCTCGGCCACCGTGGCAGTTGAGCGGATGAGTGTAATGATAAAAGATAAATCTCATAATGCCATCTTTAGCCTTTTGTTTACCAAAAACAGACGCGTTTTGTAAAGATAGATTAGCCGTTTTATGCATAAATAGCACGAACGTTTGGGAAAGGTTTCAAACAAATAATAAAGACACTGATGTGATGATGAAACTGCGTAAGTCGGGAATTATCTGCGTCGCAATGTTTTGTTTTGGTTTTAGGAATTTGACCTTAAAATTTACGACTTCATGACATTATCATTCGAAATCAACAAAAGATATTTCAACACTATATGTCCCCATTCTTTCTCTAGAATGTTTTGCACATGTATGTGAAATAGCTTCAACAATGGTTCGCTGCATAATGGTAAAAATAGCCTTGACCATATTTACGGATTCAGGCTAAATTTAAAATTGATATAAAACGTTTGTTTTTTGATCGATTACAAAAATTAATTTTGTCGTATAAAGAAATTGTATCTGGCGTGAATTACACTACAGCTTTTATTCCTAGGGCTCTTTGACTTCTTCAAATAATTATTTTAATGATAGAGTGAATCCCCTGGCCCTCTATAATTACGCACAAAAGATCGAGTCCCCTTAACTTACAAATTGCATCTATTTCATGCCACGCCCGTAGCTATGTGAGTGAGCTGTGCACCGATACTCAACTATAATACCTCTTCCTTCTGTTTCCGAATTTGTGTTTTTCAAGATAAATAATTTTAAGTAAGTTGGGCCCCTCCTCTCAGGCTTGACCTGACAAAAATCCTAGCAACTCCCAGCTACGCCTCTGGAACATTTTATAAACAAGATCTGAAACATTGTATGCAAAAAGGCAAATTTTAAGCGGATCTTTATGTGGATCTCGGGGGACATCTTACCAGTTAAAGCATTTTCAAAGTGACAGTACATTAATATCTGATATTGTCGTAATTAAATGTATATCATAATTATTTTCACGTAGCTCTACCAACCACAGCACCGCCGCAAATGACCACATCTGGTTCACCTACTGATACCAATAACGCCTCCTCCGCTATATCGGCAGGTAGGTATACTTTCGTTGCTCCTTTTTCCATCTCCATTCTCCATGGCGCCATAGCGAGGACTTGCAAGTAATGGAGTTCCAATATAATTATAATGGCCTGCAGGGCAAGAAAACAAGGCGTAACCTTAAGTTGTCGATTTTAAACCACGCGTTATGTAAATGCATTCATATAACACTACAAACAGTTTGTCAAGTTTTCTAGGCAAATTAATGTATGCTTGCTTTGTTCCAAATTTATGATTTTCAAGATAAATATTGTGGATGATAGCGTGTAAGTGAAGTTGTGAAAAGAATTTTAAAATTTTTTTGACGAGTACAAATCTGACATGTTAAAACCGTGCCCGTAAGTATTTATCGACGAGGAATATGCACTTTTCTGTATGAACTTCGTGAAACATTTCGGTGGCGTAGCTCATGGAATGGCGCAGGGCGCGCCTGACGAAAATTGGCAATTGGAACGTTTGCGTCTTTACAAAGAAATCTTGCAATATTGTATTATACATTTATGCTGTGTCCTCATCCCAACCACCTTTTTTGTTGTTGTCAGTGTTGAGGGCTAAGTTGGGCCTCACCCCTTAACATGGATTTGCCCACACACGAAAGTTTTAGCTACGCCTCTGTAAAATTTTGTAAGCAACATCAAATATATTACATGCAAAAAGGCAAACTTTAAAAGCGGATCTTGGGGGATGAACCATCTTCCCGGTGTTAGCGTTATGTGACGAAACAGTAATAATAGTTCAGTATGTTTCATTTTTTATGAACGCACAGGATCTATTGCTGGTGCTATCGGAGTGCTTTTGGTCATTGCCATAATTGTAAATTGTTGGATTAAAAGGTTTGTCAAATTCTTTTTATCTTTGTATTTGCCATATAATAGTTCACGATGAATATAATGATAAAATATGATTGGTATAATGACAATTATGAAGACGTGAAGGAGGAGGAGAGAAGAAGAAGAGGATGAACAGGAAGAAGACGAAGAAGAAGTGGAGAAAGAGAAAGAAGGAGATAAAGAAAAGAAAAGTTAAAGAAGAGGAGGTGAAGGAAGAGGGATGCGGAAGAGCAAGAAGCGGTTAGAAAGTACACTAAGTAAAATTCACCAAAGCTCAAAACTATCTGACATGTAACATGTTGTCATGTCACTAACCAAACTTAACATTTCTTTGCCTTTAGACAAAAATCAAGACCGACTGGCGACACGTGTATGGCTCCTCATAAGGTTACCATCATCGGTACCAACCCTAACCAAACATATGTTAATAGGGATACCATGCGATATGATATCCCTAAGCACGTGGTACAAAATGGCACCATAGGATGTGATATCCCTAAACACGTGCCACAAAATGGCACCATGAGATATGATATCCCTAAGCACGTGCTACAAAATAGCACCATGGGATGTGATATCCCTAAACACGTGCCACAAAATGGCACCCTGGGATATGATATCCCTACACATGTGCTACAAAATAGCAAACAGGAGATACATACAAAACATTCCACAGGTACATTGGGAATCTATGAAGGCGTCCCTGCTGGCAATTCAAAAAGTTTGCAGTTTGAGGGACCGTGTGATTTGACCATTGGAGGTACTGCACGGTCTGCACCTGGGCATCGTTCTGCAGATGAGTCGGATTACAGTCCTGTATTTGATGTTGGGACAAAGCAAGATAATTCTAACGATAAAATGGGGCATGGTGATGCAAATGTGGCTGGCGTTTACGATAAGCCTACAAATAATAGGACAATTTCTGAAGGGGCTGA
This sequence comes from Amphiura filiformis, assembly GCF_039555335.1. NCBI lineage: Eukaryota > Metazoa > Echinodermata > Ophiuroidea > Amphilepidida > Amphiuridae > Amphiura > Amphiura filiformis. The sequence continues at coordinate 12,857,266 of NC_092644.1, forward strand.
CATTTATGACAGACCTACGAATAATAGAACCATTTCTGAAGGAATATATCAAGATATCAATGACAGGAAACCTTCGGAAGGAGAATACCAAGATATTCATGAAATAAAAACGTCCGAAGGTGTGTATGAAGACCCAGACATCCACAACACTGACATCAAGGAAACATTTCCTATAGAAGAGATGAAAGGTGTTGAATTAATCAACATCTATGAGTCACCTTCTGGATGCTCTGGACATATCAATGCAGGCAAAGATAAAACAGATGCTGTGATTTACCATGTTTATCAGGATATTGATGGCAATACTAATGGATCAAATAGTAATAGCAACAAAGGTGGGCAAAGACTATCGAAAAGCTCCATAGGAAAGTTGGGAAATGAATTCTTTGTAAAGTGACATTACAGACTGAGCAGGAAGGTGGAAAAGGATCTGAGGCTTCTATAAAATCGAGTGATCATTTCGAAATCACAATACTGTAGAGTCGAGTATCTTATTGATTTACGATGTTGAAAAAAGCCTTGTTCTACGGGCGGCCGAATCTCGGGTCGCTCGGTCGGACCTTTTTCTTTTTTGCAAAATGACCTATAAAATCAACAAAATCTGTAATATTTTGCAATTTGAGGAAATACGATAAAAAAATTAGTTCCTGATATTATCGAAATTTGGGTCTGCACTCATTTGTACAGGAAAAATTGGTTTCCCCGATTTAGGACAATCTGGGACAGCCGGGCCCGTAGAACATGGTTTTCCTTTTTGTCTCCTTAGAGCTTGTTAGTTATTAGCAATTATTAGTGATTTGATATTACCAGATTAGAAATGGCTTTACTCTTAAAACAAAAAACAAAGACAATTTGACGCTTAAACTCCAAAAAAATGTGGTCAATAGATGGAGACTTTTGTTTTATGATTTTGATACTTTATTTACCCAACTTTAAATTGAAGACCTGAGCGCAAGAAGACCGTAAGTCCACTTGGCCCCTCAACATGTATACACTAAAGTTACGTATAGTTTCTTAGGGTTTGATAATGTGTAATACATGTTCAGGGGCCAAAACCTCATGAAAGGTTGTGAAAGATCTGCTTTGGCCCCTTAACATGTATTAAAACTGATCAAACTATAAGAAATTATACGTAACTTTAGTGTATACATGTTCTGGGGTCAAGTGGACTTATAGTCTTCAACTAGTGTATCAGCCTGACCCCCTTAGATGAGGTGTTTGGTACCAGTTGGGGGCTGTACTGCTACCATAGGTAGTTGACATCATGGCTGCACAAAATGCTTGATAGCAATTGAACCGGAAAAGCTTTTTGTGAGAAAAGGCCAGAATTGGTCAGCCAAGTTGATATTCCGTGCCAACTCCCTTCCCGAACGAACTTGACTGGTTGCCGGTTAAGGAACGTATCACAAAATTGCATCAATGGAATTGCACCGGCATATCTTTCATCTTGCGTAGCCTTACACTGCCCAGTCCGGAGGGGGTTGTGCTCATATATAACTCTAATATATAACTCGCTTGGTTGAACATAGAATCCAAATTAGGATCACTACAAGCATAATATGCTCCGGACTACGCACTACGCGGATGATTTTCTTTTCTTTGGCACTAAAGTGAATATTTTGGCCCAGCAGAATAAAACTCACATGCACTCAACCAGACCGAGCCTGGCAAGTCATACTTTTACACAGTTCCGTCATTGTGGAACTTAGCTGTCCATTGCTATTCGCACTGCAAACTCACTTCCATTGTTCAGTTCAATTGCTATTAGTCGTCGCCCATGATGTCAACTACCTATGGTAAATGTGCAGCTTTGCCACCCCATCCCCAGTGGTACATCCTACTGTTTGCTCGCGTAGAAAATGTCTTCTTTTTATTTATTTGAATGCAACAATAATTTGCTTCATTCAATGATGATGTGCCTGGTGTTTTTTTACTAATATTATTTAATACTAGTTGGCAAAGAATAACCAACTTAAAATGTGACCGAAATCGTATATCAAGACTTGCTTTAAGCTTACATAGTGCGCATAAAAGATATCCATAATACTTAAAAACAAAAGCAACATCATAAAGACACTACACTTAAATTATCAAATAGAGTAGTCAATAGATGTACTATGGATCATAATGGCCTCATCCCAATGGCATACTTCAATAACGTCACTAAAACAATCATGGTACATAAATGTGCCCTGATAGATGAGCATGTTGTGGATCTTAGTGATGGCGAATTTTGTTCTGCGTAGTTTTATATCTCATTCGGCACGACTGATGCGACTTAATTTTCCCAAAATATATCAATTTGAATGAAAAATAGAGTATTTCAAAAGTGACAAATTGTACATAGACTTTTCTCTCGAACCCGCTAATTATGAGCACCGCGAGTGAGTATTGGGCTGTAACACTGTAATGAGCCCGTTACAATAGCCGTTGGGAATCACCGTGAAGGAAATATCCCAAATTTTTCCTTTTTAAATGCTCTATTTTTACATTCAAATTGGGATAATTTAGAGAAGTAAAGTCGCATCGTGCCGAATGACCCAGCAAACACAAAAACGTTTTTAAAACGTTTTAAATAAGTTATATTTTGGGGTTTGGTTTAGGTAAAAACGTTTTAATAACATTAAAATGTCAGGTTATATAAAGGTCATGAAATCGTTTTTGTATGAAAACACACTACAACAATATTTTTAAAATGTTTTGAAATGTCATTGTAAACTATTTTTGCAAAAATATTTGGCCAAATATTTTGTCAACACTTAAATAAGATTATGTTAAAATATTTGCACCCAGCAAATACAGAAATGTTCTTAAAATGTTTTTTACAAAACGTTTTAATAACATTTAAATGCCGGGTTATATAAAGGTCGTGAAAACATTTTAAAAACGTTATTGTAAATATTTTGGGCAAACATTTTTGCAAAATATTTTTTCAACGTTTTGTGTTTGCTGGGGAGGTATTAAAATACGTGCAACAGAGTGATATATCTGTTGTTGTTGTAAATGTACGGATAGTTTTGTGCGCAGTTTAAATAAGATGAAGCCATGAAGGATCATAATGTTATTGTGTGTGTTATTATTACTTTTATATTCCTTTAGATCGAAGGTTCTATCATGTTTTAAGTTCATCAGGTTTAAATGTTTCTTCAAGAAGAGCTCTGGAAAATGAAAAGAGAAATACGACACACAATATTCAAAATTTACAAAAATGCAAGTACGTTAGTAATGGTATTAAAGAGTGCAAAATAAACGTATAACAAAACCGCAGATGTCGACATCAGTGACGCGCATGTCTTCACTTTCTGAACCGTGGAGATAGCAAAGTTGCCGCCCAAGAATGTCGTTTTCCGGATCTGCAGAAATCATGACAAATGCAGTGGGGCGCGGGAGATGCAACCCCACCATGCCCTGTCCGATAAGCCATTATACACGTATGTGTATACATTGGTTTGTTTATTTTTTTTATTCTTCCTCCCTTTCGTAATAACGACACTTTTAACATAATTATTATAGGGGCAATTCCAAGCGCATCATTCTGCAACGCAAAGTTTGCACATGTAAATTAGGGTGGTTTGGAAAAGTTTCTCCTATTACCTTAATGCTATTTACCTACATGTTTGGCTGCTGCATTAAAAAGAAATTCATAATGTAAACTTCGCGTTGTGGAATGATGCGCTTGGAATTGCCCATATATTTCATTACCAATACCAAAAACGAAACCCAATTTCATTGGTATATAAATGCTATGCAATGTTATAATAAAAATACGCTAAGAATAAGTTGAATACCTTAAATTAATAAATACATCACAACTTTAATTTTAGTATGATTTGAGCATTGACTGACCTTAGATGTTTAGGAGCGACATAATAGCACGCTGGAGTATTGAACCCATTGAAATTGCTGCAACTAGACATCGAGTATGCACCAAGTGCTGCAAAAAAATCGAGAATAATTAGTATAATTATGAAATGATGAGTAAATTGCAAATACTCTTTTGAAGTATGAGTTTAATAATCATGATAATGAAAGAACGATAAGGGAGAAGAAAGGACATAAACACCTCAAATATAGAAAGTCCGCATTTGAGTAACCCGTCCTATACACGGGTCGTGTGCAGAATCTTGTTAGCTCCAATTTGATACCAAATGTGCTACCAAACACTCTAAATTGACAAAGATTGATACCAGTATAATGAGCGTGGTCAAGCTTGCTTGCCTGCGATGGGCCCCGATGCTATGGGCCCCTGCCGACTATTCCAAGTGCCGGTGTTTATATTTATATTTTATACTTGACAGTGGCGTAACCAGGGAGGCAAGAGGGCAGAAAACTCTGGCCAAGTTAAAAGTTGCCTTGCCCCCTTTGCTGGCCCCTAAAAAGTCGTGGCCAGGGGAGTGGGGTTTTTTAAGTAAGGGAGAATCCGAATTTTGTTGGGGATCTTGAGAGGGCACATGGATGACCTACATATTTGGAAAGTTAGCCCATATTTACAATTGCAAGATATATCCATGTCTCCAAGGTGAAATAAGCCTACTCATGTTACCGTCTGGCCTGCTGTCTGATCTTTCCCTGGGAAATATGAAATTCAATCTTCCCTCTACTTTTCAAAACTCTCCCCCCAGTCGTAAATATTGAATGGTCCCTAAGTGATACTTGGCATGACCCATTGGATTCGCGCAAATATATTTTACAGACGTTCAACGTTCAGACATATAAACACAAAATCTTTATCATTTAGCATTTTGTTATCTTGTATCTGTTGCATTTATACTAGACATTTGTATACTTTTCAAATATAGCATTTCTACCCTATCAACAAATATTCACTACCAACATAAAACTCGATATTTTGAAAACAAAAAGACGTATAATGCTAACATAAAAAAACCCAATCAACAACAAAAGCGACAAAAATTCAAACAGAGCACAATGTAAACAAACCAAACCAAAATCAACACACACGTGGAAACATAATATAAAGACAAAACAACAAACAAATCAAAACAAAACAAAGTAAAGCAAAACAAACTATAAAAGAAAGTTCAAAGACCCCAAAATATCTACCTTCAACAAACACCCATTCGCCAACTTCCAGTTTATTCATGGTGCAACTTTTGGTGATAAAATCGAGTCCATCGCACGTCTGACCCCAAATGCTTGATGAATATTTGGGTTCGTCTGGATTTCGTTCCTATTAAAATCACAGAGAAATGTCAAAGCAACTAGTTACTTTTAATACTAGCACATAGTACTTTATCAAATCCATCATACAGGGTGTCCCAAAACAGAATACATGTAGAATTTGGATAGATTTCCTTTTAAATGCAAAGTTTACAACTAGCCCGCATTCTATATTTAACCCTTATTGGGGACACATTGCAGTTGTAGCAATTACCATGATTAATTATAACGAGATATCGCCAGGGGAGCTCACAACTTGAAGATAACCTGTACTAAACATTACTGAATAAAGAACAATTAAAACAAAGATAACAGCAAATGCTGACAGAGTTACTGGAATAGCAGTTTATTCCCGCCGCTGCGCTTACCTTAAGGAATGCTGGTATCAGCGTAACCGGTTTATAGGAGGTGTTTAGGAAAGATCCATATAGCCCGTCGTTCAGGTAATATCTGAACTCTGGGGCCTTCTTATCATCATCTGTTGAAAGTATTATAGAACAAAATAAAGAAGCGGGGAGATAAAAAGAGCTCAAAGAATACAAATGTATGAACGGTTTACAAAAATCTATTCGAATGTGCTCAATGTTGTCTTCTTGTTCATCAAGACTGAAAATAAAAGTATTGTTTGTAGCTGCTGTCGTGCTTCTATCGTCTCATATAACACGGGCGACATCATTATTTTAAGTAAGATTGCAGGAACTTTCTTAAGTGTTTAAGAATTAGAATTAGGTATAGGATATTTTAATAAGGGTAAAATCATCGATTCGAATTATAGTGTTAATCTTATAGGGTTTATTGTTTTGGCTTATCGGATCTCGGGAATCGGACAAGCTGTCAAAGATTTGTTCGTCACTAGCAATGCAGGTGAAGAAATGAGGAAGAGTTTGAACTAGGCCTCTGTCACAAACACGTTTCTGTAGGTAGTGTGTAGGATGGTGGATTTTAAACTACATTATTAACTTCAGGCTCATTGGGGAAGGGAAGTGGAGACAACAATAATCTGGTGGACCAATTTTCCCACACCCTCCATAGTTAATTATGCGTCTCTAGATAACTGATACCCATATTTAATTGATATGTTAGTGTATAAAAGTGTAATTAAATCGGCAACTTGAACCGGTATTTTGATACTTTGACGAAAACGTCAAACACGATAGTGTGAGGCGGGTTCTAATATAACTGCGCAAGTATTAAGATGCACTGAGTGAGTGTCAAATCTTTCTGAAATCCTTAAAAACTCCCTAACCTTCATCGTCACAGTAGTCGATGGTATGTCTCGCAATAACGTTCAATACGATGGTATACCCTGGTCCTGCAAAGTAGCGTCCCGGCTCACTGATAATTCTCAGAGAAGGAAACTCTGAAGCCGCAAAATTCTGCTCTAGTTCTCTGTTGATTACATCTGCGAACTGCAGAAATAAACCGAAATAATAAAAGGAAATCATGCATGCACGCACCATGAGATTCAACTTGAATATTTATAGCAGTCAGTGTTTATATAGGATCACTGCTGACATAATTATGCTCCGGACTACGCACTACGCGGACGATTTTCTTTTCTTTGGCACTGAAGTGAATGCTCTCAACAATCTGTTCTGATTAATCACCCGTACGCGGGTGCAACTGTTTTGTAATTTTAAATTGTTTTCATAACATTTCGAATCTGGTTTAGCACTAATTTCAAGATAAGCACCACCGCAAATTTGAGACGGTATCATTCCTCCAATATTCTTTAAAATAATATATAAAATTACAGTGATATTATTTTGTATTTTCTTCTTACTTTTTGAAAAGGTGGTACGATTTGAGCATATAAATCGCCAGGAAAGCCTCCGCCTATGTCAAGTATCTCCATTTGGAACCCGAGTTTAGTGGCCAAGTCAAAGACACGGCGTGCTGCCCTGATCGGGTCGGCATAACTTTCGGGATTCTGGACGACGCTCCCCACATGAAAACTGCAAAATCACAGTTACCAAGGGAAATTGAGATTTAATCAATTTATTTATCAAGTAATTGTCGTCTGTTTTGGATGTATTCAAACGCATACATCGTGCAAAATATATACCCATACCTATAGTTATTGAAATCAATACTGGAACTTAATCTTGAATTTCTTGACATTTCTAAACTTGTCCGACAGCGAACCCGCTAAAAACCCACTCATTGTTATGAATTCCCGTCGTAAAAGCCTATCCCACAAATATCCCACAATTTAGCAATAAACATTGCTCTACCTCATTGGCTAAAAACCAATCGCTATCGCTCAGTGAGGTAGTATAAAAGTGTAAAATGGTGTAAAAATGACCCCATCGGAGAATTATTCCTTACCTTACCCCGACCACATTCAAACCTAGTCCTTTGGCAACATTGAGAAGATGTTGGGCATTGGCAGGGGGACATCCATACTTGAAGCTGACGCGTGTCAGTGCCGAGTTATCATCCGGTGCTAATCGCAACACGAGTCTATATCGTAAGAAATGAGTGAAAACAAGAAATGTCTTTAAAAAGGCAACACCATGGATGAAATTCATGTTTCATAATTTTACATTGACAAGTACTTGGAATGCTAATAATTTGTTGTGTGTAGCACATGCACAACTAACCGGGTTGGAAATGTTGTTACCACGAATACCACCAATGACATACTATAAGCTAAATTGAAAAATGTGTGTTAAGGGGGTACTACACCCCTGGCCAATTTTTTGCCTATTTTTGCATTTTTCTCAAGAATTATACCGCATTGGTGACAAGTAAGATATGTATATTATAGGGGCAAGGACTACAACTACTGCACTGAAAATTCAGCAACTCAACGCAAGTAGTTACTGATTTATTGATCAAATGTTGGTTTTCCCTCATTTTTGGCTATAACTCCACTACTGTTGTCTGTGCTGAAATAAAATTTCCAGTGTAGCAGTTGTAGTCCTTGCCCCTATAATATACATATCTTACTTGTCACCAATGCTCTATAATTTTTGAGAAAAATGCAAAATAGACACAAAAATTAGGCAGGGGTATAGTACCCCTAAATAAGTCTACATTTAATTTATACTTAATTTGTACTTGTACAAACAAAGGGATCAATGGAAATCACATCCACCGAGTTTCGCATCAATCCAACAATCTATATTCAGACGACTTTGTGGTTACGTTTTATGACATGACTTTGAACATTCTGACAATCCAACAATATATGAAAAGTATTAATTAAAGCTGCATAAAAGGACTATATTTTCTGAACTTTTTATGACGAAATGATGATGAGGTTTTAAAATCATCAGTGACGATGTGTGCACGTTATATTTGCATTTGTTTGTTTCCCATGCAGCAAGCACAAAACGTTTTCTACATTATTCGCAGAAGGTTAGAAAAGGTTGCCAGAAAATGTTAGATTATTATATATATACAGGATGTAAAGTGTTTCATTATTTAAAGTATAGCTTTCTGTCCCTATGTTTTCAGTGGCGGCGGTGGAAGCATTTAAATGTTGTGTATGACGAGCATATTTTGTTTCGGTTTTACTGCTGCATTTGTGAAAATGTTTTTATCCTAGCCCCAAAATGAAGGTGAATTTTTCAATTTGCTATTTAATTGCTAGTACGCGCTAAGCGCCCAACACTTTGGGCTTATATATTGGCCCCAAAACACGTCTTTCGGGCTATAAAGGAATATGAGATGAACAGGACATCTGAGACTAGTATACCAGTCTCAGCAGGACATTCAATGTTTGCTTTATTTTTTTTTCTTCTGTTATGATTTTTAGGGGGACGTCCCCCCATGGAAAATTTAGGGACCCCGTCTCCCTCCCTCCCTCCCTCCCTTCTTCACCCTCTCTCTTTCCATAACAAGTCAGTGCCATGCATGATCATACCGTGAATCAGAATAGACCCTGTTTATTTTATACAACTCGTCCTCATTGTCAAATGTCATCTGCGATACGCCATTCTGTCGTGCAAATTTGACGTACGATTCTTGTTTACAGGTATTGGCATAAATGATGTCACACGGTTTCACGCCACAGTCTAAAACAGTTTGAATTTCCCGCTGAAAAAATAAGTAAAGAATGTACAGAATATATAACGAATGATAGAAAACTCATAAAATATAATGTTGGCTTTTAAAGATATCTATTTAAAATGTTTCGGTTTCACAATTAAGGTTTCACACTTAAGGTTTTCATCAACTTGCCTAGTTGTTTGGAGTAGTTATGTTCCCGATGTTTCCCAGTTCGAAACCTGGAACTATTTGGAATATTCAGTTGAAATCCATACACCCTATGGAAAACATTACCTTAATCTTCCACACAAGGAATGTGAATTTCATAGGGTTACCTGAATGGGTGATCCCATTTGAAATCTACACCCCTATGTGGGAGATTAAGGTCATGTCTTCCATAGGGGTGTATGGATTTCAACTGGAATAGTCCAATACATATACTTACCTTACTCCCACATTCAAATCCTGTGCCAAGTTGAGCGAGTACTTTGACCAGTGGATTGTCGTGGTTGCATTTCATTGCTATATATTGATAATAAAAATGAATATTCAATTTACGAGTGCATATTCATACGTAGGCTAGTGCTGATAAAATGAATTAACTTCAACACTACAATACACTACACTATTTTTCGCTCACCTGGAACGTTTTCACTAGCTCGAATATTAATTTTGTCTTGTGTTGACACATTTTATTCGTGACGTGTTTCTGGTGTCACCTGTATCAAATTAAAGCCATAATGTACGATGTTTTAAAATGAATTTGCTTAAACCTGTGTCAACTTAGACTATGCCATAGTCGATTTTTGATCAACAAAAGCATGTTATTAATCATGATGAAAGCATTCAGTTGAACTCGAAATTATACTGATATTTATTACATCAAAATACTAGTATAAAATTGTTATGAAAAAGTTTATATAATTATATTTAGTGACAGTAAAAGTAAAGTGTACGTAGGCTTATATTATCGAATGCATCATAATGTCATAATTATATTGGCACTTCAATACTGAACAATTCTGATTTTAGAATCTACCAGTTTATCAATCGCGAAAGTCCGTGTTAAAAATCACTTGGGAAGCTAACAAACAGAGGGAGTACAGTGACTGAAAAGATCAGTTGTGAAAATCTATCAATTGTGCACAAATTAATTAAATCAGAGTTTTAAGCTTAAATACAATATCCAGAGTATGCACAATGGGCAAGTGGACTACGGAGTAGTCTATAACTTAGAATAAGCTACAACAGAGCAATTTTGAATTAATGTCTTAATGCTCTGCGTGCTAGCCATGCGCTTCAACGGAAAAAGTTCAAGTTTTGAAATATTTTCTCAAAATATCAAGAGCTATCTTAAGAACCACTGAACCAATACTGCTTGTTTGTACTCATTTTCATGCATCTTTCATACTGATTCCAAATAAGAGAATTAAATAATAGTAAGTGGATACGGTTTTCATTAATTTTACCTCGGTCCAATTTCGATCAAATTTGAATAATTTTGTTATTTTTTTACCAAAAATGATGAACTAATATTAGTAACAATTGTCAAAGAAGGAATTTTTATAGTATAACAATATAATATAACAATTCCTTCTTGACAGTTGTTACTAACATTATAGTTTATCATTTTTGGCAAAAAATAAAAAATGTATTCAAATCTGACCGAAATCGTATACCAGGCACAAAAAGAAACTAGTCAGTTATATTCATCCTTGCTGTTCAATAACTTGATAATTTTGGATTATTCTGAAATATACATTTTGTTAATTGGACTTTGCTTTCTCAATTGTCACCCTGTTCGTGAAAAACGAACAAGAATTGACCAAGATATGATTATTTTTTGCACCGCACACCAAGCTTAGGATTCAAAGGTCAAAACCTCTGTTGAGATGCAGGTACCTGCTTATACGGAGTAACCAATCCAGATCCAGATCCAGATCCAGATCCAGATATCATGGATATGCGCCTCCAAAGCCTCAAACCCCAAAATCAAAAGTTGCATTTTCAACGATTTTCAATGGGAACTTCTTCGTATTTTGCACACAAGCACCACGGGCCAATCAATAAAGCACACAGTGTAACAGGCACAATTGAATCGTTAAAATTGCAACTTTTCATTTTGGGGTTTGAGAGTTTGAAGGCGCATATCTTGGTCAATTCTTGCTCAATGTTCACGAACAGGGTGTCAAATGAGAAAGAAAAGTCCAATTAACAAACTGTATATTTCAGAATAATCCAAAATTATCAAGTTATTGAACAGCAAGGATGAATATAACTGACTAGTTTCTTTTTGTGCCTGGTGTATTTAATGCTTTTAAATGCCATTACAACTGTACAAAACTATACTCGAAACGAGAACATTAGGAACAACTTTATAGTATAATTATCGGCCAACCAAACCCCGGGTCCCGAACCATAGCCTAATAAACCTAAATATCCATAATCCTAACCTTAACATTGATCTTGAAAGTCTTGAAGAACGCCCAAACATAGTGTTTTGTTATGCTTTGCTTTAATTTGCTTATACAAAAAAAATGCGTTTTAATCACACTTAACCTTTTCAAATCGTAAAATATTACACTTAAGCACTTCTTTGTTTATTTATGTCCCAGTTCACTCATTCCTGCTATTATTTCCAATACGTATGTCAAACATTTAAAATACCCTATACATCATGGACACTTTTCTTTGGTAGGTACGCCCATTTCCTTTTTAAAGGAATTTTTATTTTTTGAGCAGTTGGTTGGTCAGATGGTCGTGGTTGCCTGGTTGGTTGGTTTTGTGTTTGTCTACTTAGGCTTCAGTAATACGCTGGCGAAGTTACGTAATAATCGGATTAACTACCATAGCAATAGGTGAAAACAATTTTTGAATATACCGCGCTGCACTGATACTTTCACGCGGTACCTCTGCATTGAACCATATCATGCTAATCACTAGCACCTGTAAGAGGAGCATCTTTGAAAAGACCAGTATTGTGTTCAATCTATGATTGCAGACATACACAGGTGATTAGTTCAATCTGCTTGTAGTGCAGCGCGATATGTTCAAAATTGTTTTCACCTATTGCTATGGTAGTTAATCGATTTATTACGTAACTTCGCCAGCGTATTGTACTTTGTATTTTGGTCATCAATTTTTATCAATCATTCCAACACTTACAGGCTGTATCAAAATGATTGGTACCCAACAGTTTCCACTGATTATTAACAAGACTGTCGTATCAAAAATACAACATTCACCAATTTTGTAGAGGTAAATGGTAAAATTGTCATAGAACTATAACAATATTGTGGCCACTTCAAGAGGATCCAATGTTACATTTGGGAGAAGCAGGCTTTTCAGTAAACATTCAAACTGATGGGTACCAATCATTTTTATACAGCCTGTACAAAAGATAGCTTGGCGTTATATCATGATATCGTGATATAGGCTAATATCCACATGGAAAGTGCAGAAAACTTGCGATGTTTGAACACCTGACACGTTGTAAATGAAAACATGCGTTCAAATTTATATTTGTCCCTTTTCATATCACTTTTTGTAGTGCTAAACTATTCCCGATCCCGGTTAGGGTCTACTTAAGGGCTGGGGTATGAACGTTTGGACAGTATTTATTGTGGGACATTAGAGCACATCGGACATATCGAATTGCATTCTGAATACGAAGAATGTCACTCTGATGTCAAATAATTTTGATTTTTTGAAATTCGCAATTTAATACACATTTTATGGCAAATCATTAAAAATTGATATTTTTGATATTTAACAGTAGGCCTACTTGAAGTAAACTTTATAAATCTGATGATTTAAACTTAAAGTGTATGTAGGTGGGAAGAAAAGCCGACGATCAATTGAAAATTTTGACCTTTTGTATTGAAGATATGGATTTTTTTTCCCAAAACACCAAAAAAAATTAGGTCTTTTTGGGAAAAAATCCATATCTTCAATATGAAAGGTCAAAATTTTCAATTGACCGTCGGCTTTTCCTCCCTGCTACATACACTTTAAGAATATGTCATTAGATTTATATAATTTACTTCGAGGACTGTTATATATCAAAATGTGAAAAATATCAAATTTTTATAATTTGTCATAAAATTTGTATTATATTGTGATTTTCAAAAAGGAAAATTATTTGATATCAGAAAGACATGCTGTGTATTCAGAATGCAATTCGATAGGTCTGAGGTGCTCTCATGTCCCACAAAAAATACTGTCGAAACGCAATAAACGCTAATTTTAGATCCCTTAAAAAAGAATCATCTGTAGGCCTACAGTGTGTTAATTTGTGCGAACTTCATGGTACAAATATTAAAGCAGTATTTCGTGATCCTAGCATCCTCTTTTTATGACATTTTCAGTAGATATATATCCACGAAGAAAGCTTATTCCCAAAATGTCAGTTGATTCCGATTTTGCGTTTGCGAGTTATGTGTATTAATATTCAAATTTCACAATATTTTTGCTAAACGAATTAATCTGCAAGAAATTTTTGTGTCAGTTCCTGCAGAACTGACACCTTTAGTACAGGTTTGACGATCACGTGACAAATCGAATCTGTGACGTCAATATTAATATCGATATCAATTTAAGGCTGTTCTAGTTAAATTACATACCCATTGGCATTTTGGCTGTTCCATTTAATTTACATACTCAACATTTCCCTGTGCACTTAGTCCATGAATTGATCCTGATTTGCATTGTCGTATAGAGTTATATTTTTGTACACAACAGGGATGTTACTATTGTTTTAACTAAATGAAGCATACTTTTGCTTTTATCTTTCTTGGTCCTTTATTAATAATAAATTAGGTGATTTAATTAATATAATTCTTTGTTTCAGCGACCCAGGGGTAAACAGACAAACAAAATTATATGCAAAATCCTTCAATTTCTGTGAAAATTGAACAAAAAGTACCCAAATCCCTACATTTTATATCTCCCTGTGTTATAGACAAATTTTATACGTCAAATTTAAAATCCTTTAAAATGACTTATAAATTGCCTTATGCTATAATGGGGTCTTATACATTTGTATTGTGTGAACTTTGTTTTTAAATGCCTTCGGCTTCCAGGTTAGTTTCTCGGAGCTGGTGAGGTGTATCTGGGTGTAACTTGGTAGGGTGGTGGTAAGTGGCTGCCCTAAGACTTGATGCATTTTTTGCGCAAAATATGCAAATTAGGTAGCTAATTTGCATATTTAACTTAAAATTGTTTTTGGTGTTTTTTTGCCATTTCGAAGAACTGGTGAGGCGTATAGGGATGTAACTTGATGAGGTTGTGGTAAGCGGTAGTTTCTCGGAGCTGGTGAGGTGTATTGGGGTATAACTTGGTAGGGTGGTGGTAAGTGGCTGCCCTAAGACTTGATGCAGTTTTTGGCGCAAATTAGGTACCTAATTTGCATATTTAACTTAAAAATTGTTTTTGGGTGTTTTTTTTTGCCATTTCGAAGAACTGGTGAGGCGTATAGGGATGTAACTTGATGAGGTTGTGGTAAGCGGCAGTCGTAAGATCCGATGCAATTTTTGTCGCAAGATATGCAAATTAGTCACCACATGTGCCTATTTTTTTTATTTGTCGAATTGCTTTGGGCCATTTTTCGGAACTATATAGAAATGTAATTTGGTGGGGTGATGGTTAAGAGCACTCTTAAGATCAGATGCTATTTTTGTCACAAAATATGCAAATCAGCCACCTCATTTCCCTTTTTTTTCTATTTTAAAAACGCCTTTTGCCATTTTTCGGAACTGGTAGGGGGTATATAGATGTAACTTGGTATGGTGGTGGTAAAGGGGCAGTCTTAAGATCCCACGTGATTTTTGTCGCAAAATATTCAAATTAGCCACCTCATTTGCATATTTGTTTATTTTAAAAGGCTATTTGCCATTTTTTGGAACTGGTGAGGCGTATAGAGATTTAACTCGGTGGGATGGTGGTAAGGGGCAGTCTTAAGACCCCATGTGATTTTTGTCGCAAAATGTGCAAATTAGCTACCTCATTTGCATATTTTTTAATTTTAAAAACGTTTTTAGCTAGAATAGAAGGCTGACGCTGCGCCAAAACACGTATGTAAGTGTATAATTATTTAATGATAAATGAACTACCACTAAATGTTCCTGTCAGTGCTGCAGTGCAAAACTTCTCATGCAATTCCATCTTTAACATTACATTCAAATAATAATTACATTGTAAATTGGAACTGACACCAATTTTTTTCAGGAATTCTTGTTTGTGTATAAACATGATAAACAATATGTAGCTATGGTATCCAGTGGTATATAAATCTCAATTTTTTGGAGCAAATTGAGGGGATGATGCTGTGGATCACGAAATGCCCTTTTAAATGTTATTAAAATGATTGAAATATTCCTACCATAAAATGGATGGACTCTTGGTATACATTTCATCCATGTCTCATACTGCTCCACTGCTTTTCCTAGATCGACCACGTAAAAAGAATCATCTATTTCCTAAGTTTAAAAAATATCAAAACGCAATCAATAACAAGATCTGCCCCCTCCCAGAAGGGCATAAAGAGATGGGGGAGTAAACAATTTTGGCATGGTAAAAGGGTTAGGTGGCCCGGTGAGGGTGGGGGGGGGGAAGCAATTTTGGGTCGATTTTTGTCAAACTACCCCTGGTATAAATATTGAATGGTCACTAAAAAAGATGTAGAAACATCCCCGGGGAAACATCGCATCACATGAGATAAATTAAAGTTATAAATTGGGGTTCCCAAAATATGGCATTATGTGTAAAGAGAGGGTTGGCATGTCTAGGGGGAGTCAATGATTATTTGGCATGTCAAAAGGTGGCAAGCGATTTTTGGACCATTTAATTTGAGAATTCACCAATTAACCGGGGGAGCCTATACACAATATTGCCCGGGAATATTGCACAGCCTAGCCCCTACTTACCTCTCTGAGAGACGTGTCAGCAATTTTCTCTCCTATAATATCTTTGATGGCCGTCTCTGGTGCATACAGAGTAAGAGGTATGCTTAAACCCGGTATTTCCTCCATGGTAGGCCTCTGACATAGCCTATATGAAGCAGGTTAGGCCTACTTCATTTGCTTCAAAGACGAAAAAAAGTTGAACTTGAAGTTCTATGTCATGATACATTTCACATAGCACTTCGCTTATGATATAATTATACAACTTAAGCTGAATTTATACTCCATCGCTGAGCGACGAGCGATTGGTATTTGGCCAATAAGGTATCGCGCTTTTCCCAACGCATCAAAAAGCGTACCTCATCATTGACTAAAAACCAATCACTATCGCTCAGCGATGTAGTATAAATTCAGTTTTAGCAGTTCAATAGCCAAAGCGACAACTTGAACTTTAACCCTATGACTGAATTATTTAATTAAGGGACGCATCATTAACTTTGAAAAAGGGGGGGGGGTCATGTAGTGTTTTGTAAAGCATATTTGTCGCACCCGTCTGAGTAAAAAAACCAACTAGATTCACGACATAAAAAAATGGCAATCATCTTTTTAGCCCGGTAAACACCCTTTGACTTATCACAACTGTAATTGAAATTAAAAATTTGCAATCTTCTTTTTAGTCAGAGGGGCCTACATGTAGGCCCTATATGTCTCTCTTAAATTCGCCGATAGAATATTCAGTCAAAAATATTGAGTTTCAATTCTTTTGCCGATTAGTGCAGTTTATAGGACAAAGTGTTTTCGACTGAATATTCAGTCGAATCTTTTTGTCAATCAATTTTCAACCTTTTAGCTATTGAAGTTAGGGCAAAACAAATAGCTACAAATTGTGGCCCAATACGAACATGACTAAGGAGGTCAATTCAGTGGCACGTGCCTTAGACTTTTTGAGGAAGGAAAAGAAAAAGATTTTGCCCAATCTTACGGAGATATCTGCGTGAGAAAATGTTCCACATCATACTATTTTGATCATAGTGTAATTTCTAGGGTCTATGATTTGATACCCATGAGTTAATTTCGCCTCAGTGACGGCGGCCGCACTGACGAATTGCCCCAAGTTTGGAATCCATTTTTGGCCTACATCATTTTTGAATTTTGATTTATTCCATTTTCACCTACTAAAAGTAATTTAACGCGGAATAAATTTAAATTTAGTTTAAAAAATTTATATTATTATTTTTCTCAAAGTCAATGATTTACAACAATGTAGAGCCTATGAAAAATTCTCGCTGCCGTACCGTGCAGACCATGACTGTGAGTGTTGAGAGCCCTCATTCCAGATAATGTGTTCAAAAAACTTTAACTAGTCTGGTGTCAGTGAGAGGGGGTATAATGACAGGGGCGGATCCAGACCCAGGTATTTTTCTTGTGCGTGGGTGTGACCTCCCTGGGGAGAATGAGGACCTCGTTCTGGATCTGGATCTGGATGCTGTACTCCGATTAAGAGCTATTAGGCCAAATAAAAAAATAAACATGTTTCACGTCCCCTCCCGCTTCCTTTTTTGAGGTTTCCTCAATTATATTTTTATTTTTTTGAAATTCAGTTATAACTTTTCAACAAATATGTCTAGGAAGTTGGGATGCTTTCTATAGCCTTGTTAAGATACAAGAAACATTTTAGGAAGGTTTTGTGATCATTAGAGAGGGTGTAACCCAGCAAACATTATACAATCGGCCCGATACTGGCTCTATAAAAGCTGCTATAATGGACCAAGAATGGCAGCCTGTATTGGTCCGGTACGGTCGTGCACACGGGCATTCGACTGGCCCAATAGATAGGCTATTGCCAGCACTGGGCCAAAATGGGTTGAAATTGGTCCAGTACAGGTCCAATTTATTCAATACTGTACTGGGCCAATATAATATTGCCAATATATTCCCATTATGAAACCGTAAGTAAACGGTAATGGTCCAATTTTGGTCCTTTTTATTTCTTTATTTTTGGTCCACGTCTAGCTGTGCAGTGTTCTTCTATTCCTCTTTTACCCGGTTCACGCAGTCAGTTTCACCTGTTCAACCAGATATTTTCTTTGAAAAGGAAACTTACTTGCACTCAGCATTGAATTTGTATTACCTGATGTGCAAAGTATTTAAAGTTCGATAACAAACTAAGCTCACAAAACTGAGCCATTGATAAATGAAATATATATTCTATGGTGTCATAAGATAACAATTATGCCTTGCTCACGTAGATTCTTTACAAGGCAGTAAATGAAATATTCGGAACAAGCGTAAACTCGCTGCCTCTTCTTTATAATAATAATAACATGTGGCCCTTCAAAATGAAGATGATAATGATCAAATATTGTATTTTGATAGTAAAAAATGTCAGGGTTTCAAAACCACGCCCACATTAATGCAACATTGGGCCAATACAGGGCCGGTACTCGGGGCCTACAAGCCCGGCCACCAAGTTTCTGCCGCAACTGGGCCAGTATGTACATGCCGGCTCGATGCCATATTCAGGTAGTCTTCAATTGGGGCCCAATAATGGACCAAGTACGGCACATCTTATCCTGATAAGAAAACGGCGGCCAAACATTAACCAGTATCGGATTTGTACTGGCGTTATTCCGTCAGCCGTGTCCGGTATTGCCAGAAGTAGACCGGTTTAAGCCATTACTGGGCCAATATTACAATGTTTGCTGGGAACTCTCAGAACAACAAATAAAAAAGGGCCTCCTCCTTTTTCCAGGCATTATTGTAGGCTCCCTATGTACGCTAAAACAGCTCTAAGTATGGGTATTTACACCAATTTTGCGATAAAAATAGAAAATAAAAGCTAATAAAAAGCCCCTCTTCCTCCTTTTTTACGAAAACCCGGACGTGAAACGTGTTTTATTTTTTACTTGGCCTTAAGGGGTGGTGCAATAATTATGTGTACCCCAGGGGTGAATTATAGGGGGGCAAAGATTTTTGGCAGGCCAAAAGGGGGGCAAGCATTTTTGGCAGGTCGAAAGGGGGGGTCAAGCGATTTTGGCTGGTCGAAAGGGGGGCAAGCAATTTTTGGCACAGATATTTTGGGCACCGTTTCTATATTACGCCCTAAAAGGCGTGGAAAACGTTCTGAACACGTTCAAATATGCAAAATTTCCTGCTAAGCTCTTTCGCATTATATGTTAAGACAATTTAAGGTTTTAAATTCGGGTTCCCCAAAATCTTGCATGTGTAAAGGGGGGGCAAAGATTTTTGGCACGTCAAAGGGGGGGCAAAGGTTTTTACACGTCGAAGGGGGGGCAAAGGTTTTTAGCACGGCCAAAGGGGGGACAAGCGATTTTTGGCAGACCATTTTGAGAATTCACCCCCCCCCAGGGGTACACATAATTATTGCACCACCCCTAAGCAGGACAAGCCTACATCACATCAGAGGTATTTACAAGTCTGAGGGGGTTGTGTGTGTCCCGGGGTGTGCACTGAGCTTTTTTTGTTTTGTTTTTTTAATTTTTTTTATGCATGTGAGCTCCTGTGCCGGAAGTTTTAATAATTGGGTGGTTTTTTTGCTTGTTTTTGTTTTTGTTTTGTAGTTTTGTAGTTTTGTTTATAAATTTTTTTTTCCTTTTTTTTCAAGGCTGAGCGACATCATTTTTGGGAAGTTGCGCTCAACAGATTTCTGTCTCAAACTTGTTTTTGCATTAGGCTACTCAAACAGGTTTCGCCCAACAATTTAAGAATTCCAAGAACTATAAATTTTGTTTCAGTAGTTTCAAAAGGACTTTCTAAACTATGATCTCATTCCCTCTGACCACTTGCTGATACATTAGTCATCCTTCTATGACGTCAAAAATTAATAGTATAATTTAGTTGGTATCCTTCAACTTTAACTCGTCAAGTATCTTACGCCTCACTTAATGGAACTTATTGGAGGTCGAGAATAATTTAGGGGCAAAACATCGGATGCGAATACGTATTTTGAACGTATGGTTTATGCTGTCTTATTAGTATTTAGCTGGGTGAAAATATATTGTATGAATTAAATCATCTATAATACGTTATTTTTAAGAAATTTCATGTTAAGAAATAAAAATTTATATTTAAAACATACAAAAAATTATATTTTTAAGCTCTGATATGCTAAATTTTAAATATAAGCAAGAATATATGTGTACGTAAACCATACGTTATATTACGCATAAATTCAATCAATCAATGAAGATGGCCGATAATATTGTGAACGGAGAATTACATTGAGATACTTCCCTTCAATTTGACGTTTGTTTTTCTCTTTTTTGGCAGTCTGCGAATAATAATCAAATACCTAATACTTTCAGCGTGTTTATTTAATTGTAATGTAGTGGTGGCTGGTGAAAGGAACATATTTCAATCATGGGTAATCGTGGTATGGAAGATTTGATTCCGATTGTCAACAAACTTCAGGATGCATTTGCGGCAGTCGGAATCTCGTACGAATCTCTGGATTTACCTCAAATTGCTGTAGTCGGTGGACAGAGTGCTGGTAAAAGTAGTGTGTTGGAAAATTTCGTAGGAAGGTGAGTATGTTCTTTTGTCAAATTGATTGTTTTTATTAAAGTTTTTGCAAGTCACATCATGACCATGATCTCTACAAAAACTACAACTCATGAACTGTCACTCACTCAGTCATGTCAGTCACTGACACTGTCATTCAGTGTGGTGTCGGTGTAATCAGTCACTTCCTGATTTCAGATGCTGCAACTTGCTTGCTTGCATGCAAGTCCAGTCATGATTTTACTACATTTTAGTTATTACTTGGGGTCATGTGAGGTTGTGCCATGCCATGATCAACTTACTCGTGAACTCTAGCTTTGAATTTGCACACGATAGTTATACGCATTCGATGCTAGAGTGCGTTGCTATCGTTTTTGGTCGGACAGCGGTGCAATTTCTTGCAACAGAGGTTATTTATTCTGTTAATCAGGGTCAGAAATTTGCAACCAAGTGTGAGAAACCTTTTGGATTCTCCCAGTAGAATTTTGCAAGAATCCATGATTCTCGCCATAACTTTGTATGATCAATTGAAATATTTACGAGAATCCATTTAGATTCTTGCAATTTTGTTGACCATGTTAATTTTAGCAACATTTTTGATGCGATCACCTGTCGTGATCGGCTGTGTTTATTTCTGAACTTCCAATGTTGCTTTACACGGTGTCATGCTTCAGCAAATCCGACTAGATTTTGAATGCAGTGGTCTCTAGCCTAGATTGTGAAGCTATCGGTGAGCAAATTCTTGGCTAGACTTCTCGAGCAATGATCAACATGATGATAATAAAAAATTGAAAGTATTACCAGTTAGGCCTTGGTAATGAAATTGACCTCATATTTCACTGAAAAAAAATGTGACGGGAAACTAATCATTTCATTTCATAATTAGCCTGTCCAAAATGGCAGCTCCCAGGGTCCAAGAACACCCATCACGCATACACATACGTACCCGGTACACCTATCGAATGTGTGTCATCGGCCCTCAGACACACACAGGCATAGACCCGCAGGCCGCAGCAGCATGTTTTGTTGACATTAAATACTGTTTACTTCATTTTACAGTACCGGTAACTAATCCGTAAATTTGACAACTCAAATACAAAGGATAAGTTGGCAATCTTAATGTTATGCAATCAGGTTTACAACACTGTCAGTCTTACAATGAGCAGAAGTCACTGAGTCATGCCTGTCAGTCTTACAATGAGCAGAAGTCACTGAGTCATGCCATTCAAGTACCAATATTGATTATCTCAACTGGCCTGCTGCAATTGACCAGAAATGAACTGTATGATTTTCCTGTTGTTTTGTAATAAGGCCACACGTTTTGAACTCGCCACCCAAAAATGGTGGTTTTGTTACGCTTTTCCAAATCGAGACTCGTTCAAATTAATATATCTCTGCTTATTGTAGTGTGTTTGGTGTCATTTTGTAGCTAAATGAGTGCCCTAACATTGGATTTTGACCCCCCCCCCATGGAAAAAATATGATATTTACCAACTTTGTGAGGGTGCTGAAAAAGTAAACGACTGATGTTCATAAAAAATCATAAACATTAAAAAGATGAATTTTGTCAGAAAGTGTGATTTTAGGGGGGTCAAACTTGCATTTTGGCAACGGCATGCATAATATTGCGCAATTTCAGTGACGCTGCAATTCAACACGCATATGCGCAATGCATTTTTTTTTTTTTTCATTTTTATGAAATTGACTACCAAATTGATTTATATAGCCATTTTCAAGTCTCTAGCCAATATAATTTAGCCAATTACATGTCTAATTAATTTAGCCAATTACATGTAGACCCTAAAAGAGCTTGGTTGTAGCTCCAAAAGAAAAGAGAGTAGCAAAGTTGTTTTAGATATTGATGGTGTCACTTGCTATGATCCCCACAAAATAGCCAATTCTTTTAATGAATTCTTCACCAGTGTTGCTTCCACATTAGTTGAGAAACTGCCTTCTCCAAAGAATCTGTACACTACCACCTCTGCAGTTTTTCAGAATTTTTATCGTGACAAATCTGTCGGCTCATTCTCCTTGAGGTGTGTTGGTGAAGAGTTTATTGAAAAGGAGCTGCTCAATCTCAACCCAAATAAGAGCACTGGGCTTGATAACATTCCATCAAGGTTTTTAAGGGATGGTGCCTCAGTTTTGAAAGTTCCTATAACCCACATTGTTAATTTATCGATTATGACCAGTACTGTCCCTACCGAGCTAAAATTGGCTAAAGTTACTCCTCTTTACAAAAAGAACAAAAATACTGATGTAAGTAATTACAGACCAGTAAGTGTTTTGAGTGCAATATCAAAAATTCTTGAAAAATCAATTTATGTTCAATTGGAAGATTTTTGACATCAAATAACATTTTGTATGAACACCAATCGGGTTTCAGAAGTAAGTTTTCAACAGATTCTTGTCTCATTCATTTGATGGACCATATCAAAACTCAACCTTCCCGTGGTTTATATACAGGCATGATCATGATTGATCTCCAAAAAGCTTTTGACACGGTCAACCATCAAATCTTATGTGAGAAATTAAATGCAATGGGAGTTGAATCTGTTGAATGGTTTCATTCATATCTCTCAAATAGGCAATAGTTCAAATTAACAATGCTAATTCTAAATCCCTTAATATTTCATGTGGTATGCCCCAGGGTAGCATACTGGGGCCACTCTTATTTTTATGTTACATTAATGATATGATCATTAGTATAGACCCAGACTGTAAATTGATGTTGTATGCAGATGACAGTACAATCCTATTTTCTCATACAGATCCTAGTGTCATATCACAAAAATTAGGCCAAGTTCTTGAGTCTTGCAGCAATTGGCTGGTAGACAACAAATTGTCTTTACATCTCGGCAAGACTGAAAGTATTATCTTCGGATCAAAAGGAAAATAAAAATGTTGACAATTTTTCTGTTGAATGCTCTGGCCAGATTATCAAAGGCCAGGAGTCTGTGAAATATCTGGGTATTAACATTGACCAATCTGTGTCTGGGGAAGCAATTGCAAACAATATTATTCAAAAGGCAAATTCCAGGATGAAATTTATGTATCGCAATGGCAGCTGTCTCAACCAAAACTGTTGCAAAATTCTGTGTTCCGCTTTAATTCAATGCCACTTTGATTATTCATCTTCTTCATGGTATTCCGGTCTCAGTCAACGGCTTAAAAACAAACTTCAAATCACTCAAAATAAAATGGTGCGCTATATTTTACATCTAGAACCCCGGTCACATATTGGTCAAACCGAACTTAACAGTCTAAATTTTTTAAATGTAGAGTGTCGAGTAAAATTTTTAAAATTATGTCATGTGCACAAAATGTATTATGGGTCAAGTGCCCCCTACCTGTGCCAGTTTTTTACCAAAACCTCAGAAATTCACAACTATAATACTAGAAGGCGGCTTTTTAATTTCCATGTGCCTAAAATCAAAAGTTCAGCTGGCACTACTTTTTATTACAGTGCAATTTGGGATTGGAACATGCTTCCAAATGACATCAAAAATATCCCCAATCTTAATCATTTCAAGAGTGCAATCAGGAAACTTTTCAGTAATGGCTAATTTCCAGTGGGGTCTGTTGTCCATTGTGTGCTTTCTTTCTTCTTTTGTTTATACTCTTGCCTTTTTTGCCAAAATCTTTCTTTCAAGGACCCCATTGGAAATAAGCCTGAAACATTGGCTTTATCCCGGTTCCTAGTGTATTTTTATCTTCACATTGTATATCTTTAATTTCTTATTTTGTCAAGTGTTATATTTATGTATTAATGTATTTTAAACTGTGCAATATAATAGACTCAGTACACGGTCGATCTTACCGTTTCGATGTTGATTAAGATACTTCTTGCATCGATCCCGAGATGCGGAAAAACCAATAGTCATTTTGTCCCACATAAATGAATAAATAACAAAAAAACCCCGATCCCCTGTGGACTCACCCAAAAGGTGACGTCACACCATATGATCGTCCCTTATCCTCCTTGGTCTCCGACTGACACAGACGCGTGCCTATCGATTGTTCATAGCACTGTGTATCAATTTCTCGACCAAGGCGAGATATACGGTTGTAGTTTCACACCTTAGGTAAAACCAAACCGGTATTGTTCGGCTGAGGATAGTTTTGACGGCATTTTCTGGCTTAAAAAGTGACAAAAAAAGCGATCCAAAACTTAGCTACATATCGTGCCTCCGTTTGTATACGGGACACACGAGCAATTCAAAATGGCCGCTTCGTTGACGCCATTCATTTTGTTTCCCACGTAAAACAACCATTGCAGCCTGTAAGTTACAATAGATGTTTGTACATACACATTGTATTTCATGTACGGTAGGTTATTGTTGCTATGTTAGGGTGATTACTCTATCGTTATGTCTTCATTACCGTCCAATAAAGACGAGTTAATCAGATATTCATACGGTGGGGATTGGTAGGGACCCGTCTGACATTTTAGTAATAAAGTTAGCCAGTCCTTACTTTACCACTAACGTTAGCGACCAGCCTCCGTGCTCAGGTTTGCTTACTGGGCTTGAGTCGCGTGTTGGGGGGGTAGTGCCCCCTCCCTTTCTCCTCGCTTCGCCTCGGCCCTGTCGGGCTTGCCCTTCCCTGGTGACGGAGCGGGACCCACACCCGCTCTGTTTCACCCACAGGAGTGCTCACGATCTTCTAGATGTCTTTCTTTTGCTTAGGACTCTCCGAGTTCCAGCTTGACGATTGGGATAGGCTCCGTCATCGCCATAAGACGAAGAAGAAATCTACCAAGGGCACTGGTAAGGTCGATCACGGTGGATTCTGCTGTGACAGCCCCTATGGGTCATGGCAGGTCTGCTTAAGGGGCTCCGGTCCCCGGACAAGCAGGCGGTTCATTCGGGGACTGCTAGCGCGTCCAAAGGCTCAGCAGCCAGCGAAAGCACTGACTATACGTCGGAGCAAAGTAGCAGGCAGCAGAGCGGTAACCACCAGCGAAAACCCTAGCTGGGTTTTGCAGCAGGAGGATACCAGTCGACACGGTAGATTCTGCTGTGACAGCCCCTATGGGTCATGGCAGGTCTGCTTAAGGGGCTCCGGTCCCCGGACAAGCAGGCGGTTCCTTCGAGGACTGCTAAGCGTCCAAAGGCTCAGCAGCCAGCGAAAGCACTGACTATACGTCGGAGCAAAGTAGCAGGCAGCAGAGCGGTAACCACCAGCGAAAACCCTAGCGGGTTTTGTAGCAGGAGGATACCAGTCCTCTAGCGAAAATCCTCACGGGTTTTTAGCAGGAGGACACCCGTCTGTTGCAGGCATATCTACGGGCTCAAACAGCCACAGTAGTAGCCAGCGACGGGCAGCATGCAAGGGTACCCGGGCTTGCCTGGGTTGAACCCTAGCATGCATGGGTTCAGCAGAGACGATACCGCGGCTAACGCTGTGGGTGTAGTCTTAGCAGAACCAACTGGGGTTGTCACACGGCAGCGTTCCATGGCGGGACCGCCGAGTGATACCCTGGGCCCTAGAATAGCTGCTGGCTGTCCACAGGGACTGGCTGGCGATTATTCAGGGGTTGGGCTCGCAGTCTCTCACGGGACAGCGACCCAGGTGCATTCGGTGGCAGCTACAAAGACGAGCCACGGCTTGACTTCAGTGGTAGCCGCTATGCACCCGCCATAGCTGCCGTGAGTGGTCCGCCACACACAGCGACCTTGGGCGAAGCTCTAGAGGGTACAGTAAGTAGCTTGAACAGCCTAGCTGATCAACAACCCACTTATGTCCTCGAGAGCCAGCGGAGCGTGGGTGATCCATTACCGTCAATGGGTCAATTACCCTCTCTTGATCGATCACTGTCAAATCAACAGGGCATAGCTCCATTGATTGACGCTGCCTATTCAGGTGGCGAGGTGATTGATCGGGGTTATGCACGCTCAGCTACCCGTGGTACTAGGCAAGCTCCCTCTAGCCAAGGGACAGCCGGTATAGCGGGGTACCCATACACACGGCTTGATCCCCTGGCGGGGAACGCAGTGAGGCATGGGTACAGTGGTACACAGCCGGAGCCCTCACGGGCACCTACGCTGGAACCACGCATACAGCGGTACACAACCGGGAACCCTCACGGGTACCCATGCTAGTACCGCGCCGGTACCACGCCAGCACACAGCTTGATCCCCCAAACAGGGAACGCAGTGTGGCGAGGGTACAGCGGTCCACAGTTGGGAACCCTCACGGGTACCCACGCTGATACCGCGACCGGTACCGCAGCACTTTCGCCTTTAGTCGCCACAGTCTCTGTGGCAACAAGGGGAGGCGGTGCTGGTACTGCAGTACCATGGGGTTACCCTGGTGGCGGATCCTTTCAGGGTCAGCTGCCGGCTGGGTATGCCCGTGGTACCCGCCGCAGGGTGTTTCTTCCACGGCCTAGCACCGTGGCAAGTGTCGCCAGCGATGGCCACGCAGTACCAACATCAGCTGTTGACCAGGCCAGCCGGCATGGGGCTAACCCAGATCTTGATCAGGGTAGGCCCGTGCTGCTAGCGCTAGGACGACGGCTGCGAGAGCATGCGGACCCAGTGGTGCCATGGCGGATACCTCAGGGTCTTGCGGAGTACTCCCTCTTCTGCTGGCAGGTAGTCGGCGAGCCACACAGTGGTTATGCTTTCTTACCCGCTTTCAGATGCCCGTCCTCAGTTACCGTCATCATCGGAGCATGATACGGATACTGTGGGCGAGGGAAAGGAGTCGGAAGCTGAGTCCGGTAGTGACATCACTACAATCTCCTTCCCCGCTGCCCCGCGAGGGAGCAACAGCACTGATCTTCCTCCGGACACCCCTAAGGGGGAGTCCATGGAGGAGGACCAGGGATCCTTTCAGTAGGATGCTCAGCTGCTGCTTCCTCACAGGGGACGCCTGCACTCTCATTCCGGCAAACCTCACGGGTAGATATCGTGGGGCTGTCGAGCTCAGTAGAGCTATGACGCCGCGTGCTTGCACGCTTCCTCTGCGTGTAACGTGGGAGGACCACGGGACCTACCTGAGGGGATCCGAGAGGGACCCAGATGTCGTCAAGCGTATCACGCTCAGACAACATCTGAGCTCTTCCGCGAGGTGAGCCTATTAGCGGTGCTAACAGCTAGCCTCAACGAGAGCTCCATGGGCCTAGCCCATAGGGTGTCCACTCAGCGCGGGGAGGGGCCTGCCACTCCAATCGCTCAACGCGATGGAAAGGCAGGGTCCTTTTTTCTTTGGATGCTTCTGCGCTCGGTGGAGGACCGTGCAAAGAAGCTACCAACGGAGCACTCTGAAGAGGTCGGAAACTGCCCTTACCATGGGGAGGAGCTCCGACTTCAGCAGGCCGTGCACCACCAACAGTACCCGAGCCCACTACCTCTGCAGCACCCATTTCTGGGAGGCGCAAGGGTAGCACAGGAACAGCTGGCAAGCCCCGCAGAAGAGCAAGCGCTCTTCCAAGGGAAGCTAGGCAGAGCATTCCTGGGGGGCTCAGCGTTTTTCCACAGGGGATCTCCCAGTGGATTTGCACCGCTTATGGCTTTCACCCAGAGGTGGGAAACCATCTCTTTGAGCGCCTGGGGATGGTCAGTGGTGAGCGGGGGTTACAGACTGGCAACCCAGTCTCCCCACATTCGTCTGCACATTTCAGAGGTCCACAGTAGTGCCGTCAGACGGCCCCCAGCGTCGGGCACTACTGACAGGGATCACACAGCTTCTCACGAAGCGGGCGATTGTCCCGGTCTACCCCCGTTCTACGGGTGATCTTGGAGCCATTGGCTCCAAGGAAGACAGCGACGGAGCCCCATCCGGAACCGCAGGCTGTTGAACACGTTCTTCAGGCCCAAGAGGTTCAGAATGGGGACTCTCGCCTCGGTGCTAGCCTGCCCCATCAGGGGCATGGGAACAGCATCGCTAGATCTCTCGGACGCCTATCTGCATATGCCAATCGCCTCTCAAGATCGGAGGCATCTGCGCTTCTAGGTACAGGATCAAAATTACCAGTTTTGATACCGGCCATCCGCCTGTCCATCTCTCCCAGGGTGTTTAACACTCTTGGTCAGAGCGGTGGCAGCGTACCTGAAGCACAGGGGTGTCAACATCAGTTGCTACCTGGACGTTTGGCTCATATCACGGACGCACTCCACTGAAGACTACGGGTCTCATGGGGTTGATAGTCCGTGGGTGCGGGACCCTGGATTTTTGATCAGCTCAAAAAGTCCAGCGTGGTCCCGACGCAGACACCACTATTTGTAGGGGCCCAGATCACCCTCACGGAGGGGTTCGCGGTGCTCTCACCCGAGCGGGCGACGAACATGGTGCGGTGTGCCTGACTCTTGGCCGAGTCTCGGGCAAAACCCGCTGTGGCATGGATGAAGGTGGTAGGCCTAATGGCCAGTATGGTAGACCTCGTGCTGTACTGCCGTTTCTACGTTAGGCTTACCCAACTACACCTTCTAGCCTGCTTGCAGGCCCAGTCGTCACCAATATCCCTCGCGGTTCCGTTGTCGGAGATCGCGCGAGAGAACTCTGGTGGTGGACCCATCAGCCCAATTTGACCCAGGGTGTCAGGTTTCCTGCACCCCGGTATGTCACGTAGTGACGACCATAGCGTCAAATCGGGCCTGGGGGTCCACATCCACGGAGACTCCGTCTCGGGCCTATGGGGGCCATAGAGACAGAGTTTCACATCAACCTCCCTCGCTTACGAGGAGGTGATCGTGGAATCACATACCGTTGTCCTGACGGATAACACAACCGTGGTAGCCTACCCCAACAGACAAGGGGACTCCGGGCCACCACGATTGAGCCTGCATGCACGACACCTGATAGGGTGGTGCAAGTTCAGGCAGATTACGATGAGAGCGATACACATCGCGGGCGTCACCAGCATCCTCGCGCACAATCTGTCACGAGGAAGGGTGTCGGGACCAGCAGAATGGTCCCTTGCTCGCAGGTCGCTCAGACGATCTTCAAGGGATGTACCACCCCTCGAAAGATCTGTTCGCATCTCATCGCAATCATCCACTGCCGGTGTACTGCTCAAGGGTCGCGGACCCCCAAGCATTCACCGTGGACGCTCTGTCCATAGACTGGGGAGGGATGACAGCTTATGCAGTCCCTCCGATCTCACTACTCATGAGGGTGGTGGCCAAGATCGGGGGGGAAGACTGCATTGTCATTCTGCTAGCGGCAAGGCCGCTGGCACTCCCCGAGGTACCAGATCTACTCCGGATGCCCGGAGCGGAGGTACCCAGTCTATCACTAGAGCACCTGCAGTTAGCTGCATGGCCCTTACCAGGGAACACGCAGCGGAGGGATACTTTTCATCAGAAGCTGTTTTTCTCATCACCGGGGCTAGACGGAAGTCTACCCTCCGTACGTATAGCCAGAGTCTGGCTCCATACTACGCTTGGTGCAATGAGACAAATAGCTCTCCCGCTAGAGCCTCTGTGCTGCTAGTTCGGAGTTTCTGACAGAAAAGTTCCAAGCAAGACTTCAGCGGGCCACTGGGGCCAGCTATAAGTCAGCTGTCCTCTCCATTCACCGAGGTTTCGAGACGGGTCGACTATCATAGCCGATGGTTACCTTATTAGTCTACGCCTCGACGGTATGTTCAACGAGTGTCTACCAAAAAGGAAAGTGATCCTCCTAAGGGATCCCAACACAGTCTTAGATTACTTTAAGGGTCACCCTTTTGACCTTCCGTCAAAAGCGACGCTTAAATACGTAACTCTCAAGATGGCTTTCCGGTTTGGCGTTGGCTTCGGACGGCGGTGCTGAGTTGCACACGGTCTCGAGGTTAGCTTCCGTGTTCACAAACACTGGAGCGACACTGTTTCGGGCGCTCTGTTCTCGTGACTACTGAACGGGCACGGTGCATACCGACATTCGTCCCTCTCCAATCCCCAGGGTTGGGCAAGGTTCGGCTGAAGCCAAAGATAGGCTGGGGTGTCCGATAAGGCGCTGCAGCACTATTTCTTCCGAACACAAGCCTTGCGAGGGACTCACGACCGCATTCATCACCCTTACAGAGCCTTTCGGTCCAGCCGCTGTCGCAATGGCTGGTCCAGGTGTTGGTGGGGTCCGGGGATCGCGAAGGTTTCGCGTCCCACGACCCCCCTCGACACTGAGCTATCTCATCATCTTGGGTATACCGCTCGGTTGTCCCTTGAGGAGATCTAGCAGGCGGTGTCCCGGAAGCCACCTTCGCCCTTCTCTACGATACTTCCGCTTTACGTTAGTAATCAGAGACGGGCGGGAGGTTTACCGGGACATTGTTCTGGCGATCATAATACGGTGGTGTACGGGTACCAGGTTTTCAGACTATACAGAATACTCAGCATGGTAAGAACCAGTGTCGCTATTCTTAACCACCAAACTTATTAAGTAAGGAGGTTTATGTCTGTGATCGCGTGGTCTTTTTGTTTCCCGACCGTTGGGGAAAATATTTTCTGACCTCGCGAAAACCATCGTTACCCGCTCCCGATCCCTGATCAGATGCTGACCAATCTTGTACCTCCATCCGTCGGTTACTTGCTAGATCGATGTTGATGCAAGAAGTATCTTAATCAACATCGGAAAGGTAAGATCGACCGGTGTACTGAGTCTAGTCCCAAACAGAAATGTTTGGTAGACTCATAACCGATGCGATCTTACCTTTCCGATGTTGATTATCCCGACCCCGCCACCCCTACAAGTTTGGTCCGGTAGGGGATCCCAAGTCGGATAAGGGATTTATCATATGGTGTGGCGTCACCTTTTGGGTGAGTCCACCGGGGATCGGGGGTTTTGTTATTTATTCATTTATGTGGGACAAAATGACTATTGGTTTTTCCGCATCTCGGGATCGATGCAAGAAGTATCTTAATCAACATCGGAAAGGTAAGATCGCACCGGTTATGAGTCTACCAAACATTTCTGTTTGGGACTATTTTTATGTATTTTGTATTATGGAACCAAATAAAATCAATCAATCAATCAATCAACTTCCATTTATTTCAAAAGTCAGATTTGATGGTAAAAATAGACCCCCACCCAAATTTTTGATCGGCCACTATAGGAAAACGATAAGGGCTAGGGATCTAAAACTTGCGGATTTTTTCTAATGGCTATAGGTACAATGTACATAACATTTGAGTGAAATTTAAAGAAATTCTGAGAGGGTAGTGCGGGAGCCATCTGTTGAATTGACATGGACTGACCCAAAATGCACCTTGCTCCAAAAAGAGTTATGGCTCCCTCAAGGTCATACTGGGGTCAAATTTCAAAATTGATCAGATCAGATTTGGTTCAAAACCACATCAAAGTACTCGGGCCGATACAATATCCAATCCGATTATCAGTTCAGCCCTAGTTCTTCATGAATTTTATCAGTTCAAACAAACATAAATCATTCATAAATAATGTACGGTACTTAAATTAACATGAAACAAGTAG
Source organism: Amphiura filiformis (assembly GCF_039555335.1). NCBI lineage: Eukaryota > Metazoa > Echinodermata > Ophiuroidea > Amphilepidida > Amphiuridae > Amphiura > Amphiura filiformis. Next base: position 12,889,281 of record NC_092644.1, read on the forward strand.
GCCTATAACATAGAGAATGTAACAGCAGGCGAGTTGTGATCTGTGGATCGCCTTGTGTATTCTACCTTGTCAGACAAGATATCTTACCCTTCCCAGAATCCTTTGCAACATGATGCATCACCTCATTGCTACAAATGACACTCCTATAACAGGTCCCCTCTCCTGTTTTCACATGAGAATAGACTGGCTATAAAATATGAGTCGATACCCAGGGGTTGATAGTCAAGAAATAAACACATATTGCAAGGTTGGGATGTGCGCTGTTCATCGAGGTACTTTTTGTCACTATCGATCGACCCATGTTGCACTAGATAGCAAATCAGTACAGAAAATTAAAATCTAGACAGGGTCAGAAATTTGCAAGCAAGTGCAAGAATCTTTTGAATTCTCCCAGTGGAATTTTGCAAGAATCCATGGATTCTCGCCTCGGGGCACTCACATGTAAAGGTGGTACGGGTATGTGCGGCGGTCAAGGGTCCCTTTTTCAGGCTCTCTGGCAGTTCCTTAAGCCCCACATTTGGATCTGTTCCAGTTCTTTGAGCCTCAAACTCTGACAATTGTAGCTCTTTTTAAAGCTCAAATTTGGAAATAATTTAGAAATTTTTAGCTCAACAGCCTATAATTTGGCCCTAATTTCAGTTCTTCAAGCACCTATTTTGCCTGAAAATCAGTTCTCAGTTCCCTATGTTTGGCGCCTCTGCTTTTACCAAAATTTAAGTTGAGTGCCCCGGTTCTCGCCATATAACTTTGTATGATAAACTGAAATATTTATGAGAATCTATTTAGATTCTTGCAATTTTGTTGACGAGAATCTTTGCAAGAATGGATTCTTGCCGATTTTCTGACCCTGCTTGGAAATATATTGTGGGAAGTGTAAGATATCTTCTCTATTAGTACATGTATGCCTGGATATTATACTGAAGTGGCTGAGCCTGAGAGTAATGCTAGCATGGATGATACTAGACTTGGTGCATGTACAAATCTGGCAATTGATATACATGTAAATGCTGTCACTCACTACTGTATAAGTGGTAATTTTCGCGTACAGTTATTTTCGCGATTTGGAATCAGCGAAACATTTTCGCGAATGTTATCTTCGCGATTTTCCAGTCCTTTCCTATACTTGTAATACATTATTGCATACATTCGCGAGGTGTTATTTTTCGCGGTTGGAGCTCTAATCGCGAAATTGGCGAAAATAAAACCCTCGCGAAAATTACCACTTATACAGTATTCCAGTATACATGGACTTTGACCTTTAACTACCCATCTGACATGTGCTCATTGAAATTGTTTTCATAATTATTATACCAACGATGCATAACTAATTACACAAATAACCAATTTGTGTGATCACTTATTTGTCTAATAGGGCAGTCAACTCTTTTGATTTGCATTGCAGTTGATATCCAATTGAATGATTAATAATCTTAACCAACTGAAGATAAAACATGTTTCTCGGCCCCTTTTCCTTTCCCACCTCTTCTTTTCAGGCATTACATGCAGGGCCGGATTTACCATAGGGCCAGATGGGCCAAAATTGCCCTGTGCAGTGTGCATCTTCTGTTTTAGCCGAAAAAAACCCCATGTTTTGGGCCAAAATAGCCTACATAAAAAACTGTACTAGTAAAATCTAAAAACGGTGCATTTGGGGCCTCCAAATTTTGGCCTGGCCCAGGGCCCCCCAAAAGGCAAATCCGGCCCCGATTACATGTATTCAAATTTCTATGCTAAATGAGCAAGCTTACAGAGCCCAATGGGTATGTACACCTAATCGATAAAAAATAAAAAGCCCCTCTTCCTCCTCCTTTTTTTTTTGAAAACCGGGACGAGAAACATGTTTTTATTTTTGCTCGGCCTTGTACAAACAGAAGGAGAAGAAAATGTTTAAAAACAAACATTTTATAATTAAAGAGTTTAACCTCAACACTACACAATTTTTCGCTCACCTGGAATGTTTTCACTATAGCTCGACCAGCATCTGCAGCAGATGGTGATGCTGTGATGATATCTGGTCTACAATCGGGATATCCCTCACTGATGACATTTCATGTTAGCAATAACAGTACTACCATACTTAACAACACACACATATCTGCAGGGCTCAAATTAAATGATGGCACCATGGATAATTGGTAGTCTCATTCCCACCCGGTTATGCTCCTCCGTCACTTATCAAACTGTCTGGCGACAACCCCATATTATGCCTTTTCGGATTGGCTGAACATCAAGTCGGTAAAAAACTGAAGTAATTTGGCTGTCAATCAAACCCGCAATCAAGTATTGGGCTTCAGCACATGCGTTTGATTGGCAGCTATGCAGTGATACAATGCATGTGAGAGCGCGTTGTGGCTTCTGTGGCATGAAAAAGCGATATCAGACAATTGGCGCCTCGTCCCTAGTCTAGTCTTGTACATGTACATGTTGCGTTTGTGGTAAGCTACAAATCTGGGAGGTACAATGTAGAGTCCGAAGTTTTCCGTTTTACGGAAAACAGAAAATAGTCACGGAATCGGAGGTACAACACGGAAAATGACATTTTTATATGACATGGTAAAAATTGTTAAAAGATAAGAGGTATAAATGTTTAAAACAATTATGAGTTGTGTGTGTCAATTTTTATTATAAAAATACTGTTTAATAATACAGAAATAAAGGTATATTACCAAGGCATGAACCCCCTACAATGTATATCCCTCCAAACATCTATTATCGTGAGAGTATTCCAATTAAAACATATTGATCGCGATATTGAACACTTTATTGTAACATTAATATCATTGTTTAATGTTTATACATTTTAAGCTTTATTCATGACACGGATTTACAAATTTTACATCACAGATTACAACACGGAAAATGGGTTTTAGAAAGCGGTAAACTTCGGACTCTAGTATAATGTTTAGTGTCACTTCTGCACAAATCACATCCTGATTCCGCAGTCACATGGTTCCATAGCCAATTGAAACCATTTTTATATGGAAATTCATTAACCAATCAGCTGTCATCATTTCAGGGTTGTCGCCAGACGGTTTGTTTAGTGACAGAGGAGCACAAACCGGCTAAGACCGAAACTATTGCCATGGATGCCCATTGGTGTCGCCACGATGCCCTAAATTTCAGACTTTTTCTAGCAATTGAAAAGGATTAGATGCGCTTTCAAATTCTTGATTTGTGGGGTGTGTACCTGCACGCACACACCCCATACACGCACAAACATTCACATGTCATACATAAAAACACCTAATAGTACACACTTTTACTACAATCATATACGTAATTACGTATTAAGTCAAGGCCTATTATTAAGGGGGTACTACACCCCTGGTCAATTTTGTGCCTATTTTGGCATTTTTCTCAAAAAATATAGCGCACTGGTGACAGGTAAGATATGTATATTATAGGGGCAAAGACTACAACTACTGCACTGAAAATTCAGCAACTCAAGGCAAGTAGTTATTGATTTATTGATCAAATACTGGTTTTCCCTCATTTTTGACTGTAACTCCACAACTGTTGTCTGTGCTGAAATAAAATTTCCAGTGCAGTAGTTGTAGTCCTTGCCCCTATAATATACATCTTACTTGTCACCAATGCGCTATAATTTTTGAGAAAAATGCAAAAATAGGCACAAAATTGGCCAGGGGTGTAATACCTTAAGGCTACATGCTCTTTTTGGTTGAAATTTTTGGCGGGAAGTTACCTTTTCCCACAACTAAATATCATAGTCAGAAAATTAATGATGCATCTGGTAGCTTAGATCATAACTTTCATTATACTTAGTTGCAATTATCCCAGATAATTCTTGATTTGTTTTTACAGAGTCTTGAATTGTCGATGTTTTTGATCAGAAAACATCACTCGGTGTATTTTGAAACTCGAGGCATTAACTCTTCTCAAATTGGCCCCAAATCATAATTTATTATATGCACGTGTAGCAAACATCAATGGGAATAATAGGACGTTGTTTGCGGAGCCTAAATTTGGTTTGATTTTATTTCACAATAATTCTAAGGTGAGAATTTTGACCTGACATTTCCTTTTTGGATTTCCAATTTAAATTCATTGATATGTGATATTTTGAATAAATAAGAGTACGCTTACCTTTCTGCAACACTTCCCGATATCATTGAGCATCAGCTGATAGCCAACATTTTAGCTGAAAACAGTCCCTTCCTATCATTTTTGAACAAAATATGGTTCAAAAGTGCGTACACTATGCGTATATACTGGCACAGCGAGGTAATGAAGAGAGCTATTTACGGTGGGGTATCTATTGTAAGCTATAGGGTATAGGCCTATAGTATATTTTCCCGCAAGTGACAAGATGTGTCAAGCAGGTGCATACACAAGGGCGGTATATTCAAACGGTATTGTCTGGATCATTGAGTATCGATTAACGCACGTACACGGATGTGTGTGGTCACTCCCAGGTTTTGATATGAATTACAAATGACGTCGTGAATGACCCAGCGTTTTCATTTTATTATTACAAAATTAATCGTCGCTTTATCACGAGTCCTAAGAGTCGTACCAGTTCAATTCATCAAAATTAATTTGTATTAAATGAAAAACAAACAGACAAGTAAAGTCATATGTCTTTCTATGACTGTATTGAGTGTATTCCTACCAAAATCTGATTTTCAATACACTAGAAACGTGTTGATATGTATATCTTTGAAAATCGCCGAATGTTAACCACAGTCACCGTGGCACGGTAGGCAGGGCATAGGAAAAATGTTTCCTGTCTGGGAACTTAAACTATGTTGCTTTAAATTTTCTTTGAAATTCGTGAGCGCCTTGCCGCTCGCCCGTCCTTTGGGTCCAGGGGCTCAAAAAGCCTAAGAAACTCATGGATTTTAGACTTTTTAAAGTAAGAAATCACCATGAGAGCCCCCCATGAGGGGTCGAGCCCAGGTGATTTTAGCAGATTTAGCACCCCAAAAGAGGCCATTCGTGACATAAAAAATGCATATATCTACGTTAAAAGTAATTCTTGACCTGTTTCAGACGTTTTTTTGAAAAAAATGCTTCCTTCATCCTAAAAAAGTGGTTTTAAATGTTCAGTTTCCTATACTTTTGTACATGAGAGGCATTCTTCAAAGTTTTTTCTTTGCCTAATAACATGGCCTACATGGCTGAAATTGATATATTTAATGCACAATATAAAAACGATGATTCATAAAATTTTTGACACCCCCCTCTTCAGGTATGAGGGAGGGGGCTCCCATGGGGGGGGGGGGGTACTAATGTGCATGAAGAATGCATTGTAAAGAGTAATGTGTAAAATAGGCTACATTTTATGCTCTACAATACAACAATGAACAAGAGTTGAATGTTGGACTTCCTCGATCTTCAGAATTATCTTGTGGGATTCATTTCCGACATGGTCAACTAATTATAGCATAAATTTTAATAACATGTTTTTCCTGGCCTTACACAAACTCTAACCCATCTCACAAACCTTACGATAAATATACAACCCCAACCAAGCCTAACACCCTTGCCCAACCCCCAAAAGAGAATTAGGGGTGAAATTGATTTCACCCAAAATCGGACCTACATGTATAGCATGTTTAGTATTATTAAATGCATGAATATATAAAGTTTCAATTACTTTATTTAGCCTCATCTCATCAAAATAGCTATTTTTATGGAGAAAGCTTTCACATAATTTTGGAAATTTAGAAAAAAATCTAAAATTCTGAAAAATAAAAAAATACATGTATGTAAGTGCATAAGCTTTTTTTTCTGGGTAAGAATTTTTTCTTGCATGCAACAGTTTTTTTGCAGGTTAGAAATTTGATAAATAGGTTCATGCATGCATTTTGTATGATGACCTATTTATCAAATTTCTACCCTGCAAGAAAAAGCTGTTGCATGTAAGAACAAAATTCTTACCCAGAAGAAAAAAGCTTTTGCACTTAAATGTCTTTTTTTTGTATTTCCAGGATTTTAGAAATTTTTTCAAATTTCCAAAATTATGTGAAAGGTTTGTCTTTTATTTTGTTAGCAATAAAAATAACAATTTCCATGAAAATTAAAACGAGGCCAATTTAAAGTAATTAAAACGTTATAAACACATTCATGCAATGCATTTAAAAACATTAAATATAGGTCAGATTTTCTGTCATTTTCAGGTTTGTGGGTGTGTAGGAAAACATTTAAAAAAACTTAGAAAAAAAAAAAAAAAAAAAAAAAAAATTTTTTTTTTTTTTTTTTTTTTTTTTTTCTGTGACCTCCAATTTTTTTCTGGGAACGGCGCGGCCGCGTTACCGCGGATTTCGAGGGCCTGACGGTAGGCATCTTTAGCATTCATAGTGCCTTGGTGGCAGTGGTTCAAACCCTGGTGAAAATTTTAGTATTTTTTATTCTTTTTACTAATGCGCTGTGCCGTTTTTCAAACACGCCCCTGAATGAAATTGATGGGCAAGTACCCTTAAATAAACTGAAAACAAAACAAAAAATTTTAATGACATGTCATCAACTCATCATATACATCTGGTGTTTCAGGACATTGCTGCACATGACACTGGTGAATGTGGTATAATCCCATTCTATAAAGTGCAAAATGGCTTTTTCAGAAATAACCGAACATTGTCATTTTGACCATTTCTATTGCCCAGGACAGATTTTATCCCATTTTTTTCTCCAAAATTATGTCATTCTAGCAGGCCTACAACATGTAGTATAAAGTCATCTTTTGAAAATATATCATAATATTTAATGCCACTATATTTTTGTCTATTCTGTTACAGAGATTTCCTTCCCAGAGGCTCTGGCATTGTCACCAGAAGACCACTGATTCTCCAGCTCAATAATTCCAATACAGGTAGGTACATGAGTTGGAGAAGATATCTTTCACTTCCCACAGGAGTATGGTCGTATATCCCTGCTTTTTACAGGAGCACCAACCAATTTTAGTATGTCAAGTCTATAAAGTGTGTATAAAGTCACAAATTGGTTAGTCTCATACAAAAATTAAGTGTAGTTAAGCTTTCTTCAAATAAATAGTACATAGCTGCATACTATTACTAATTAGTGAAATTAAAGTAGGCTGATTTGTGTCACAAATAGGCAGGTACATATGTATTATCACAGATAGGCCAAAGTAGAAGACCATACACCCACAGCACACAATGCAATAATGATAGAATTATATGCAGTCAGTAGAGGGAGGGGTGGGAGGAAGTTTCTTATTGCAAGACATACAATCACAGATATTGGTCGGTGTGTACTTTCAGTAGGCGCATTCTCACTCTGTGTACATAGCTTGTGGCACCGGTTCCTATTGGCTTCAATCGCAAAGATGTTGAATGTTTAAATCTGGGTAACATCATTATTTTTGTCGTTAAACAACTCGGCTTCGCCTCGTTGTTTTACTTAAAATAATGATGTCGCCCGTGTTATATGAGACGATAGATGCACTCCAGCAGCTAAAAACAATACCTTTATTCTCTATATACATGTATGCAGGCCCCTTTGGCAGGTGACTGATGATGATGATGATGATGATGATGATGATGATGATGATGATGATGATGATGATGATGATGATGATGATGATGATGATGATGACTTTTGACTTGCTAACATCAGAAGATTTTAAAAATAATACTTTTCACCTATTTGTATGAACCCGTTTTTAAAACCAAGTGATAGAAGGTCTGAGGGGTGGTGAAATTATAGAAATATCTTGTTGTTAATGTTATTGGTTGATGTAAGATTTTATGTATTCATACATTTTGTACATGTGAGAAGTACATGTAAGATGTACATGTACAACAAATGGTAACAAATTCTGTGTTTCCATTTATTTTTATTCAGAATATGGGGAGTTCCTGCATTTAAAAGGCAAGACATTTACAGATTTTGACGAGATCAGGAAGGAGATTGAGAATGAGACGGATCGTGTTACCGGTAGCAACAAGGGCATCTCAAATATACCCATCAACTTAAGGGTTTATTCACCCAATGGTGAGTATGTGTGCAAAGTTCAAGGCAAGAGGAATATTTGCCATTCTGTGTGATTTTATAATACATTGTACAAGGTTTTGAATTTGATTTGATTTTTAAATTGAATTAAGTTCAGAATTTTAATATAGTTACGAAATTTAGATGCTGATTGTCAAGTTATTATTGCTGTAATAATTTTGGAAAATGAAATATTTTTCTACATGTATTATTATGGCTGTCATTAGATTGTGTGAGACTGCATACATACTGCGTACAATAAGTACCAGAACACTTAAAACAAATGCAATTTCTTAGGCACTAAATGTAAATTACAAAATAAAGCGATAGATAGATGGAGAATTTTGTTAATTTAATGCATTCTTTGATACCTTTGGTACGATGAGACTTCATTCCACTAAGCTATATGATTTTTGAATGACAAGCTTCAAAAAATCTAAATTATTTGATATCAGAAGGACATTCCTTGTATTCAATGCAATTTGGTGTGTCTGATGCAGTGGCGGATTTAGAGGGGGGCGCACCCGGCGCGCGCCCCCTCTATTTTTTGCAGATCGGCGCCTGACTATGTGTATTTTTGCAGAGCGGCGCCTGACTTTGTGTGGGCGCCGAGCCGCAGCAGCGGCGGTGGTGGCTCGGCGCCCCCTCTATTGAAAATTCCTGGATCCGCCCCTGTGATGTGCTCTCAGGTCCCACAAAAATACTGTGCAAACGTCGCTATCTGATCCCTTAAGAAATGGCTTTTGTTTTTTAAGTGTTCAAAAGCTTTATGTATAGAGTATTAAATGCCTCTCTGTATTTTAATTTTAGTGTTGCAGTTGATAATATTCACACTGATTCACAATATTGTTATTTTTAGCTATACCTCATGACCACATGTCCAATATGATTCAGATTTGTTTTTTCAGATTTAGATTGATCTTTTCACTCATTATGCGATACAAATGAATTACCGTATTCAAAATGAATTATTGATTGATAAGATAATGCATGTTTATATCTCTGCCAAGTTTGAGTGCATCGTCACGTCCAATTGTAACAATATTGAGCCAAGTTTAAGGATGACTGGAGAATCTTCTATGGCTGTTTTACATTTTGGACATTATTTTTCAGTTATTTTTCTAATTTAATTATTTTATTGATCCGATTTAGGTGATTTTTTTGTACTCTATCTCCATAATTCATTCATAATTTACCAAACTGCAAATATTGATCTTATCAGGAAATAATGAATGTTGTTAAAAACTGTTTAATAAGTACAACAATTTCTATAATTTAGGTTTAAAAAGACAAAACAACCGAAATTTTGGGAGCATAAAAACGTCCCTTTTATTTTAGAGGTAAAAACAACAAGTAGCCCTAGTATTAAATTAGCAGCACTGCCTGATATATAATCAGCAAATGTTGTACATTGTATGCACCATTAGATTTTGAAACAGCCAAAAATAACTTAAAACTAACAATAGTTGTGTTCAGTCGGTCATAGAATTCTCGAGGATCGGCGTGCTCGAGAATTGCCATTCCTAAGTCAGTCCCTGAGTGTGCGACGTGCGCCCACATGACGCAATTGAAGCCTGGAATCCTGCAGTTTTGCAATGCCTGATGGCGTCAGCTCTGGAATTCAACCAGAAGCTTATTATAACTCATTTAGTGGCTGCCAAATTGAGCTATCCAAGGTCATAGGTTAAGGTGGCTGTGTACTCTCAGACATGCATGTAGTAAAAGTGCAATAATTTTTTAAAAAAAAAAAAAAAACATATAAAAGTATACATTTTTATGAAGGCAAGACATCAATAAATCTTAATATAAATACAGATTTGGGGTAAAAACAACAATTTTGAAAAAAAAAAAAAAAATATTGGCAATATTTGTTAGGTACATCATAACAAAAAACACTCTTTCCAAAATATTTTATTTTGTTTTTAGCTCAATCTTGAGGCTCCATTCCAAAACGGCTTTTTTTTTTTTTTGATATTGGCCTTATTTTTTGAGATATTGACCATATAAGGCATCAAAATGAAATTTTTAAAATTCAAAAACGCTTATTTGCACAAAATGATGCCCAAAATCGGAAATAGACCAAAATATAAAAAAATGAGAAAACCGCTTTTGAGTCGATCATGCTTTTTACGATGATCATATTTGCTTACCTATAGATGCTGTATTTATTGAGTTATCGTAGTACCTAAATCGTCATTTTACCGAGAAAATGAACATTGAAATAATGGCCGTTTGAGTTTACAGTGGTGACGTGTTGGACTTGCATCGCGTCTCACAGGAAAAGAGCGACAGTTTTCGTTTTGTAACTTATATTACGAGAACATCGGGTAAATCCACAGCCCCTTGAGAAGTTTGAGCGAAATCCATTCATAACTTGATATTTAAATCGGGGGAAAGAACTTGAAAAACCCCACATTTTATCAGCTAAAACGGAGCCATTTGACCACTAGGTTTTTGTGAAATCAGTGCTTCCGTGGTGTTTCCATAAGATGCGCCACGATGTAGATAAGCGTCAGCGATGCGTCATGATTTGTGCGTTAACAAATTGCGCGATACGCAACGCGATGAGTTGTTGCGCCGCTGCAAGTACCTTGCTGGTACAACAAAGATTTTCTTTCCTTTTCAATTTCAAACACGAGTGGAATAGTGAAATAAAATCCTTAAAATATTGCAGTTGGAGTTTACAAATCTGGATTTTCATTCCTTGTATTTATAAAAAACATAACAAGGTACAAACATATCATAAAAACTCAATTTTGAGAAAGAAACAATGGCTAGAGTACACAGCCGCGTTAAGCTCAGCACTCGAGAATCTCAAAATGTATCGTTCACAATCACTTGGCGATAGCACTCCAGGATCACTCAGGAATATTGTGAAATTTTTTTAATTTCTTGGGGATAAATTTGGGGCAAACTTTGGGATTCAATCCTTGAGACTGTTCACAGGGCGGATTCTCTCCAGTTTTTGCTCCAGAACTGAGTTGCCTTCCGCTTGGACATGCCTAACATTTGTTTAATCAGCAGATGATACAAATTTGACAGGAAGTTGAATTATTTTCATATGATATGAAAAGTTTATTTTGTCTTTTCTGGCAAGCAAATAATCATTGATAACACATACTTTCACTGTGTGTGTCATGTAAGAAAGTACATGCACTGCCCTTTTTAATAATATTATGACCAGTAATTGTTTCACCTAGATAAACATTGATAAGATGTTATCTGAGTATGACTGGGATCAGGAGAAACTTGTGTATTTGACTCGCTCGCTCTCTGGCAATCCAATACTTGACAGTGGTACTTCAAACTCAAGTGATTTCTATTCCCAAATGGTTGTTAATAGATTCACAGAAATATATCTAATAGATTCAAGCATTTACAATTCAAGAAAAAATACAGCGTAGGAAGTTCAATTGGTTTTGAACATACAAACCGACATACAAACCGACACACAATGCGTTACTCTGCTGTACATCATATTTTACTGCAAATTCATACAAGAATTGGGGATATACACACTAAAACACTGGGAAATATGTAATGTATGAATACTAAGTGGATTTTATTTGTTTGTTTATAGATTTGTTTTGTTCATTTGTATAAATTTGTGTTATTTATATTCATTTTATTTATTTCATTTTGAGATGCAAAACAGCAACATAGTAGTTTCTAACACATTGCAAAAATACATGCTGGGAATCAAAAATTATTTAGAATGCTGGAAAGGGCTCACATTTGGGATCTTGGGATTTTGGGATACCTGAAATTATTGGGGCTATGTTGATATTATGCTGTCATGGTTTGGGCACAAGATTTAAGAGTCATCAAAATTCAAATTGTATTCCATAAGGAAATATCCACACATTTAAGGCTAATTAACAAAAGATCTACAAAATCATTTTGTAGATCTTTTGTTAATTAGCCTTGTGGAGATGTTCTTCATTTCCTGGTTATAAATCTTCACATAATGTGTGTTCATCCCAAACATTACATAACTCTACTTAACAGATGACTGACTTGATCTTTTAAACATCTAGGCACTGATGTTTCAGATGGACATATTATTTTGAAAAGACTATACTACATACCAGTGACAGTATAGCCCCCTTTCGAAAACTATTGCATGTGTACTTGCTCAATTAGCATTTTGTGCAATTAGCATTTTGTGCAAATTTTATTACAAACTTGAACCTTTTAATTTACATGAAGATTAGGGCTGGAAAGGGAAATATTGCCTCATTTTAGGGGGTGTTGCATTTTTTGAATGGGGGGGGGGGCATTATTATAAGTGAATTTTTAATGAAAAAACTTGCGAAATACGATTTCCGGAATTTATGGATATGACTTTTGGGTTGAAAAACAACATGTCGGCATGTGCAGCACATTGAAAGGGGGGCAGGTTGTTCAGTTCCCCTGAATGATGTCTGATTAGGAGTGTCTAGAAATTGTCTAGTTCTTAGCACAGGAAAAAAGTACATATCATTGTATGTACATGTTTGCATAATTGTTAAAAGGAGGAAGTGATGTGAATAATTTGTGTAATTATTGCTTCAGTGATCACCGGTGAATTGTTTATTCTGCTTTAAAAGTGCAAAAAACCTGGGTCTGGATTCAAATGCTTTATTCAATGATTTGCGCTACCATTTTGTGTCTTTTTAGAGGAATTTGATTAAAATTGACACATTTTGTAAACATATAGGGCCTATCTGCAAACATCAATCAGACTCCGGCAGCCTCATTTGCACTTCAAAATTAAACTTGCTAAAATTTTAACAGTGGAAGGTATTAGCGTATTTATAAAAATGTATGTTTTTATCAAATTCATGCAAGATAAACACTTTACTTTTTAAAAACTTCTTTTATGCTTTCTAAATTGCACTTTTGAAAAATCTTACTACTTTCAGAAAGATGGAGTCACAATATTACTGTATACAATGTAGGTGACTCTTTTATGACCGACCAGGAATATTCATTTATGTGCAAAATGTGAATCGCACATGAGAGAAGGGTGGGCCTCAAATTTTGAACCCTTGTTGAGTCACATGCTCAGTTCAGTGATCTGAGTGTCATCCCTCATATTAAATTCAGTATTCCCTGGTGAAATTTACACATTCAAGTACACCTATATATCGTGGGTATATAAACCAAAATAGAAATAATTTAATTAGTGTTTTTGAGCACTAGGTTGATGGGATTAGGCATTTAGCCTCTCCACTTCATATCAAGAATATAGTCGACAGATTCAACAATTTTAAAAGTACTAAGTAAATCATTTTTTTACATTTTTATTCGTACTTGTGATTCCCATAAGAATGTATCCAAAATAAAATTTGTTTAAAGGTGCATGCAGGGTCACTCTTAAGTGGGAAATTTTAGACATTGTTTTATATTGTATCTTTAAAAGCAATGATAAAAAGTGTACATTTTCAGAAAGAAAATTGTGCAAGGAATCTAACTAGCACAGCAGATTTCTGTAAAAATTGAAAAACACCAAATTTGATTTTCCATGCCAATTTTTTGATATTCGTCCTCCATAACAACTTTCCTTAATTTTCCAAATCAACGAAAACTGCATATTTATGTTCTAAAGACTATTTTCTGAAAATGACATACTTTTATGTACACCTATATCATTATTAGTATTACGTTTAAAAGATATAATACAAAACAAAACAATGTTTAAAATTTCCCACTTAGAGTGACCCTACCTTAGCTTCCCCCAGTGATTTAGTTAAAGGGGTTATGAAATTTGTAATCCGAAGTCTTTTAAAATGATTGAAAATCTTTGGGCTTGATACCTGTGGAGTAGTGAACCTCACAGTTGCATGAAATGTCATTAGTTCAAATTGAGGGTTAATTTTTGAGAACCCGTTCAATCATTTCCTTGGCAACCAATATTTGTGGTGCTGTGCTGGTTGAACCCAGATTAAATATTGTCAAATGTGCAAATTAAGTGTCGAGAAATGTTTCAAAGTTTCCATTTGATTAAAAGTACGATGCAAGCAAATAAATAAACATGGAAAAAATGTTTTATCACTATCCGCGGATCAAGCAACACCTCAAGAAGTGAAAATCTAAAAAAACGCAAAAACAAAACATTCTGAGATTTCAGATTCAAACATGACTGTAGCAGTGTATCTGTAGACTTATCTGAAAGGAGGATTTGTGTTCCTATCCAGAAATATATTTCATGAAATCCGTCAGTAATGAAAATACTTTTATCCATGCTCATCTTCCTGAAACTAACTCGATCAAATTGCATATTTTACACAATGGTATGCATGTGTAGAAATATGAGAAATTGTTTTAGGCCAAGTAAAAAATAAAACATGTTTCACGTCCGGTTTTTGAAAAAAAGGAGGAAGAGGGGCTTTTTATTTTCTATTTTTATCGCAAAATTGGTGTAAATACCCATACTTAGAGCTGTTTTAGCGTATACAATAATGCCTGGAAAAAGGAGGAGGCCCTTTTTTATTTGTTGTTCTGAGAGTTACACCCCCTCTAATGATCACAAAACCTTCCTAAAGTGTTTCTTGTATCTTAACAAGGCTATAGAACGCATCCCAACTTCCTAGACATATTTTTTGAAAAGCTATAACTGAATTTCAAAAATAAAAATATATTTGAGGAAACCTCAAAAAAGGAAGCGGGAGGGGACGTGAAACATGTTTATTTTTTTATTTGGCCTTATGTAAACTCTCTAAACATACTGGGTTTATCAAAACTACAGGAAAAACAAGAAAATGGTTAAAGGCTTTCTCAGTGATCCCGCCAAAAGTGTTTTTAAAAAGAACATAAAATTGGTATGAGAGTGAGTCAATAAAATTGTCAAAACGCATTTCATATGAAAAAAGGAAGAAAACAGCAGTGTTTGATAAAGCTCTAGTGTGTAGCTCCAAGTATGGGCAGATTCCCCTAAACATTTTTTTAGATTTTTAGATTTTCTGATTTAGCAAATCACTGGCGGTGCCTTTAAGGGATCTAGAATGAGCGTTTATTATGTTTCGACAGTATTTTTTGTGGGACATGAGAGCACCTCAGACCTATCGAATTGCATTCTGAATACTGAAGCATGTCTTTTGGTATCAAATAATTTTCATTTTTGAAAATCACAATATAATATAAATTTTATGACAAATTATAAAAATTTGATATTTTCAAATTTTTGATATAACAGTCCTCGAAGTAAATTATATAAATCTAATGATATATTCTTAAAGTGTATGTAGCTGGGAGGAAAAGCCGACGGTCAATTGAAAATTGTGACCTTTCATATTGAAGATATGGATTTTTTTCCCAAAAAGACCTGATTTTTTTTGGTGTTTTTGGAAAAAAATCTATATATTCAATAATGAAAGGTCAAAATTTTCAATTGATCATCGGTTTTCATCCCACCCACGTGACACTTTAAGTATAAATCATCAGATTTATAAAGTTTACTTCGAGTACTGTTAAATATCAAAAATATCAATTTTAATGATTTGCCATAAAATGTGTATTAAATTATGAATTTCAAAAAATCAAAATTATTTGATTTCAGAAGGACATTCTTCGTATTCAGAATGCAATTCCATATGTCTGATGTGCTCTAATGTCCCAAAATAAATACTGTCCAAACGTTCATACCCCATCCCTTAAGAATTTGTCTACTCCCCATTCCAGAAAAATACAGCACTAATTTTTTGAGACTAAAAAATATTATCAACATCTGCCAAATGAAACACAGTTCAATCCTAATTATTCATTTAGTTCTAACTGGCAATAAAAGTGAAATTTCCCTATTTTGCCAAATTTATGAATTAACCCTAACCCTACCCGTGGTTTTTGGCTATCGGAAGGGAAAGAAGGAACGAAAAGGAGAGAAGATGAAGAAGAAAGTCACTTGGCACCCCGGATTCAACCTCGGACCCTCGCATGCCACGCAGAAGATCCCCAGCATGTAACTACACCTGGGTGACGTTGGCCCGCCAACGCATTCCCTGGGTATATATGACTTGGTCTGATTAAGTCATCAAGTCCCGTGGAATGCATGCACGCAGAGCGGTTTTAATAGCAGGCCTCAAAATAAGAAGAAAAATCCAAGGGTCCTCTGGACCCTTGCCTTTTGAAATTTCAAGGGTCCGACCCCGGACCCATGCCTATGCCTACGGTATGTAGCTTGTAGAAAATTGAAAATCCGGGTTGAAAACTTGATGGGAAACTAAAATGAAAGTGTACTCAGGGAGCTGGACCTATTATGTGAACCAGATTTTCCAGTGGAAAATTAAAACTAGAATTTCCTGCTTTTTGCATGGTTCAATTTTTACGGGTCACACGGACCCGTACCGTAGGAAATTTGCGGGTCCGCGCCTACTTTCACGGGTATTTGACGCAAGGACGCGCCTTATTTCGAGCGCTGTTTAATAGTGAGCTTTAGTGAGTCCTAGTTCTGTTAGGGTTAAGGAGGCATAGGAAAAATATGCATGGTCACTATTAGCCCTAACCCTACCCGTGGTTTTTTGGCTATCAGAAGGGAAAGAAGGAACGAAAAAGGAGAGAAGATGAAGAAGAAAGTCACTTGGCACCCCGGGATACGAACCTCGGACCCTCGCATGCCACGCAGAAGATCCCCAGCATGTAGCTACACAGGTGACGCTTGGCCCGCCAACGATTCCCTGGGTATATATGACTTGGTCTGATTAAGTCATCAAGTCCCGTGGAATGCATGCACGCAGAGCGGTTTTAATAGTGAGCTTTAGTGAGTCCTAGTTCTGTTAGGGTTAAGGGCCAAAAACATGCATTTTTAGGGTGTTTTTCATATGAATGTGACAATCCAGTACAAAGACTTACAAATACTAGGTGTAATTTTAATGCAATCATGCATTCTAATTTTTGGAAAAGATGTGTTTCATTCTAACCAATCATTTAATTAAAATAACAAGAAAAAGTGAAAAATATAGCAAAATGTTGGCATAAAAATAAGATTTTGAATGCTTAGACTTGTTCCAAGTCTTTGATTTTTGTGACTTGATTGTCAGAAAACATGCAGAAAGGGCATGTTTTTTGTTTTTTTGGCTCTTTTTCAAGAAATTAGTAGAACTTTTTCTTGTATCTCCAGTTTAGTACTAAATGAATGATTTAGGATTGAGCTATGTTTCATTTGGCAGAAGTTGATAATATTTTTTAATCCAAAAAAAAATTAGTGCTGTATTTTTCTGGAATGGGAAGTAGAAGATGGCTTGTGGTAAGCAGCAAGTGATCAGTTCAAGCAATCTGTAAATGAAGAGAAATAAAATGGAACTACCAATCCAATCGAATTTCTTTACAATTATACGGCGTGCATATGCGTGTGATTGAGTTGCCGACTCGCTGTGAATTTAGAATTAGGGCAGTAGGTATTACAATGTAGAGCAACCAAAAGACATGTACATGTAATGTAGGCTACATAAACAACATGCATACCATGACATGAATGCTGAAGGCACTTTCAATGATTTGCTGAATTAGAAAATCTGAAAAATTATCCAAAATTGTATTTTTGCATTTTTGTAAAGACTGTGGTATATGGACCTATTTTGTATTATGTGCAGGTGATAAAACAACTCAATTTAAGGAAGGGTAAAATTTATTTGAGTATAAATGGAGGAGTCTGTCTGTATGGCCACTTGTAGGAACATGCAATTGAATGGAACTTCTTATTTATATTATAAGCACTGCCATTTTCTTCCTTTTATATGTGACCATTCACGAACCCAGTGTAAAGTTGCACATTTAAGAATCTTAGATTTGGAATCACTTTAAAACAGCTGATATATCACATTCATATGCCTTAGTTGCAGACTTGCTTGAAAAATAACTACTCAAAAAAAAAAAAAAAAATCAAAATTTGGTCGGAAATTTCTTTGTTTTCTATTGATTTCTGTTTGCTTTATTGGGCCATATCTCTAAATCTAGACTGGGGTTCGTCATGGATGGTCACATATACCTAATGATGTATTTCTTCACTATTCTTGAGAAAATTTTTACGCTTTAGTGGATCACGGATCGCTGCCGATAGATGGTACCTTTTAATATTGACATACAGAAACCATTGAAATAAAAACACATTTATCTATTCACTACACTACGTTATATACTGTAAAATTATTAGATTTTATCATCAGTACAAATGAATTGCAGATATTGATTTGGTTTAGGTATTAAAAAATTCATGTGAGACACAGGGACCAGCAACGAGTAAACGGAGAATCAATACTGTAGTGTTGGCTGCTGGTGATGACCTCCTCAGTCAAGTTAATATATTCGGTATGCATTTCCTTACATATTACCCAGGGGCAATGCTTATGTAATCAAACGGGGGAAGGGGACGGTTATTTCAAAAGGAAGGGACAGGGTACAATATATTTGTTCATCAGGGGTGTGGGCCATCAAGTTGGGAGGGGGACAAATCTCCCAATCGTCCTGCTGACCTGTTATTAAAATGGCTTCACCTGAACATATGTGCATAAAAATTTGCAATTTTAATGCTAAAATGGGTCAAAATTAGGACAATTTATTGTGGCTATAACCAGGCCAATGGAAGGTGCACATTACAACTTTTGGTCAATTTTATCCTGGTATTTTGTGCCAGGTGGGCAACTTGCTCCCAACAACACCCCCACCCTGTTGGTACATCTCTGTTGTACATGTTGCTACCAGGCTCCCAGGGCATTTGCAGGGATGTAACGTTTGTAGGATTAATCCTGAGTTCAGGATGTTTTTGTGTCCAAATTTCCGCACTTTTATTTATTTTCAGCCCGTTTGGGGGCTTTTTAGCCTGAATTCACACGCTTTTTCCAGATTTGTTCCAGATTTTCAGGATTTTTTCTTCAGGCCTACATGTACTTACATCCCTGCATTTGACATCAGTGCACTGTTTAGATTTTTTTATCAAACCACTGTGCAAATGCATGAGCTAAAACCAAGCAGGGCTCAAAATAGATGGGGGCTAAGGGTGATTTCCCCTAAAATTCCAAAATTAGCCCCCAGCATTTAAACTACAGAAGAGGCCTCTGAATGGAAACAATTTTGAAGCTTGTGGCTTAAAATAAATTGGGGAATATGGATGTATAGCCCCCCCCCCCCCAAATCCAGAAAATTAAATTACAGCCTGGATGATTTTTATTTTAAAAGCACCATATCCCCGAAAAATAAGTATTTTGAAGCCTGAAGTCATGAGTTTCCTAGTATTTGTTGCACAGTTGTTTTGAGGGTATTGTGAAAAATTCCTCAGGTGGAAGTGTTAGATTTCTCACAATACCAGAACAATATAACTGATACAAAATCATTATCCTCATTCATAACCATCACTTTCACTTTGTAATTCCATCTGCATTACATTTTCTTCTTTCTTTGTATATTGAAAACAAAATACAATTTTAACTTTTATCTTTCATTTTCCCTGTAAAAAAAAATCAAATTCAGGCCTTGTCTTTTAAAATATCCAGGAGTGCTACAAATTGCACTCCTCAAGACATTTAGGAGTGCTGTAGAAGGAGTGTTAAAAATCCCCGTTAAAAATCACACTCCTCAACCTATTCACACAATTTTTTAGGAGTGTGATCAATCGCACTCCTTGTGGTCATTTAAGGAGTGCGGAGGGGTACAATCACACTCGCACTCCTCAAAAGACAATTAGCCAATCACACCAGCGCAATCATGTGATGTCCAAATATGAAGGCCAGCGTGCACCTAAACTGATGAAGATGAAAACTATATTTATTGGGTTTATAGGTGAACATCCTGTAGAGGATTAATAGTTCTAGCTTAAAATATCAGTATAAACTGGTGGTGTAGGCATGGCGAACAGAGACAATATAATATTAAAAGTGCATTTTTGGTTCTTGCCGGATAAATTCCAACATGTAATTTTAAATTATCAGTCGGATCATTCTGTGGCTTACAAGCAATATAGTGCAGTAGTTGGCAACAGGGCTCAAAGAATATGGAGGCGAGGGTTAATTTTCACTGTATTTCCCAAAATAGCCCCCGTAAAAAGAATGGGTAGGTGATTTATCTGAAGAAAATTGCAGGCCATAGAAATAATTTTGCCCTTCTTGGAACTAATGAGCCAACTTGAGCAAATGTCGGGAAATGTTCTGCGAGTTAAAAATGTCAGTTTGTTTAGCCTTGGGGGTACAGTAAGCTTTTCTGGCTATAAAAATAGCCTTTTGACGCACTAATAGCATTTGACAAAACAAAATGATAATTTCACATATATCGTCGTTGAGCAGGGAAAACCTCCAATGTGTTTATGGCCCCTGAACATGTTTAGGGACTGTTCACAAACCCTTGTAAGGGGGGCCTGATGCAAAAAAATTTCATCGCAAAAATTTTTCGGGCCCCCCCCCCCTTTACAGACCTCAAAAAGTTCAGCCCCCCCCTTTGACATGAAAATTATGGGTCAACCCCATAGAAAAGCATATAAACTCAATTTTTCCAGGTCATTTTTTTCAGGGCCCCTGTTAGGAGGGTCAAACATTTTCAGGGCCCCCTTTTTGCATCAGGCCCCCCCCTTACAAGTGTTTGTGAACGGTCAAAACAAAACTGCCAACCAGTTACAAAAGAGGTTTTACTTTAAGCATGTTCAGGGGCCAATGACACATGAGTTTTTTCCTGCCCAACGACGATATTATTTTCTGCCATTTCTCAAGATTTTCTAGGAACTGTGCTCCTGCCTTTTTCTATGCCATGGAAAATTGATAAAATAGTTGACAACATGGTTGGTAGTGTTTTATTTCTGTTTCCTGCAAAAAACTGCCAACATTGGATATCAGAGTGGTTTATTTACATGTTAGTGGCAAAGTACTTAGTACATTATTTTGACAGGCATGTTAAATGGTGTCGTGTTTGTGTATGTATGCTGTGAAGAAGATATTTGGATTTTATTTCAGTTAGTTTCTAAAAATATATAAATTGAATGCCGCTATACAGCTTAGGGAGAGGAAACAGATATGTTCTATTTTTAAACAGAGCAAATAAATGCTATATTTTCTAAAGGGTTTGATGCATTAAATTGTATATCAATGCAGCTATTTTTATAAAGTTTACAAGTAGTGTTTGGTATAGAGCAAAATAAACAAAGATGATAGGTATTCGAAATAAGCAATTTTATAAGCATTTTTAGTTTTGTTTAAAAGGGTTTCTTTTCTTTCCCTTTTTCAAATTAGTGTTGTGGATTACAGGGCCATAGCAAGATTGGAAAATTTGGGGCAGTCAAAATTTAAGTCAAAATTGGAATGAAGCCAGGCCCGTCGGAACCGCTACGCCGTACCACTTTTTTTCAGCCTTAAAAAATAATATAAAATTGAATGGAACAGTCCTCATGAAAATATTCTTATCATTGTACTCATAAACATTCAATATTTGTATAATATTGTATAAATATGATAACTTTATATAAACTTCGGTGATTTTTGAATGGTTGATTTTACACTTTATTTCATTTTTTGAGGTGTGACTTACGAATTCAGTATCATGTGTACTGCAATCGAGTTTTATCATGAATTGGTGCTGCCCCCTTGAACCCCCTTGAGGGGCTCTAGACCCCCAAGGTGGGCCGTACCACTTTTAATTTGCTTCCGACGGGCCTGAATGAAGCTATAATGGAAAATATAACAAAATTTCTCGAAAAGTAGGGCAGCCATGGCTTCTCCTGCCACCCGCTAAGCCCTGGTGGATAACTATTGTAGCTCATAAAGTTGGTATTTTTAAATAATTTTTATTTTTTATTTAAAAATAAAATCTTGTAAGATTTTGGAAAAACCAGTTTGAAATGGATCTGTTGCACTTTAAAATATATTTTGTGCTCATTGAGCATGACAAATAGAGGGTTTAGAACTATAGCTACTAGTATGTTCTCTTATGGCTACAAATGAAGTCCACAATTTGAGCATTTATGGATTAAAAACTATCATTATGATATATAGTTTCTGCGACACAAGTGTCTAGGATCTAAATATTTGGATTAAGCCAGTTGTGGTTCTAGGTCCTTGAAATGTAGAGCAGGGTGGGTCAACGGTTAAGGTGTAAGAGGTTTTTGGTTCATTTCCCGGTCAGGCCCATAAAAAACAAACATAACCTGCTCTCTCTATTTACTCTGCATTTGAATCGCAGGGCAGATGCAGTGAATATGACAAAGTCCTCACAACCAGTTCCAATGGCTGTCTGTTATCTGTATAACCTATCCTGGACATCTTGGGAGAACAATGTCTAACATTGAATGATTCACCCAGGTTAACCCTAACACTGAACACTGCTTTTTGCTATCGGAAGTTAAAGAAGGAACAAAAAAGAAGTCACTTGGTGCCCCCGGGATTCGAACCTTAGACCCCTCGGTTGCCAAGCACACAACCACCGGCCGGTAGCCATAGGGGTTGCACTGGCCCAGCCAGCATTTCCCTGAGCATATAGCACTTAGTGTGACTGCGTCATTGCATCACATGGGATCCATGCATGCACAGTGATTTATATCATTGTGGTATTTTGTGGTATCTATGGATGTTTGGGTTAAATAAGAAACCCAAAAATGTATCCCCAATTCAACAATACCAATTAATAAGAATTTATGTGTCTCATTCTTTTTCCATTCAGTTTTAAATCTGACATTGATTGATTTGCCTGGTATGACCAAGGTTCCAGTCGGAGATCAACCAGCGGATATTGAAATGCAGATTCGCAATATGGTGCTGGAGTTTGTCAATAAAGAGAACTGCCTGATATTAGCCGTGTCACCTGCCAATGCGGATCTTGCCAACTCTGACGCGCTGAAGGTGGCCAAAGAAGTAGATCCACAAGGTATTGTAAAAGTTTGGGGTATATAAAAATAAAGACATATTCTTTTTCAGTGGGTGTGAAAGAATTTTTAAATTAAAATTGTTTTTTGGTGTATAATATTAGACGATATTAGACATTGATAATTGACAGCACCCTTGTCGTCACAAAACTAATTTGAGATGCAAAGATCATAGCATGTTATAGGTGTCGGTGTACATACACTCATTGCAAGCAAAAATTGTAAGCAAGTTTGTGATAGCTTCGTTCATTTAAATTCTTGGGGAAGTCCTCATCATGGTAACTTTGTTAGTGATTAAAGTGATACCGAAACTGAATAAGAATGAGAATAAAAGATAGGAACTGTATTTTAACTATCTACTATTGTGGCATAGATGACATGTCCAATATTTTATCGTTTTGGATACTGGCTGCACCGGCATCCACTACCTGAAATATTCAGCATGCCTGATAGTATATGACATGATAGTTGATAGTAAAAATAACAATTCCTATCTTTTGTTCTCTAATTTTTGACTCTGTCATTAATTTTTCACATAAATCACAGTATTTGTGCAAATAATAACATATATATAAACTATGATTGTGAATGGTGTCTTCTCACCCAATTGCTGAGGTAACTTATTGTGGCAGAATTGGAAGTAGTCAGCTAAATGCTGAAATCAATGCAAAACACTTGTCAAGACAGCACTATAAAACAAATTTGAATCATATTCCAATAATGATTATTGATATTAATATACATGTAATTATCAGTACCAGTACATTTTCACAAAATTGATTAGTTTTAGTTTTGTTAATATTAATGATTAATGATATTAATATCAGTGCAATTACACTTTTTCACAAAATTGGCAAGTTTTAGTTTTGTTAATGCCTGTCGTTTTCTCCACATTTCGTCGCAGGAACGCGTACAATTGGTGTGATTACCAAGCTGGATTTGATGGACGACGGAACCGATGCTAGGGCTATTCTTGAAAATCAACTGCTCCCACTTAGAAGAGGTATGGTAACGCTAAACCTTTGATTCAAGTTTCTTTGAATGTTTCATCGAATTTATAGTCCCGATTGGTTAGCTAAATAAAAGAATTCCACCAGGGACTGTCTTTTGGAATTGGCAGGAGAGCATTAAATAACTCTTCTGGAGCCTTTCAGGAGAGCTGTTTAAGAGCAATTACATGTTTACAATAGAATGTAAGGAGAGAATTGTCAACTAAGAAGAGCTAAAAATTGTTCTTCTATATCAGATTTAAGGAGAGCAGTAGAGAGTGATTGCTCTTGCTCTCCTCAAAAGGCAGTCCCTGTTACACTGTCACTGATTTTCTGAATATTTTATGCAATCCTTGTCTGCAGGTTACATCGGGGTTGTCAACAGAAGTCAGAAGGATATCGAAGGACGCAAAGATATCAAAGCAGCTTTAGCAGCCGAACGCAAATTCTTTCTCAGCCATCCAGCTTACAGGCACCTCGCTGACAAGATGGGCACGCCATACCTGCAGAAAACACTTAACCAGGTACTGAAAAGTGGGCTTATTCTATTTGAAATACACACTCCCCCTGTGGAAGAGTTAGCTATTTAGTGTTCCTCCATACCTGCTGAAAACACTTTGAACCAGGTACTGAAAAGTGGGCTTATTCCATTAGAAATACACACATTTAGTGCTCCATGGAGTATGGGTTTCAAAAAGACACAATTTCCCTCCAAATACTAGAATTTCCCTCGAAACAACACCATTTCCTGGGAAGGAGCTTCCCAAATTTCCCACTTTTTCGAGCCATGAAGGACAGAAATGAAAGAAAAAGGAAGATGAATAATGCTACCTTATTTAAATGGAAGTTAAATTGTCTGTGTAATCGTTTTTTCCATTAAATTTGTTTACTTTGAAGTACAGTAAATGGTAAAAAAAATGTTTTTATTGTACTGAAACTGCATTTCCTGCTTTCTGGTATATGAAAAAAAAAACCACTTAGGGTTAATCAAGACAGTGCAATTTGATCATTTGTAGGTGTGGATTTATTCTCAACCAACATCTGACAAATTTTTGTGCCAAAAAACTTGTCCCAAAGCTTGTCCAGATACTTATAATTTTATAAAGTATTCTGCATTAGGTTTTCAACATGTGATAAGCTTTGAGACAAAATATTTATTAAGGTGCCCTTAGGAAAGACAAGTTTTGCAAAGTAACATGCCGCACACGATAGCTAGAAGCAAGGATATGTGGCATTAGCATTTAACCAGTCCTAGATCCTTTATATCACACTCACTGTCATGTTAATGAACTATTAGGTGGAAACTATCACAGGAAATTGACTTTGCATGCCAGGGTTGTGTGCTGTACAGGGTTGCCAAAAGATTTCAGCCTGAATCGTGGGTCAAATAATCGAAAAGTCACTCAATTTTTCTCTCTACCATTGGCTTCTATGGGGCAGGAAACTATCGGAAGTCGCGGGAGCCAATGTTGAAAAGTCGCCCAAATTTGTTCTTAAACATTGGTTTCTATGGGACAGGAAATTGTCAAAAGTTGCGGGAAAAAGTGGCCCAATTGGGCTACCAAATCGCGGGTTTGGCAACCCTGGTGCTGTATCCCACATGTGGCAATTGGATATTCCTGTTGAAATCCATACACCCCCTGTGGAAGACATGCCTTTTAATTTTCCACACAGGGAGTGTGGATTTCAAATGGGGTTACCTGAATGGGTGATTCCATTTGACATCTACACCTCCTGTGTTAAGGTCATGTTGTCCATAGCGGGTATATGGATTTCAGCTGGAATATGCCCAATGATGTAAAGAATATCCAAAACTTTGCTGATTATCGTTTTTGAAAGTTTCAAATACAAAGGGCATGAATTTGGGCTTGTTCGCATCACAGGGCATAGAAAAAGGGATGATTGTGGGAGTGTAGTTCCCAGAAAATCTTGAGAAGCGGTAGAAAATAATGAGGGTGACTGGTAAAATACAAAATATTACAACAAATTTTTATGTTCATTTTGTTTTGTCCAATGCTCTTTTTAGTGCATCAAAAGACTATTTTTGTAGCCAGAAAGGATTAATTTACCCCTATTACCGTATTGGTCCGAGTATAGTCCCACCCGTTTTTTATGTGAAAATTTTTCTTTTTTTTTTTAATATTTTTTTTTAAGTTTATTTTTTACTTGTTTTGGAGTGTCCCTGGACCTAGATGCTAGGATCATTCATGGTTGACCTAAAAAAAAAAAATTAAAAAAAATTCAAGATATTTTGTATTTTTAATATGAAAATTGATACTTTGTTTTCATGTCATACTCTATTAATGATTTCAAAATGCATTCAAATTCAATGCATTTTGAAATCATTAATAGAGTATGACATGAATAAAAATTATCAATTTTCATATTAAAAATACAAAATATCTTGATTTTTTTTTTTTTTTTTTTTAGGTCAACCATGAATGATCCTAGCATCTAGGTCTAGGTCCAGGACACTCAAAACCAAAAAAAAAAAAAAACTTATAAAAATTTTTTTTTTTTTTTTTTTTACAATTTCTGAAATTTTTTCGAAAAGGGGGTGGGATTATACTCGAACGTGGGACTATACTCGGACGAATACGGTACTGTTAAGCAAATTGTTTTATCTAGCAGAAAATTTCAGATTTTTGCTCCTTATTGGCTCGATAGTTCCCCAGAAGAGCAAAATTATTTCCATGGCCTGGCTTGCAAATCGCAATGTTAAATTCATGAGGAATTTGTGACAACTGTAGACGCTTTGAGGTCTGAGTACATAGAATACTAATTATGAGAAAGTTTTCCTGAGAGTGGAGTGTAGGAAATGCAAATTTAACAATTTACTAGATACTCAATACAGAATATGACATTTACACATTCACTTTTAAAATTGGAACCTAGTTATGGAAATATTTTGTATTACTCATGCACCACTCTAAAAGGAAATAGGTACATGTATGCTGCTTAGTCATAATATAGGATCTATATTAATCAATCAATCAATCCCTGAAACTTATATAGCGCCTAAAACCAAGAAAACTTGCACTAAGGCGCTGGACACATACAAAGAACATCATATGCAAACAAATGAAAAGAAATACATACATAATATCAATTCAAAATATACACAATTACAAAGAAAGTTAATGCTTATACGCAATTCCAAACAGGTGATGTTTAACCAGTTTCTTAAAAATGACAATGGATTCTGCATTTCTGATGTGTTTGGGCAGTTTGTTCCAGATGCAGGGTCCATAGCAAGAGAAAGACCTGTCCGCGAATGTTGAATGTTGAGTTCTTTGTTCAATGAAAAGTGTTGTTGATGTTGTGGAGCGAAGGCGTCATGCGACCAGTTTGTTCATGAAGCATATCAGAAATGTAATCCGGAGTTTGTTTGTGAGAAGATTTGTAAACGAGGACCAGGATTTTAAAATCAACTCGTTGCTTAATGGGTAACCAGTGCATGTCAATGAGATCATTTGTGATGGAGTCATACTTGCGTTTCCTAGTAATTAGGCGTGCAGCAGTACGCTGGATATTTTGAAGACGCTTGAAAAGCGTTTCGCTGATGCCGACAAGTAAACTATTACAATAGTCAAGCCTTGAGGTGACAAGAGTATGAATGGCAAGTTTGGTAGATTCGGTGGTTAGCATTTTACGAGCACGCCCAATGTTAATCAGCTGGAAATTGGCAGATTTTGCAATATTAGCCACCTGCGCAGACATAGTCATGCTGCGGTCAAACATGACCCCAGGTTCTTTACGGGATTACCCAGAACAGGGATATCAATGCCAGCGATATTCACAGATGAAAGATTGAACTTGGCAAGCTGAGCGTGGAATCCAAACACAATGACTTCGGTTTTTTCGGCATTGAGTTTCAAGAAATTATGAGACATCCATGTCTGAACCTCGTTAACACATTGCTCAAGTGTTGCCACAGCACTCTTCACACCGTCAGCTGATGTAGGACAGATGGAAACATATATCTGAGTGTCGTCCAGCGATATGTGTAGTTTCATGCCATACTTGCGAATGACCGAGCCAATGGGGAGAATGTAAATTAAAAATAGGAGCGGTCCGAGTACCGACCCTGTGGCACACCATAGCGGAGGAACTGTAGGTTGGAGAAAGTTCCATTAATGCACACGCTATGCGTCCTATTTGACAAATATGACTTGAACCAGTCAAAAGGAACATTATTGATTCCGAGGATGTCTTGGAGTCTTGTGAGTAACACCATATGATCAATGGTGTCGAATGCACTACTGAGATCGAGCAGCAGAAGTATGGTGACACCTTGCATTTCCATAGCCCATAAGATATCATTGTGGACCTTAATCAAAGCTGTTTCTGTGCTGTGAAACTGTTTGTATGCTGACTGAAGGGGCTCGTGAAGGTGGTGTTTGGACATATGATCAGTCAACTGTTTTGCAACTACACGCTCAAGCACTTTGGAAATGTAAGGAAGGTTACTCACAGGACGGTAGTGTTTAAGTATATTGTGGTCCAGATTGTGTTTCTTGAGCAAAGGTATTACGATAGCAGATTTCAGAGGATCTGGGACCACACCTTCCTCTAAGGACATGTTTATGATGGATGTTATTGCTGGCATAAGAGCATCCAACTGTTGCTTGACCAACCAAGAAGGGAGAGGGTCAAGCAGACAAGAAGGACATGGAGATTTGATAATTATCTCCTTAACGTGAGCTTCAGACACAGTGGTGAAATTGTTCCACAGTAAGTTCCTCTGCAGCTGATTGGAATTTGCAGCATCTGACCCACCAGATGGTAAATTAGATCTGATAGTCACAATCTTAGACATGAAGAAGTCCGCAAATTGGTTTACTAAGACACCTGGACAGTCATGATCAGGAAACTTAGAAGGTTGCTTATTGTGAAGGATGTCACCGATGATTGAGAACATAGTCTTGAAGTCATTGCCACAGTCCACAATCTTGTTGTTATAGAAAGTGCATTTGGCAAGATAGAGAGAACTGTTGTATTTATTTCGGATTGCTTTGAAGATCTCAAAGTCAACAGTTAAGCCACTTACAATCCACTTTCGTTCTGCCCTTCTTCGATCTCTTTTCATCTGGTGTAGAGAATCCGAAAACCAGGGCTGTTGAATTCTGGGCACCACAGATCGTGTACGGGGTGGTGCATGTTGGTCTAACAAACAGGAAAGTGTTTCATTATACTGGATAACAGCGTCAGTGACATTGGAAGCAGGAGAGGTAGATAAATCAGATATGACAATGTCCTCTTTGAAAGCGACCGGGTCAATTGATCTGAATTTCCTGGCTGTTATTAGTTTCTGGGGTAGTTTTGGCTTATCAAGGTGCAGGATACAGGAAATGAGCGCATGATCTGATATTAAGTCATGGACGTGAGTGGATCTTACTAGATTGTCCATTTCATGAGAAATGACAACATCAAGAGTGTGGCCACATCGGTGAGTGGGGCCAACAACAGACTGGATCAGACCCAGACTGTCAGTTAAGTCAACAAATCTCCGCGTATCATGGTCGTCACTCACATCAAGATGAAGGTTCAGGTCTCCAACAAGCACCAATTAAGCCCTTGGAGATGGCATAGTCTTGAAGAAATGGTGAAAACTCCTCAAAGAACATTCCAGCAGTAAAACGATTTACGGGGACGGTAGGGTCTATAAATGGTAACCAGAGTGAAACATCTCGATCCACTGGTAAACACAATGTCACAGTACTCAAAACTCTTAATGCGACGATTGCTATTGTCAGATTTAGAAGCAACATTTAAGCCTTTCTTGAACACTACAGCGACCCTCCATGGGGATCACCCCTCCTCGGGGTACATTAAATATATCATAGCCAGGTGGAGTAAGTGTGGATACATAAAAGTCATCAGATTCATCACCAGCCATCCAGGTCTCTGTGAGAGCAAATATATCAATGTCATGCTCAACAAGCAAGTCAGTGACTATACCCTTAGTTGATTTAGTTTTGACAGACTGGCAGTTAAGGGAAAAGAGAGACAATCCATTTGAAGATGTATCTATAGGCATTGATAGTTTATGCCTATACTTTTTGCCACCTTTCTTTCCTCTTCTTGTGGGTGTAAATCTTGAGATTCCCAAGGAGAAAATAGTGTCAAACACAGGCTTTGGAAGTGAATGATGTTTAACACTTTCATTGATTGATAGGAGAAAGTCTCTTGAGTAAGCCATTGAGTTAATGGGTACTTGAGTAGATTGATCCATGATCCATGGGTGATCATTAGCAAGTTCTGTCCAAACAAGTAGTGATGCTATTATATGTAGGCAAATCCAAGCTCCAATACATACCAACACATGCATAGTGTTTAATGGTGGTACAGATGAAAAACACAGTGATGAAAAATCCAAAATGAAAAATTAAATATTTGAAGCGTGATCACCCAAAACACAACACAAATATAGGTCCATAAAGTCTCTGATGAAACTGAAGCAAGATGATATAACTTTCAAACAGTGTATGTGTCTTGTGCCTGTTTAAATGATGGTAAAAGACAGAGCACATGAGAGTGCAGCCTCACAGCGCACATCATCAAAAAAGCTATAATAAAGCTATAATAAAGCTATAATAAAGCTATAATAAAGCTATAATAAAGCTATAATAAAGCTATTATAACTGCAATGACAGCTTTTGATGTGTAATTTCTCGTTCCTATGGCACACTGTGACCAGGGCTATAACTAGGAGTTTTCCGGTTGGGGGAGGGGGGGTTGCAGATTTTCCAAATGCAGACCTTTATCAACAAAAATCTTCATTCTGGCCAAAAGCAGACATATGTCACAGAAAATCCATGATTTGTGTTATCCAAAATTTTGACATTTGTTGCAGAAAACTTATAGAGGAAGGGGATACATTTACAACCCCCCATGGTATGCTACAGGTCTGGCTGTGACTTATCAATATGTTGTCATATCAGTCCAAGATTGATTTGAAGAAAATATAACAAAATAACCAATGAAAGTTGAACATTACTTAGAAGAAGTTTTACTTCATATTACCAATTCTTCAGCAAACTATGCTTATGTGCCAATAGTGTAATATTGTTGGTACATGAATTTGATATATTTTGGGGACCTAATCTTGAAATCAAAATGTTGTTTTAAAAGTTTAAGATTAGGTTGAATAAATAAAACAATAATTGTAGAATGCTAAAATTATTTTGAGGAAGTCTCACACCACTATGAGCAAAATTTGTTTGTAATGCTTTCAACCGGGTGGGGGAGGGTGATATGTAGAAATAGCCACAAGGAGGCATGCTGTAAAAATGGGTCACATTATTGGCATTTTGGTATATCACTGACCCCTTTTTTAAGCCAATTTTAGTATATGGATGGATGGGCCCTTTTTGTCTCGCCTGAACTTTGTTCAGGATGGGACTTAGTAATCACTATTTCTGTCTGTCCGTGCGTGTGGGCGTGTGTGTGGATGTGTGTATGTATGTGTGTCCGTCCGGAGCTGTATCTGGGGAACCGTAAGACTTACGGCGACGCTACTTGGTGGGAGGAAGGGTATCCAAGTTTGCTCCGTAACCGTATGTTTTGGGGAAAATATGCAAATTAACATAGCTAATTTGCATAATTTATGCGCAAATCAGCGCAAATTGATAGCGGAGTTTGTGGACAGACTATCTCAAGATCCGTCAGGCGCATGGTAACGAAACCTGGTGTCAGCTATGATACACATCTGCTGATCACCTGATTAGTTTTTCGGCGACAAGTATGCGCATTTAGTTGTTAATTTGCATAATTTATGCGGAACGATTCTACAAATATGGTTGGAAATCTGAAGAAATCCGCCTTGTGGAGCTGTATCTGGGGATTCGTAAGATCCTAAGCCCTATGATGATGAAACGTGGTAGGGGGTAGTATGGCCAGAGGATCTCAATCCGATTCGATTTTCAGCGCAAAATATGGTAATTAAGTACCTAATTTGCATAATTTATGCATAAAATGCAAAAACCTATTTTCTCTGAGACTAGGGGTCGCAAGTTCTCAAAACTTGGTGGGTGGGTGCATCTTCACCCCAGACAGAACAAGTTTGTATTAGTTAGTGCATCAAGGTCACCAAAGGTCATCCAGGGGTCATCTGAGGTGAAATGACTAAAAACTGGCGTATGGGCACGATACTTGGTGGGTACGGTCAACATAATGTGGTAGGGGGTAGTATGACCAGAGGATGCACACTAGTACCCCCCCCATGTGGCCCCTCCCACACTCAAAGTTGGGGGGTCAAAATTTAATGAAATATTGTTTTTATATTATGCATTACATATATCAATTTCGGTCATGTAGGCCAAGTCATTAGGCCAAAAAAAGACTTAAGAATGTCTCTCATGTACAAAAGAATAGGAAACTGTACATTTAAAACAACCTTTTAGGGTGAAGGAAGCATTTTTCAAAAAATGTCTAAAACGGGTTTTATGTCAAAAATGTCTCGGTTGGGGTGCTACATCGAGTCAAATATTCACTAGCACCCCCCCCCATGTGGCCCCTCCCACACACTCGAAGTTGAGGGGGTGTCAAAAATTTAATGAAATATTGTTTTTATATTGCGCATTACATATATCAATTTCGGTCATGTAGGCCAAGTCATTAGGCCAAAAAAAGACTTTTAAGGATGTCTCTCATGTACAAAAGTATAGGAAACTGTACATTTAAAACAACCTTTTTAGGGTGAAGGAAGCATTTTTTCAAAAAAATGTCTAAAACGGGTTTTTATGTCAAAAATGTCTCAGTTGGGGTGCTACATCGAGTCAAATATTCACTAGCACCCCCCCCATGTGGCCCCCTCCCACACACTCGAAGTTGAGGGGTGGTCAAAAATTTAATTAAATAATGTTTTTATATTGCGCATTATATATATCAATTTCGGTCATGTAGGCCAAGTTGGCCAAGTTATTAGGCCAAAAAAAGACTTTTAAGAATGTCTCTCATGTACAAAAGTATAGGAAACTGTACATTTAAAACAACCTTTATAGGGTGAAGGAAGCATTTTTTCAAAAGAATGTCTAAAACGGGTTTTTATGTCAAAAATGTCTCTGTTGGGGTGCTACATCGAGTCAAATGTTCGGAAGATTATTTCGGGGTCATCTGAGGTCACCCAGGGGTCATCTGAGGTCAAATTACTAAAAACTGTTGTATGGGCATGAAACTTGGTGGGTACAATCAACATTTAGAGTAAAATGTTCGGAAGATTCTTTCGGGGTCATCCGAGGTCACGCAGGGTCATCTAAGGTCAAATTACTAAAACTGTCGTATGAGCATGAAACTTGGTGGGTACAATCAACATTTAGAGTCAAATGTTCGGAAGATTATTTCGGGGTCATCCAAGGTCACCCAGGGGTCATCTAAGGTCAAACTACTAAAACTGTCGTATGGGCATGAAACTTGGTGGGTACAGTCAACATTTAGAGTCAAATGTTCAGAAGATTATTTCGGGTCATCCGAGGTCACCCAGGGGTCAGCTGAGGTCAAATTACTAAAACTGTCATATGGGCATGAAACTTGGTGGGTACAGTCAACATTTAGAGTAAAATGTTTGGAAGATTATTTCGGGGTCATCCGAGGTCACCCAGGGGTCCTCTCAGCGCAAACTACTAAAAACTGCCGTATGGGCATGAAACTTGGTGGGTACAGTCAACATTTAGAGTAAAATTTTCGGAAGGTTATTTCGGGTTCATCCGAGGTCACCTAAGGGTCATCTGAGGTCAAATTACTAAAAACTGTCATATGGGCGTGAAACTTGGTGGGTACAGTCAACATTTAGAGTCAAAGTTTCGGAAGGTAATTTCGGGGCCATCCAAGGTCACACAGGGGTCATCTGAGGTCACATTACTAAAAACTGCCATATGGGCATGAAACTTGGTGGGTACAGTCAACATTTAGAGTCAAAGTTTCAGAAGGTAATTTAGGGGTCATCCAAGGTCACCCAGGGTTCATCTGAGGTCAAATTACTAAAAACTCGTACGGGCATGACACTTAGTGGTTACAGTCAACATTAAGAGTCAAATTTTTGGAAGGGCATTTCGGGGTCACCCAGGGGTCATCTGAGGTCAAATTACTAAAAACTGTTGTATGGGCATGAAACTTGGTGGGTACAGTCAATATTTAGAGCCAAATTTTTGGAAGGTCATTTTTGGGTCATCCAAGGTCACCCAGGGGTCATCTGAGGTCAAATTACTTGAAACTGTTATATGGGCATGAAACTTGGTGGGTACAGTCAACATTTAGAGTCATGTTTTTGGAAAGTCATTTCGGGTCATCCAAGGTCACTCAGGGGTCATCTGAGGTCACATTACTAAAAACTGTCGTATGGGCATGACACTAAGTGGTCACTGTCAACATTAAGAGTCAAATTTTTGGAAGGGCATTTCGGGGTCACCCAGGGGTCATCTGAGGTCAAATTACTAAAAACTGTTGTATGGGCATGAAACTTGGTGGGTACAGTCAACATTTAGAGCCAATGCTGTTGGAAGGTCATTTTGGGATCATCAAAGGTCATCCATGGGCATGACACTTGGTGGTTACAGTCAACATTTAAAGTCCAATTTTTGGAAGGTCATTTCAGGGACATCTGAGGTCACCCATGGGTCATCTGTGGTCAAATTTCTAAAAACTGTCACAGGGGCATGAAACTTGGTGGGTACAGTCATCATTTAGAGCCAAATTTTTGGACAGTCATTACAAGGTCATCTGAGGTCACTCAGAGGTCATCTGAAGTCAAATGACTAAAAACTGTTGTATGGGCATGACATGTACAGTCAACATTTAGAGCCCAATTTTGGAAGGTCATTTTGGGGTCAGTAGGGGTCATCTGAGGTCAAATTAGTAAAAATTGTCGGATGGGCATGAGACTTGGTGGGTAGGCCTACAGTCACCATCAGCCAGGTAATTGTGCCCAGCCGAGACCCACCAAAATTTAGGGATCAAAGGTCAAATTCCAATATTGGTCCAATCAAGCTCAAATTGAACAGGCAAATCGCCATGGGTTGTTGCAGGTTCATTTACTTCTACCAAAAGTAATCGTAAAAGCAGGCGATCGCGAAAGCAGGCGAGACTCGTGGTTCGAGAACCGCCTTGTTTCAAAATGTCAGTGTTTTTGAAATCTCCCCAAATGTTTGGGAAAATTAGTAAAAACTAAGACAATTTGTATTAAATTGTCCGAAAAGTTGAACTTTTGGTGTATCCATGGGTCCAAATTTCTTACATGATGGGTCTACCTTCAAATCTTCAGCAGCACACCGTTATCAAAACCAAACTTGAGTACCCTCCCCTTGGGAGCTTGAAATCGGAAATGTCAGAATAATTGCGAAAAATGAAATGCATCATAGTGCATGGCTGTGAAAATCTTGAAATTACAGAACATACTATCCAATCCAGTATGATATGAATAATTATATCAGGCAGCATACCGTGTGTACAGCAGTAGCTTTCATATTAATAGCACTCGGTTAATATAGTTATTCCAGGAAATTACTGTTGCAAATAATTTATTAACTGAGGGTGGAGGAATTTCAAACAGGATGTAATTATTATAATATTATTTTGATATTAATATCTGCATGTAAATGTAATGGGTTTGCATACGATGTTTTCATGCATTGTCAACTTTTGAAAAAAGATCTAAAATGGAGTGTTCTCCTTCATGCGGTCGAAACTTACAAACATGCACATGCAAACTGTTGAAAGAGACTAATACAAGAGACATATAACTGGGAAGTTTTACTCAAGCATGCCAGTTATGGTAATTGTATATTTTGCAAATTTTAGAAGCAAAACATGTTAATTTCAACAAATCAAATGAAACAAATTAATAAAACCACCAAAATGTAATAGCTATGAAAAAATGAAAAATTGTCCATGTTGAAAACATGTGCTTGCATATTTGCCACTCCCTAAAAATTACATTCTTTGAAGTTACAACATTTTTTAATGAATATTAGGCTTAACTTTTGAATGCAACATACACTCACATACAATTATAGTGTGCTAAAAATAATCATGCTTCAATTCTGTGCATGTTTCTTTATTGAAAGTTGCATTCAGCAGTTGCCCTGAATATTAATTCAGGGCTTCAAGTGACCCGATATTTCCTATTTTTTCCTATATTTGTGAACTCCCTTCCCCCTATAATTTCATGTTATTGTTACAAAATAGTCCTATAAGTCCTATATTTTAAGGAAAGTAACATTTTTTCATTTGCAGTAGTGAATTTTATGTAAAATTTAACATTTCCATGTCAGCAGGCAGAATTTACTGGCCTATGTTTTTGCCCAGTATATTATTTATAGATATCATGTCAGTCCAAAATGATGCATACATCATGCAAAAAGTAAAGTATCTTTGGTACTTTCCCCCTTAACAATTAGTTTGTGGTCTCTGATACCCAATGTATTCAACTTCTGCTGTCCTATTTTCATTCAAAATATTCCTATATTTTTGCAAGGGCTGGTTTGAAGCCATGTTAATTCCTTAAACAAAGATTCACAACAAATTTAAAGTATGCATATGTTTCTTTATAAATGAGTTGACTTCTGACGTCATTGCCTGGCAGTATGCATGGGCATCATCACAATTTCCATTGTTGTTTGCCTGGCAGTATGCATGCACATCATATTTTGTTCAGGGCCTGTGGTTTTAAAACTCCCGCCACTCACAATAAGGCTATTTAACAGTGTAGTTGTTATACGCAGTTCGGTGAAGCATATCGATATACCAGTCCCTTGCCTTTGTTGATAAACAATGAGGTCAACTCATAATTGTTAGCTGCTTCAGCAGTTGCCCTGAACATTAATCCGTTTAAGGGGGTACTACACCCCTGTCCAATTTTGTGCCTATTTTTGCATTTTTCTCAAAAATTATAGAGCATTGGTGACAAGTAAGATATGTATATTATACATGTAGGGGCAAGGACTATAACTGCTACACTGGAAATTTTATTTCAGCACAGACAACAGTTGTGGAGTTACAGTCAAAAATGAGGGAAAACCAATATTTGATCAATAAATCAATAACTACTTGCCTTGAGTTACTGAATTTTCAGTGCAGTAGATGTAGTCCTTGCCCCTATAATATACATATCTTACTTGTCACCAATGTGTTACAATTTTTGAGAAAACGCATAAAAGTTTAAGCAAAAATTTGGCTAGGGGTGTAGTACCCCGAAGAACCACAACAAGTTTTAATCATCTGCTCATGTAATTGTTTCATTTTGTTCTCAACAGCAATTGACCAACCATATTCGCGACACATTGCCACAGTTACGCAATAAATTACAGACACAGTTGTTAGCCATGGAGAAAGATGTAGCAGAATATAAGAATTTCAGACCGGACGACCCAGCACGTAAAACTAAGGCTATGCTTCAGTAAGAATACATTAACTTTATATTTATATGTGTAGATAAGGCCAAAAAAAATTGTTTTGTTGCCCTTCCAAGACAAAAAATTTTGGAGGGTCGGTAGGTCGATCTTTTTTTCTTTTTCTTTTTTTTTTTCATGGGCACTTTCTCCATTTTCCCTCCATTTTGAAAATGCTAGTATTGACAAATTCTTGATCATTTCACATTTTTTTTTTTAATTGCATTTTTGGACAGAATTTAAATGGAAATACTTTTTATTTTTAATCAAATATGCACTTAATAAATTAAATGAGTGAACAACAAATATAAAATGTCCTTGATACTGTCCAAATTTAAGGTTTCTTCTAAAAATAGGATTTAAAAAAAAAAGAAACAACCCAAGATTTCTGATTTTTTGGGTCGGTCGGTTGAGGGCAACCAAACATATGTTTTTTTAGCCTAATAGGAGCGAGAGATAAAAATACTAGTTTGCGTCTGATGATCCACAGCCCATGATTGGTTAGAAGTGCGTAAAAGGAAGGTTGATTCATCTGGTGTCTTTATCAAAGAAAAGGAAACGCAGAAAATAGTGTAAAATTACTGGGTTTTTTACATGGCAAGAGCAACTTTTCTAGACATTCTTGACATGGTGCCATTAGGAAAGAAAGTTTCCTATTACTAAGATCCAACTCCCAACTTTTGAGATGTTTTGCATATAGTGCTCAGCACTATGTCGAGTCGTGTGATTTCGGTGTTAAAAGCAAACTTTCACTTGATTTTGTCTCTTGTGGGGGTAAATAATGTGAAAAAAAGATGTTTGCATTTTTTTATTTCTTGGGAAGTGGTAAAATCCAAGATGGCCGCCAAAATCCTATAAAACTGACTGACATATGCAAAAAAAGCTATATATCACTCTCAAAATATGCTAAAATGTAAATTTCAAATACTGGAACAATGTAGCCTTGTGTCAGACACTCAAAGAAAGATTTAATATTTCGGGGTAACTGGTAAAATCCAAGATGGCCGCCAAAATCCTATAAAACTGAGTGACACATGCAAAAAAAAGCTATATATCGCTCTCAAAATATGCTAAATTTGTAAATTTCAAACACTGGAACTATGTAGCCTTGTGTCAGACACTCAAAGAAAGATTTAATTTTTCGGGGTAAGTGGTAAAATCCAAGATGGCCGCCAAAATCCTATAAAACTGACTGACACATGCAAAAAAAGCTATATATCGCTCTCAAAATATGCTAAAAACGTCAATTTCAAACACTGGAACTATGTGGCCTTTTGTCAGACACTCAAAGAAGGATTTAATATTTCAGGGTAAGTGGTAGACTATGCTATAGTCGAATTTTATTAAAAATATGTTATTATTAGTCATGATGAACCCATTTCGTTGAACTCAAAATTATACTGATGTTTATTAAAATTAAAGTATTCAATAGTAAAATGGTCATAAAGAGTTACAAATATCAGATGATTAGTGACAATAAAAGTAATTGAATGCAACATTATCTTGCATAATTATAACGGCTCACTTTAATACTGAACAATTCTGATTTTGGAATCTACCAGTTTATTGAAAGCGAACCCCGAAATTTCGACTATGAACTTTGAATTGTAAGCAGAACTTTACCCCCTGGACTTTGCTCTCTAAAAATACACTGCCAAGCATACTTGTTTATCAGTCCTTTAACCACAAGTACGCGCTAGATGTTTGATGAGAGATTAACTTTCGCGTCAACACAAAGCGCCGCAAATACCACAGACAGTTGTTTACGGTGTAGTTAATGGTAATGGCGCGGGCCCAGACGATTTAAACCATAGCGAGGTATGGGCGACCAATCACAAGGCAGATCCATTTAAAGATGCATTACATCATCGCTAATTTTAGTTAGGCCAGAAATTGGCCTAACTCTCCATAGAGTCCCGTGTTAAAAATCTTAACCGCAAGGCAATGTCAGTAGTCCACTTGGGAAGCTAACAAACAGAGGGAGTAGAGTGACTGATCAGATGTGAAAATCTATTAATTGTGCACACATTAATTAAATCAGAGTTTTAAGCTTAAATACAATATCCAGAGTATGCACAATGGGCAAGTGGACTACGGGGTAGTCTAGGTAAGTGGTAAAATCCAAGATGGCCGCCAAAATCTTGTAAACTGACTGACACGTGCAAAAAAAGCCACATACCTCTCTCAAAGTATGCTCAAAATCTAAATTTCGAATACTGGAACTACATGTAGCATTGCATTGTGTCATGCACTCAAAGATAACTTTAATATTCTAGAATTATGATTATTATTCAATATGGCGACCAATATGGCTGCTTATATACTGCTTAAATGTATATAAATGCATGAGTTTGTTTTTATGATCACGTTTCCAAATGTATAATTATGTCTCGGAACCAAAAGCACAATGTTTTACATAACCAGACCCCTTGCCAGGTCCAAGATGGACGGCATATCAGATACAGTACCTACTCATGGCACTAATGCATAGGCCTGGGCGATGCATGGAAATGATGAACTATTTGTTTGCGTGGCATCTGAAAAGACTGTTTAAAATCACTGTAATTGACCAAGTTATATTGCCAAAAAGTACATTTTGGGTTTTGATGCTTGAAATGGTATATTTTTCTCATTATATGACACCTTTTAGCATATATTCGCCCTATCTAATTAATTGTATCTTTCAGCTTCAAGAGCGCAATGCCATTTTGTTTGCGGTTCAGTGCATTTAAACAAGAAAAGTCTCATTTCAACCTATGTTGAGTTTTTGATCATTTTGATCATTAAATCATCCAGTTTCACCTGATATTGGTGGCGTTTAACTATATTAACTGTGAGAGTTCTAAATTTGAGAAAATTTCACCCGAAATCTGCCATTTTCCCATTGACAACAGTGTAATGGGTTTAGGGGTTTAGACTGCGTTATCCTAGATTCACGCCCCTTATCGGGGTTAGGGCACCTTATCTGGTTTTTTTTTTTTTTTTTTTATGTCTGAACTATGCAAGGCATTAACAGCTGCTATCGGTATGATAGCGCTGATGGGCTGGCGCCAAGCTAGTTGTTAACCTCCCGCTTGACGCTCAGCCGATTCTGGTTAGAGATAATTGGACCAGGTAGATCGCTCCAAAGGTGAGCTGAGGATGGAAGGAATGACCTCTGGTGGCTGACCAGGTTGGATCTTGGGATTTTGACAGCTTGGTCGTGGGATCTGACAGAACGCCGCAGACGAGGATCAATAATCATACGATCTGGTAACAGATGTTGAAGGAGTTCTGGAGCTTCGCCATAGAACATCCGATGAAATAGAGTGATGGCTCCCACTGCTCTTCTATGTCTCAGGTGCTGTATTTGATGGTTCTTTCCATCTGCTTCTGAGATGCCAATGATACGTACCGCTCTTCTCTGTATCGCATCAAGTTTGGACAGAGAAGTGGGTGGAGCACCATTATCCTAGATCCACGTTCCTGATCTGTGGTTAGGGCACCATATCTTGGTTTAGATGCCTTATCTGGGATTTAGACTGCCTTATATGGGGTTTGTGTTTCTTATCTAGGGTTTCAGGTGCCGTATTTGGGTTTTTTAAACTACCTTATCTGGAGCTTACGTCCCTCATCTGGGGTTTAGATGCCTTATCTGGGGTCTAGACTGTGTTATCCGCAGTTAACATCCCTTATCAGAGGTTAAGGCAACTTATTTGGGGTTTAGACTGCATTATCCTATAATTTACATCTCTTATCTGTGGTTAAGGAGCCTTATCTGGAGTTTAGACTGCCTTATCTGGGGTTACACGTCCCTTATCTGGGGTTAAGGCTCCTTATCTGGGTTTAGATGTGTAAAGAATGGATCTGGGATTTAGACTGCCTTGTCTATGGTTTACATCCGTTTTGGGGGGTTTTATATACATCTCTTATGGTTTACATCCCTTATTTGGAGCCTTATGGAGTTTAAATGCCTTATCTGGGGTTTAGACTGTGTTATCCTAGGTTTACGTCCCTCATCTGAAGTTAAGGCGCCTTATCTGGGTTTTAGATGCATTATGTGGGATTTAGATGCCTTATATGGTGTTTACGTTCCTTATCTGGTGTTAAGGCGCCTTATCTGGGGTTTAAACTGCCTTATCTGGGGTTTACGTCTCTTATCTGGGGTTTACGTCTCTTATCTGGGGTTTACTCTTATCTGGGGTTAAGGCGCCTTATCTGGGGTTTAGACTGCGTTATGCTAAGGTTAAGGTATCTTAGCCCCAGGTAAAGATCGTAAACCCCGGATAAGGCCGTATAAACCACGGATAAGATAAGATATAGGCTAAATTCTGCATTTTAGTGGTGGTTATTTTTAAATTTTGGCGGCCATCTTGGGGTTTAAGGTCCTGTGCTGTTTTAGATTATATCAATGGATTTCTAGACCCTGTAAACATGGGTATAGTCACCAGCATCATACTTCTAGGACTTTCTGCACCCGAGATATAGCCAAATAAATTTTCACTGGCGGCCATTTTGAAATTTTGGCAGCCATCTTGGAATGATAGGTCAAAGGCTGTTGTAAATGACTCTATTGGATTCCTTGACCCTGAAAACATGGGTATAGACATCAGAATCGTGCTGCTGGGTGCTTCTCTGACCAAGTTATGGTGATTTTAAGGGATTTTGGCAGCCATTTTGAAAAACGCCCTCTACCAAGAGTTCCCCACACTTTTCGATGGTGCAGACCCTTCTCATTTTATTCAGCATCCTCAAATCTATAACGAAACACCTTCAAAGCTTCTTGTACTCAACCCGAGAATGGGACTTCCATTCTGTACCCTACTAAAGCGCAATTTATGAGTAAAATATGGCCAATTTTCAATCACGGCGGCCATCTTGGATTTTAGGCACTAAACGGTCTTTAAAAAAATGAAAACATGTTTTATTTCAATCTTTACCTTTCAATGTAATGAAATCAATTGAGAAATTGCTTTTAACAAAAAAATCGCACGACTTCCCCTTTGTTCAACATAGCGCTGTGCACTAATATGTTTGAAGGTGCAAAATTAATCACAGGTGCAATCTGTTTTACCGCCGCTTTCAGAAATTTTAATCGTCACGACAAATCATAAACAAATCGTTTCTGAGTTTGATTGACAGGTGATGTCAGATGCAAATAGTCTTTTTAATTCAGTCTCGGATTATAGTGAGATTGATGGTGTGTTACTTAAGGTGCGTTCATACTACGCCGCAATTTTATTGTGATATCGCAATGCAGTATGATGCAGTGCGAAGCAATTGCGGCATAGTATGAACGGACCTTAAGTGTTAATGTTTGTATGATGATAAAGTCATAAAACGGGGAGGGGCATAAAAAATAATCTGCACCTATGCATGAGAAACAAAATGAGTGAAAGGGATGTTCTGTTATTTGGCTACCATTCAAATAACTTGTCTTACCCATGTATCTTGAATGCCTACATGTACACCCTACAAGGCATAAAACCATCACAAAGTTACTGGAGTACTTTGCGAAGAGTTGCTTAAAATCTTAAAATACCACAGTGTTTTAACTGATTTCAGCATTTTTGTTATTGTTTTCAATGTTTTTCAGCCTATTATTGAATCAAATTAGCAGAAAATGGTAAAAAAACACAGTTTTCAGTGTTTTTCCCCAAGACCAGTTTTCATGCCTGAAAAATAGATTCTAGATACCATAAAACTGCTTCAAATACATTTTAATAAAGCTGATTGTATTACTTTTCCCACACAGAATGGTGCAACAATTTGGTGTAGACTTTGAGAAGCGAATAGAAGGCTCCGGCGACCAGATCAACACCATCGAGCTGTCAGGAGGTGCCAGAATTAACCGCATTTTCCACGAGAGATTCCCATTTGAGGTGGTCAAGATGGAGTATGACGAGAAAGAGCTGAGACGAGAAATTAGTTATGCTATCAAAAATATCCATGGTGTCAGGTGAGTGGAAAAGATGTGTATCAGAGAAATGTGGCATTGATATTAATCGATGGTTAAGACATCTTGCATAAAGAACAAAGTTTCAGAATTTCAGTTTTATTCTATTCTCTCTCATACTAATGATAAAATGAGATTGTGATGCATTAAAGAAGTTGAATTTGAAGACTCTGGTCAGGCGAGAAAAAAAAGTTGTTTGATTATCCTCATCCGACCGACCCTAATCTGGAAAAACATTTTGTTTGTTTGTTTTACTGTATTAAAGAATACCGACCCTAATTTGGGAAATGCCAGATAAAGTGGTTTTCCCCCAATTTGACATGCTAAAGAGTGATTAAAACAGTTTCTTCGCACTTCTAAACTTAACATGAATGAAGTGGTATACATACAACAGAAAAATACCCCCAATTCACACATATTTGGGCTATTTGTTAAGCTAATTAGGAAACATATTTTGGCTATGAAAAAAACAATCTTGACCGACTGACCCTACCCCTTGGAAGGGATCTATTGACAATCAAACAATTTTTTTTTCTGGCATTAGTGCTGTTATAGCTTGAATGAGCACTGATAGTCATTGAGAAGGAACAAGAATATCACAGAAATGCTAATGTTCTTGCCAAAGTGAAGAGTTGTTTTAAATGGTTAGTTTGCATGTTGTTCATCTTTTGAAAAGATAACATTACATATGAATACCTGAGTGGAAGAAGGGCCCAACTCCACCAAAAATGTTTTTGAGAAAAACACAAAAAACTGAATATTATTTTTGGTTTTCCAGGCAGAATCTTTCAATCTTCAGGGGACCTTTAATATACCAGCATGCATTTATTTATCCATGTGATATGAAATATTCTGTTACCATGGCAACGCCAGAGGTCTTTGTTCGAGCTGGAGTTGGGCCCTTCTTCCACCAAGATAACTGAAAATGTTTGTTCCCCTGGC
The DNA here is from genome assembly GCF_039555335.1 of Amphiura filiformis. Lineage (NCBI taxonomy): Eukaryota > Metazoa > Echinodermata > Ophiuroidea > Amphilepidida > Amphiuridae > Amphiura > Amphiura filiformis. Next base: position 12,933,318 of record NC_092644.1, read on the forward strand.
CAAAATGTTATAAATAGCTCAGAAAACTGGCAGTTACACAAAAAAGAAGCATGGACTTGGTTTAAATGAATGTTTATTATGGTGAATAACCAAAGTAGATACTCAAAACGTTTTTAAAACACCCACCCCTATCATGCCTATTCAATATATACAACGCCACACTTACGCAGTAAAAGATATATTATAGGTAAACTCTGAGTAACCTACTCTAGCACCAGATTCCCCAATCAGACACTATACATGATAGTAGCAAATTACTCTGTAAGTTTGCATGCCACTGCATAGATAATCACACTATTTTTAACACCCAACCCACTCAAATATATACAATAAAATCTTCGGTGACGTTTTTTGAGTCAACTTTGTTTGCTAAAATATATAAAAAGAAATCTTCCAAAAAGGCCAATCTGGGTCGGTCAGGCCCTTTCTTTGTCTGAATAACAAGTCTGCAACAAACTAGCAGTCTCTGAGTTCTCATATTTTTTCAGTTCATCCTCAACAGTTCTCAGTTCTCATAATCAGAGTTGTCCTCATCGTCATCATCTACACTATCAGCTGAAGTGACTTGATCTACCAGTTCTCTGGTAGTTTCATCTAGGTACTTTTTGAGTTTTTTAATGTCACCCAGTTTTTCTGGCTTGACTGGGATTGAAGTTGAATAGCACTTAGCTGTTGGCAATGTCGGTCGTGCATTTGGTTTTAGTAAGCCAAACCTCTGTGCCCCCAATCCCATCATGCTCTTGGACACTTCGACTTCATATGGGTGAGTTGAACTGTACTTGAAGTGTTTATATTCTGACACCTTGTACTTCTCGTTTCCTCGCTTGGTAGACTTCTTGAAGAACTGCTGCAAATGTCCACGAAAATCTTTAATGTAGCCTTGCTCAACTCTCTCGACCTCAAAGGATTCTTCAACCATAGAGATCCACTCAGGATACCATTGTACCGTTTCTCTTCTTCGTTTCTTCTTCTCTATAGTTGCAAAATGTCTGTCACATGGAAGAAAGCTATGGCCTTTGATAGGCAGATGGTGGTGTACTTCATCAAAGCGGTTATTTTTTGTCAGCGTGAACAGAAACTGCACCATTGTATGGTTATGATTTTGTCCTCTGCACCCATCTGAATACAAATTCAGCTTCTTGACGCCATCTGGTATCTTGTTGTCAATGTAATGCTTCAAACACGATACTACTTCATTTACCCCACGTCGGGCAGTGGTTTCTGGCCACATATACATGGTTGATGTTTGACTTTTGGCACTGTATATACAAAAGTTATAAAGCCATAACTGCCTCATGTAAAATATTTCTCCCACTGGAAGATGCGGATAAGGTATATTCTGTTCAAAATCAAATGCCAACGTTTCCACTTTTTTCATCTCCAGTTGCTCTCTGAGAATCTGCATTCAGTTTAGTGTAATATGACTGCGCCTTGCGCTTGTGAAGTCTGAGTTCCGTTTTCAGATGCTCTCTGGTCGCAGCATGTTTTTCCACCTGGATCTTGACCTCAAATTCTGCGCATGTACCACACACATCAGTACGTGGACGGCCAAATCCGTAGTTGAAGTTGTCATTGAAGTATTGAAGGTACTTGTTATACTTTATTACACATGGAACAGACTCAGGCTGTATGCCTCTCTTCACCTGCAGGTAAGAATCTGGAAAATGTCTTTCCAAAAAGAGGACGTACATTTGCCTCACACTTAGCTCCGATGCCAAATACCGTCGCTTGGTTCTTTCCCTTCCATAATGAGAAACCCGATAAGGAAACGACCTGATGTGCTGGTCTATCATGTGCTTAAGCTCTTCTGAAGTTGCATATGGCCTGTTGTTGTGTTTTCCACGACCATCAACAGGAACGGTTCCTGAAGCTACCGTACTTGCAACACGACGTACTCTTTTCACACCAATGCCAAAGAGACTTGCGTAGCCTTCTCTACACACTACTTTATAGTCATCTCCATGTTTTACCTGAAACACAAAATATGAGACAAACAAGTATCAACATTTTAAGCCTTCATGTTATACTAGCTTAGTATTCTTTTTCACTACCAGTGATTTCAAAGAAAAACTTCCACTACATGTCAACCTATAGTTTTAAAAGTGGAAGATGCATAAGCCATTATAGATCCTATATTAAAAAGAAATACCTTGTAAACAAGTGCAACACTCCGTGGATTTCCACGGCCATTTGATGGACGTCTACGCTGAACTTGTCGTGGAATGATTCCCCCAGTGAGAAAGGCATTTTGGGCTGTGTGATCTCCAAGTTTGTTGAACTTGCGTATAAGCATCTCCTTGGTTTCATCACTGAAATAGGTAAGGCATCGGCGACGGCATCTAAATAAAACAGAAAACTTCTATTACGTTCCAACTCTAACTTTACGGTTATAAAACACGACAGTTCTTACCATTAGGCCTACTTGCATTGTGATTCGATCAAAAATGAAATAAATAAATAATAAGAAACGGACCATAATTTCTTTGTTTTTAAAAAGTTTATTATCTAACTCCTCTAGCCCACATTATTTATATGGCTTGAAACTTACCGGCATTTATCTCCACTCTGTCTGGCTGGCACATACTTCCCACTAGTACTAGTATACTCCTTACCCTCTGCTTTTAACCTCTTGTTCTTCTTCTTCTTCCATTCCTCTTCATGTTTACGTCTTTTTCCATGGATTTCATCATCACTGTTGTGATCACTCTCACTGTGTAGGTCTGCCATTGCTAAGTGTGGACTGTGCGTGTGTGTTCATGCGGTGGCACTATACCAGTATAGTAGAAGAAAGGCCCAACTCCTGGAGTTGGGCCTTTCTTCCATGCATATCACGGTTGAGTACCCTTGAAAAGGCTGTATTGAGTGTGGATTTGAACCCGTCTTTCACACATAAGGTAGTACTGTCTATTAGCAATAACATGCTGGGTGTAACTCAATTGGTCAAAAATGGTGGAGTTGGGCCCTTCTTTCACTCAGGTATTCATATAGATGTGAGAATAGACCTTTCTAAAGAGCGTTTTCAAACAAATATGCGTACATGCAAAGACCAGTACCTCCCTGTTCCACAAACATTACAGCAAAGGCTAAGTCCTAAATATAAGCTGTTAATGTACTGAAACTCTGCACATGATGCTGAAGAGGTACCAAAGCGTTCAGAACCTGATTGGAAAACTTCGTTTTGAAAAGTCTATTAGTTTATCAGTGTACAGGATGATGTCTGAAGTGCAAGGTATGGCACTCTGCAAACAGAAGAATTCTGCAGAATCCGGGCCATTGCCTTTATTGCATTGTGTGTATTTTGCTCATCATAATGTGAATGTAAGTACAAGATGCAATATTTACTAAAACACATTTTCTCACCACTTATTATCTTCCAGGGTTGGTCTGTTCACCCCAGATATGGCATTTGAAGCAATCACCAAACGTCAGATCCAAAGACTCAAAGAGCCATCACTCAAATGTTGCGATATGGTCATACAAGAATTAAACAATGTGGTCAGGCAGTGTGGAGAAAAGGTAATTTAGTATTCATGTTGGTTTTCATGGAGCAGTATGGCACACTGGTCGTACAAGATGTCCCAAGTTCAATATCTCCGCTGCCCCCCCCCCCCACAAAAAAAAATTCAAATTTGCTCTCCCTGTGGCTTGTCTGAAAAAGGTGTGAAACCATATGATACTGGCAGTTCCGATAAGGGTAATGCCCAGTTGACAGGCTGCACTTTGCTGTCCTATAAACAATGCCCTGAAATGCTATCTACTGCGAGTCCACGACCATTCACAAGGTTACTTGACCGGGTTGAAGTTTTGTCAGCATTGTCTCATTGATTTTAACAGTTAATGCCTAAATATGTTTGACATAAAAAAATTAAAAAAATTGATCTTTTTACAGACACATTGACTGTTTTTGTGGGGAGGATGACAGAAATATCTTTATTTTGACTTCAAAGATTTTGAGTTTTAAAATATATGTCCTGTTAGTGGGTATGATCCAGCTAGGGACCTCATTGCGACATTTCCCGCACCTTTCCCATACTAAAATTATCCTGAAGTTCCTTGATGACACCATTTAATCATGATACAGTTGAGCTAGCCAAGAAGTGATTATGTTGCAAAGAAAATTTCATCATTTTATTTTGAGAAATTGAGTTGATGAGGAAATAAAGTTTGTATTTAATTGTACCAAGCACCATTTCAGACAGGACTGAAGTTAGTTTTGGGAATACAGATGAATACATACCTGTTAATGAAATTTATGCTGTCAATTCACACATCACTATTTCTATCCCATTTTGGTGTGTGCCACGGTCAAAAGTGAAGCTCATTCAGTCATAATTTAACCAGCATGCAGTTATTATGAATGTATGTGCACATTTTCAAATGTTAGAGTCATAATATAGGATCGTTTAAAATGAGTTTGGTCAATTTTTTTTCAAACCTGATTTTTGTGTGTGCATATTTGTAATGTTTACACATATCCCAACTTACACCTAATTGGATTCAGCCAAATTCTTTGTATTTTTGGACAACAGAGCAAGTTTGAATTAAAGTCATATTATGGCTTTAAATCCCCATAGATTACAGTTAAACAGCTAAGATAGTGGGTTTTCACTTTTCTTTCATCTTACTTCAAATGACCACAAAACTTCCTGAAATTGTTACGAATAATATTTTATAATATTTGGCAAAGAAGATCCAAATTGAAATTGGACCGAAATCATATTATTAAGGTTTTAACTCTTAGGGATTGCTAAGTTAATAAACATGAGATGAAAATTATGTGAATATCGATTATTTTTTTGGCAAGTACAGGTAATGTTACACATGTATCAGTATGGAGTCAAATGATATACGAAAGGAAGTAATCAAGTTTGAAACAAAGATTAGGTTACTATTATTGTCTCAACTTGGCTACAGATGATGTGACAATAATATGGATGTCATTTGTTAGTATCAGTGGCTGGCTACTTTTGTTACAATTGGGCTATGCCATGTAAAATCCACACTACCCCTGTGGATGATTTTGGAAACATCTTCCACAGAGGGAGGTTGAATTTCAAATGAAATGAGCGCATTAGCAGCTCCATTTGAAACTCACCCTCTCTCGGTAGAAGAAGATTTGGGTAAAATCTTTCTCAGAGGGTGTATGAAATTCATGGAGCTGCCCAATGTGTTCATTCCATTTGAAATCCATACTCCTCCTGTGGAAGATTATTCCAAAATCTGGCAGGCAGGCAAACAAAAAATAGAGTACAACACATACACACGTTAACAAAATCTTAATTAATTCACAAAATAAACAAATATTACAATATCTTTTGCAATATAAAGAAGATTGCTGTACCCACAAGAAAGCTCAATATAACTATTTTAAAGATAGCAGCAATAATAGCATGTAGATGTCAATAATAATCTGAATTTAGTTATTCTCATGTTCTTTGTGACATAGATGGCACGCTATCCTCGTCTGCGAGAAGAAACTGAACGCATTGTAACAACTCACATCAGGGAACGTGAACAGACCACAAAAGATCAGCTATTGCTGCTGATTGATCTGCAGCTTGCATACATGAATACCAACCATGAGGACTTTATAGGCTTTGCAAAGTGAGTAGCACAGTATGGCATGAGCTTGATTCTTCAGTGGTTCTTAATGTAAACTAGCAAGATGTGCCGGGAAAATCAGTTGCTGGTGCCAAAGTTGCATCCTCTAGCATGCATCTCACTATGTTTTACTTTGAGAAAGCACCCGAATAGTATGTCGCAAAGTGCTGTGTACAGAAAACTTAACCACGATATTGTTTATTTATCAGAGATGCCAATCTTCCGATTTAAATCGAAATTCCGATTTTTTTGTATTTTTAAAAAAAAAATCAGTTTTTCTTTTTTTTTTTAAATTTTCAAAAATATTTTTGGACAAAAAGCAAGTTATAGACCCTAAATTACTTGTTATTCAAGGTTGGCAACCATAGAAATACTGCTATTTCAACAACAAAAAATTGCCAATTTTATTTTACAAAGTTGGATAAAGTTGTACATTTTGATTACTTTTGCTTCTATTGAACAGTCAGGAACACATTGAATTAATATACATTGCTAGCTGTTCAGTAGAAGTAAAAGTAATTAAAATATGTACAACTTTATCCAACTTTGTAAAATAAAATTGGCAATTTTTTTTTTTTTTTTTTTTTTTGAAGTAGCAGTATTTCTATGGTTTCCAACATTAAATAACAAGTAATTTAGGGCATATAACTTGCTTTTTTGGCCAAAAATATTTTTTTGAAAATTTAACAAAAAAATAGGGGGGGGGGGGTCAAAATTTGATGAATCATCGTTTTTATATTACGCATTATATATATCCATGCAGCCATGTAGGCTATGTTATTAGGCCAAAAAATACTTTGGAAAATGGTCTCTCATGTACAAAAGTATAGGAAACTGAACATTTAAAACCACTTTTTTGGGATGAAGGAAGCATTTTTTTCAAAAAGTCTAAAACTGGTTTTTATGTTAAAAATGGCCTTTTGGGGTGCTAATTCTGCTAAAATTGCCTGGGCTTAGGTACCTAATTTGCATATTTTATGGTATAATTTTGAGAAAACAAGTCTTGAAGAATATTACATGTATAATAGATAGTCTTCAATACTGCTATCTAGTTGTTGTTTTTCAAAATAACCTTATTTTTTAATCCATTTGAATGTGATTTTACCCTCAGAAATGGTGTCTCCTGCAGTGTAAAATGTGTAGAAATCCTCTGGCTTTGGTGGGCTTCGCCCCCTCAACCCCCACCGGGCCTTTGCCCCTGGACCCCACCAGGGGCCCTTAAGCGGGCCCCTGGACCCCCGGCCGTGGGGGCGAGACTTCGGTCGCTTCGCTCCCTACGTTCGCAAATTTCAGATTTTTTTTCATAACCCATTGGCATCTCTGATTTATGCAGAGGAATATACACAGTCAGAATCCTGTATTGACAACCTATAGAGTACCTTCTTTGATGTTCGAGAAGTATACACACAGTGGTAATGCATATGTGAGCATCCAGGGTTATTATACCTTGGGCATATCTTGGCTGTCCATAAATGAGAAATCTGACTGTGATACCTTCATATTGGTATTATAAACTAATTATTGATGAGGATGGATATTGGCTTTATTCAACACCTGGGTGTGGAGGGGGGGGTGTTTGTGGGGTGTGTGTGAGACCGTTTGTAAAACATGCGAACCAGGGATTCGGTTGCGTTCCATCCCGATAAACTGGGGATACGCCTGCAAACGGAGATATCCCTGATTTTCTTAATATGCTGATAGGGCTGTATAGGCATTAGTTAGACATATGGGGGGGGGGGTGAGATCCCCCTAATGCATAGTACAGAATCGGACGATATACACATATCTGATTCCATACTATCTAACTGGGGATACACACACATGATTTTTCCCAACAAAGTGGGGACATATCCACACATGCATAGCAACATAGCATAGCATAGTCGCGGTTATATAGTCCCAGACAGATGGCTACTCAAAGATGTCCCCGATGTACTTACTTTACAAGTAGGGGTGTTATGGGTGTGTGTGTGAGAGAGTGTGTGGAGGGGTGCCTGAGCAAATATTTGTCCATGCTTGCTTTGATTGGTTTGATTTATTAATAACCCTGGGGCCCGTTTCACAAAGACTTACAATCAATACTAGGGAATCGTAAGATCGATCGTATTCATAAGGCTTTGTGAAGCGGGTCAGGTGTAGAAAATACAAATACAAAAGCAAATTATTGTACAGCTTATAATGAAAATTGATCGGGTTTATTATAACCCAGGTGCACAGAATACAAAAAATATAATGCAACATGTAATGAAAACAGAAGGAAAAATTAGAAAATTGCTTTTGTTTTTGTATGAATTTTTGTGTTTTAACTTAAGCCAAGAAGGTGTGGGGTGTGTATGGGGGTGCGTTCGTTAGCACATGCCAGTGAGCCAATGTGCATTTTCATCCACACTTTTTGTTTAATTTTGCATCTTTTAATTACAAAGGCTACTTACTAATGACAAATATTTTCAAGTAACATATCTGACATTTACTCACAGTGCTAGTACCCAACGCCAACAGTCTAATCGTGGCTTTGACCAAATAAAGAAGAGCTTGGGGAACCAGGTAACATATGTGGTCGGCCAGTAGTCACGCAACCAAGATATGGCGCCCTCATATACGTAGTGGGCTCCTGCAGTGCATAACTGAGCATGCCTTGCATTGAGTGAAAGCTGATGAATTTCTGGATATTCAAAAGCTGGATTTAAATCAAATTGGAAAGATTCAAATGCTATAGATATTATGCTATGGTCCAAATTTGGCAAGAATCTGAAAATCAATTTATAATTGTTAAGTTCCTCATGTTATATACTTTCTGGTATAATTTGGATTCATTTAAAACCATGTATTTAATTCACATAGCATTTATATTTTCTTCTTGGATGTGATTCAGGAAATCTGTTTCTGGTTCCTACTAAATGTGACATATTTGAAGCTATGGTAGTAAGCTTCCTGTAGTGCAATTCAGTGACTTGTACATGTACATGTACATACCAAACATGTGTATCTGGCAACTGAGCAGATTGAGTAGGGACTGCCCCCTGGTTTTATTTCTTCCCCACATTGAAAAACGGCCTGTCCAGATTTCTGAAAGTTTGAAAGGACTGACAAAATGTCATCCACAATAAAATTCTTCAGCATTATTGTTTTTACAGTCAAAAGACAAAATTATGCAATAGCCTCATATGTATCTTACCGATGCTCACTCAAAGCCTTAGGGTGGCAACTTGTCTCAATGACCAGATTACTGATATACGCCACAGGAAGCAATGAAAAGACCACAAAGGCTTTCAAATACTAACAGACGACAGTAATATGAACAAACAAAAATGGCAAAATAAAATTATTTTATGCATCATTATTTCACAATTTATCATGATACATCCAGAAATCATCAGTTGAATTATGACAGATTATTTATTTATTTATTTATTTTTTTGAATTGTGCCTTGGATGATGCATTTTGCACCTACTTATTTTTCCAGCGCCCAGAATAAGGTGGAAGGTCCCGGAGTGAAGAAACAGAAAATTGGCAACCAGGTAAAACCTGCTGAAGTTGTCGCCGTTAAAACCACTATCACTTCGCAACGCTCCAATATAGATACTTATATCTGTGCTGTGTTTATACTTTATTTATTGTGTGCCAAACTTTCTAGCATGCACTATGTATTGTCTTTGGGAGTTTTTTTTGTTGTTGTTGCGTGTTAAAATTCACATGTTTTGGATTTTTTTTGTTTATTAAGATAGGGAAGTGTGATGTACATATATATATATATATATATATATTTCTATGCATTTTGCTGCTTGTATTTTGCAGCGCAAAAGTAAATCTGAATCCCAGTTTGCTGTTAAGAAGAAGGTTAGCCGTGGCGTAGGCAACCAGGTAACCACGGAAACAAAGAAAATAAACATCATAACCACCACCGATCTGCTTGTTTTTTCTTCCCCCCATTGATTTTCTATGTACTAATATCTTTTCAATAATAGCGGGCATGTGATCATCATGGTGGTACATCCGATTAAATTTCTCAAGATCTTGCTTTATTTACAGCTGTACAGCTCTGAATAATGGACAAATTCTTTTTACAAGGTGTTCGATTGTAGAAGTTCACAATGCCGGCTATTATTTGTACCCAACTGTTTCGCCCGCTACTTGACTAGCCAAGTCTACAGTTGGTCACACCCATGCCATCTATAATACCTTTACATTAGTCCTGCTTTGTCTTCAAACTTCTAAGTATTCTCATCCTAAGGGTTGCAGGTTCTTAGGCTCATAAAATGCACACCAATATTTGCACTTTGGTCTCTGATAGTAGCTCTACTGTCTTAAAGCACTTTCAAATGTGAGATAAACATATTACACTCAAAGAGCGAGGGGAAAAATACGAATCCTGTAGTTTGAACTATGAGAATAGAGAAGCTTGGAGTACAGATTTATATGATGGTCTGGATGTTCTTTGCTACTTTTCTGAGTCTTTTTTTAAATTGACATAATGGTAATTTACACAGAGTACAACAGCGGTGAAAAGTGGTATTACTGCAGTTAATTAATGGGAAATTTCAAGTGCAGAATAGAGGTCCAAAAAGTTATGAAAAAACTATCCCACTCACATGAGAATTGGTGTGGCTCACACACAATGTGTGAATTTTTTTCTCATAACTCACAGTCCCTTGCAAATTTTCATTTTTGGCCCATTTGAGAAGGCTGGTTTAAATGTTGGATCAAAGGCATTAGGCTTGGGGGACAGAGTGTCCCCAATACTGCTTTAGTTTTACTGGGCTGGACAGCTCACAAAACATGGTCCTCCGACAAATACAATGTAACCTGCAGGTATCTCAAGATACATTGCAAGCAAAGTTCTGCTCACAGCTGAAATTACACCACTCGCCCACAATCCCTAACAAAGTCTGATAAATGCCACGTAGTCCTTCACAAATAAAAAACAAGTCAAACTTTTGGGCCTATTGTGTAAAAGCAACAGTATACTGCTATTGAAGAATAACATTTGATCAATTGAAATCATAAAGGTCTTTGAAAAGTAGTTGAGAACATCTAGACCACCATGATCCCATGTAATTAGTTCTAAAGGCAGCATTTCTGACACATTACCAATTCATTGTAGGTGGCCATGCATGTTTTGTGTTCATTCTAGTTAACACAGTAAGTTAAACATTGGTCAATTCTATTTGAAGTCCATACACCCCCTTTGGAAGGCATGACCTCAATCTCCCATACAGGGGGTGTAGATTTCTAATGGAGTCACCCATTCAGGTAAGCCCATTCGAAATTGGGGGTATATGTTTTTCAAGTGGAATAGCCCATACTGACAGATACTGTGTCTTACTAGGCAGGACAGATACTAAATCATTCTCATGTAGTAATGTTGAAAAGAAAAGGAAAAATGTGTCAAAAATGCTGTCTTGCTTGTGTTAGTATGCCTTCTCACTCCACATTTCGTTATCCGATGATTAACCCATGCCTGGACTGAACTATCATTTCTATTGCATGATACGTCAATCACATTTGGAATTGGGTGTGTTTACCTTTGACCTACTGACCCCTGACCTTTTTTGATGCTGTAGTGCTGCCGCTGCTAGTAACAAAAGGACTGTACCATCTCAAGCCACTCGCAAAGTGGGCAATCAGGTACTTGTAAATAGCCCATTGTTTTTGTATAATGGGTATGTACATCTTATAGCAAGATCAATGTTATCAAATGCTTTAGCTAACCCTGCTTTTTTGGAAGCTCTCAACAAAATTATAAACATTATAGTTGTTTCCTGTGGTTGATGTTATTTTGCACACAAAAAATTAAAGAAATAAATAAAATAGTTTGATATGATTGAACAGCTCTGGGAAAACCAAAATATATTTTCATATTGATAATTGATTAATTTCAAATTTTTACTAAAATTAGCAATTATTGTCATGTGCTAGTAACCCTTTGTGCCTCAGTTATGCGTTTTGTTGCACAGAGATTAACACCATGTTTTTATTTATGTATTAAGCATTGTGCAAGTTGTTTTGGTTGATATTATTTTACTGACAAAATTTAACAATGGGTATTTACAATTATGTTCAGTTAGGTAAAAACATATGAAGAGTCAAGGTACATATATAGTAATTGTGTACATCCATATCAAAGGGATGCACTTGTCGCCTGCTACATGTGTCTCCTTTTATGTAGTGGCGAGGAATAAATACCAGACTCATCTCAAGTGGAAGTTACTTCAAATCATCCCCAAGTCACATGGTCTAGGAATGTTCTCTGTATTCTTAAACCATGTGACTTGGGGATGATTTGAAGTGACCACAACTTGAGATGAGTCTGGTATTTTTCCCAGCTAGTATGTTAAAAAAATACACATAGCAGCAGACAAGTGCATCCCTTTGATATGGATGTGCACATTTATTCTTTCAACAATTCAAGTCACACGGGGCTGATTTCTCAAAACTCTGCAACACATCTCAAATGCTCCAAGCCGTCACATCCGTTGAATTTAGCCCTGGGGTTAAAGCCCTCACTATGATGTGGTGTTAGTGTTAGTGAAATTGGGTTTTGTAAAGCCAGTATCATAATTGTTCAGAGTTCTGGTACAGCAGGTGATTACGGCTGTGTGCTTGAGCATGATGTAAGTGCCGGCAAACAACATGGTCATGCATGGTGCACTAAAAGATCGGATTTGCATGCAAACTTTCAGCCGCTGGAATATGATATCGTACGAGCATGTCACGTTCGTTGGATAGTAAGTAACTCTGAGCAGTTATGAAAACATCTGAAGTTCAAAATTTGCATGAAATTTTACATGGTGGAGGGATCTTTACCTACTGGTGTGACATTGTAATGTTGAGGCCAAGAAAAAAAATTGTTTGCTTGCCCTTAAATGAATTTTAACAATTGGGTCGGTTCGGTCGGGATTTCTTTTTTTTCTTCTTTTTTTTTTTAGTTATTAGCAAACTCTACTGTTTATATTTGTTAAGGCTCAAAATATGAAAAATCAGACAATTTTGGTGTCAAAACGAATCAACTAACATTACAAAACAACTAAAACACAAGCTCTTAAATCCTATTTTCTTTTACATCTTCAGAATGCAAAAATTTGAAAAGAAAAAAAACTTTTTTTTTTTTTCCAAAAATACGGTACGGTATTCTTTTCTACAGTAAATAGAAAAAAACAACGTTTTTCTTATTTCCAAAATTAGGATTGGTCAATTGAGGGCAAGCAAACATCTTTTTTCTTTTTTGGCCTTAGGGTAATATCTTAAATTAAGTACACAATAAAACTAAATAGTATAGCCTTATGCACTGTGAACAAAGTAGCACAAAGTCACGGAAAAGAGCATAAACACATGCACTGTAACTTTTGGGCTGAAACTCTTTCCAACTCGCGTCTGGGTAGAAACAAACTTCTTTTCATGTAGATATTAATATTAAAACCTGTAACAGTTAAGGCACTCCTATGCACCTTATCACCCCAACGATGCACATCCAATCATATTAACCATTTGATCATTTTAATAATCAGTAAGTAGAACCATATAATGGGCTATTCCATTTAAAATCCACACTACCCCTGTGGAAGATTTTGGAAATATCTGCCACAGGGGGAGTATGAATTTCAAATGGAATGAGCATATTAGGCAGCTCCATTTGAATTTCATACACCCTCTGAGAAAGATTGAACCTGAATCTTCCACAGAGGGAGGGTGCGTTTCAAATGAAGCTGCTAATAATGTGTTCATTCCATTTGAAATTCATACTCCCCCTGTTGAAGATATTTCCAAAATCTTCCACAGGGGTAGTGTGGATTTTAGATGGAATAGCCCAATTAAACAAATTCAGTAGTACATACCTAAATAACAGATTTAGTGTAAAGAGTTGATTCTCATCCATCTTGTCAGGTCAGGCATAAATCAATATAGCACTCCTAAAAGGTCACTGGTTCAATTCATTTTTAACTTGCTGATTTGATGCAGTGACTGATTTAATAGTAAATTACTTTAGAAAAATGTGATAAAAACAAATTCCTGCTTGCATGCAGCATTTGTGAGTAGACCTCTGATGTCCGTCATGCTGATGCAAACATGGGCTTTCAAATGCGCAGTAACACCGTTTGGTTAAACCATGTGCACATTAGCATGACATCAAATGATGACTTTATCTGGCTTATGAGGTTTACGAAAAAGATCAATAGTATTTGTATTTGTAGCATATATAGGAACAAAACAAAGTTAGGTTTATTAGATGAATGTGAATGTAATCAATTCCCTCATAGAATTGATAATCATTATTAGTTTAGTGCATGTGATTCACATACATTGAGATTTCCTTAGTTAGCTTAGGTAAGTTACCAATTAGTATGGTAGGTATAAAATGAGTAATTTCTACTAACACAGTAATCAGTTTTGTGGATAATCTTGAAAGAAAGTTCTGTTTGTCATGTAAGCTTACCATAATATTTGTATGGCATTAAGTAATAAAATGCAAGTACCTAACAGTTGTAGCTTAAGCTGATTAACGGACACTGTAAAATAAAATATAAGATAAATAGGATTAGCCGCTATAATTGGTATCAAGATGATCGAAACAGTTTTTGGCAAGATTCTTCAGCGGTCTGCCAAATTTGCACATGGAAGTAGGGTTCTGATTGGCTACTTGAATCACATCGACACCTCATTCGCCGATCAAGCTGAGTAGCATCATGTGGCCTAGTTCTTTTTATGCGATAATCAGGAACAGCAAGCGGACACTGCTGAAGGACCTTGCCAAATACTATAGCATGTAATTATTTTGGTGAAAATATAAATCACAATTAGGGATAACATAGACTAATAATTATATGTATTCTATATTAAGTCTTAAATTATCTGTAATAGTTTTAACAAATAAGAATTAAATATTACTTCAAAATAATTCTAATTAGTTATGAAATACAAAAACTAGACTTTTTCATTTAAACTAACTTAAAAAAAAGTAAGATTAACTTCATATTGTAATATAAGCTCATTTGTAATGAATACACAACATGTGATAAATTCAACGCAAGTATGTGCAATATTAACGTGTGTATTTTAATTTCCACCCCATCACCTAACAGGTTATTCGTAAAGGATACTTGAATTTGCATAATGTGAGCTTGATGCGGGGAGGTTCCAAGGATTACTGGTTTGTTTTAACAGCTGAGTCAATCTCATGGTTCAAGGATGAGGAGGTAAGATTGTATATTGGTTTGTTTTATGTTTGTTTGCATCAGAGGTCTCTTTATGAGTGACAATGTATGTATTTAATGTTGTAACGAGTCAAGTCATTTCATGGTCGAGTCGAGTCATTTCTTGCAATATCTCGAGTCGAGTCAAATGACTCGAGTCACTGTACAATCTCTATGGGAAAACTTGAACATCCAAGTCAAGTCATTTCATTTTTGGCTCTGAGCGAAGCTAAAAGGGCCTAAGTGACCGGAACAATTAGAGAGCCAATTCGGGCATTGGTTTTTATGCTAAGGATGTTTGTCTGTTTGATATTTGGTCTTGAAATTTGTTTCTAAATTTTACTTATTTATTTTTTAATCGATTGCACTCCAGGTGGATTTCAAATACTGTCGATAAAATATGATTTTTGTGTAAAAAAGCCACGATGAACGAGTTGTTTTGTGGTACCTCGTGTGTGCTCGAGATTATTTTGGTCTGTATAATTTAAGTTGCGTGAATGTGACGGAAACCAACGGAGGGTAATTTCGTAAGATTCAGTTCAGATTCAGAAGTTATTTACTATTTCATAACTTTTCTTACCTATTTCTTTACAATTTAAATAAAGAAATAGTTGAGGAATGTCAAAAAATGGTCAAGAACATGTCTAAATCTTGAATAAATCTGAACTAATGAATCGGGTAAATGAATTTCCTAGTGGACTATTTTTCCTTGCGCAAGTCTCCATATTTGTGCAAAAACACGGACCGAAAGTCATTAAGTCATGCAAAATGTTCGTATTTCATCACACTCATTGTAGTTTTGTTAGAATATAGTTAAAAACAGTCTATTTAATCATATTGTGGACATTATTTTGAGGAAAATTATATTTTCAATGAGATTTTACTTTACCCCACTTCGCAAAATTGAACAACTTCCGTATTTGTCCATAGCAAAAACAGTCTAAATTAATGATGTTCCACTTTGCACAACAATTTTATACTTCAGAATATCAAAGATTGATATGTTTTCTCTTGAAAAACAACATGATTTTTAGGCCAGGACTTCTTAAGAAATTCAAGACCAAGGTTTATTTGATCGATGTTACGTCGATGGTCCCGATCTCGCCATGATTTTGGACTGATTGCTTGTTTTATGTTTACAAGCAGGAGGAGGTCATGACCTTTTGGCGTATTGATCGATTCTGATCTGTTCTGATTGGATGGTCTCAAGGTCGTCACAGTTATGAATGAATAATTCAAGGTCATAAGCGGGGGGGTGGCAGTATTAAATAGAAAAGTTCAAAATAATGACTTTAATGTTAGATGATGAACATAATAATAATAATTATTAAATTCAAATGTGACTGAAATTAGTGGTTTCAGAAATCATTGATTGCAAGTTGCAAAGTTTCATGTTTTACTCTAGGCTGTGCAATATTTAATCATGAGCTAAATTTTTAGAGAAATTAAAAGAAATGGCAAGCGATCAATGACAGCAGGGGGGTGGGAAAATCACTTTTTTTAAAAGTATTCCCTGGCCTAATCAGTAAAAAGTTACAAAGATCAATTATTTGACCCGATGGGTGCTAGTTCGGAAACTAGTAACAACTGTCGTAGGCCTATGGGCATGAAACTTGGTGGGTACAGTCAACATTTGGAGTAAAAATTTTGGAAGGTCATTTCGGGGTCACCAGAGGTCATCTGAGGTCAAATTAGTAAAAACTGTCATATGGTCATGAAACTTAGTGGGTACAGTCAACATTTTATAGCCAAATTTTGGGAAGGTCATTTCAGGGTCACCAGAGGTCATCTCAGGTCAAATTAGTAAAAACTATTGGATGGGCGTGAAACTTGGTGGATACAGTCAACATTGAGTCAAATTTTGGAAGGTCATTTTGGGGTCACCAGGGGTCATCTGAGGTCAAATTAGTAAAAACTGTCATATGGGCATGAAACTTGGTAGGTACAGTCAACATTTAGGCTATAGCCAAATTTTGGGAAAGTCCAGAGGTCAAATTGATACAAACTGTTGGATGGGCATTAAACTTGATGGGTACAGTCAACATTTGGAGTCAAAGTTTTGGAAGGTCATTTCGGGATCACCAGGGGTCGTCATATGAGGTCAAATTAGTAAAAACTGTTGTATGGGCTTGAAATTTGATGGGTACAGTCAATATTTCCAATTTTGGAGGGTCATTTCAAGATCACCTGAGGTCATCTAGGGGTCATTTGAGGTCAAATTAGTAAAACATCTTATATGGACATGAAACTTGGTAGGTACAGTCAACATTCAGAGCCAATTGTTGGAAGGTCATTACTGGGTCATCTGAGGTCATCCAGGGGTCATATGAGGTCAAATTAGTAAAAACCGTTATATGGGCATGAAACTTGGTAGGTACAGTCAATATTTTCCCTTGGGATAGGCCTACTATTTTAGTCCCAATTTGTAGTGACATCACTCTGCATGTTTAACATACCGAATTTTACAAATTACTCTTATCAAACAATGTGTTCTTCATGCGCATTAGTACCCCCCGCCATGTGGTCCCCTCCCACATACCCAAGTGGGGGGTCAAAATGTGATGAATCATTGTTTTTATATTATGCATTATATATATCAATTTCAGTCATGTAGGCCATGTTATTAGGCCAAAATAAAACTTTTTTGAAGGAAGCATTTTTTTTTTAAAGTCTAAAACAGGTTTTTATGTAAAAAAAATGGTCTCTTTTGGGGTGCTAAATCTGCTAAAATGTTTGTCGTCCTGAAATTTTAACCAAAAGCACACTGACCGTCAAGGCCCAGGATGGGGTGCCGGTTGGTGGGGGTGGGGTGGGGGAGGCAGTGGAAGCCAAGCACAAAAAATGATTAATTATTGCCTTATTGATCTGCTTCACATATATCAACATCAGCCATATTGGTTATGTAATAAAGCCAAAAAACATTTCTTAAGAGTGTCTCTTGTGCATAAAAGTATAGGAAACTCGAAACTTTATAGCATGTTTTTTGGAAGAAGGAAGCACTTTTTATTAAAAGTATAGAACAAGCCAGGAGCTTTGAAATGTTCTTTTTACCCTCTGAAATGGCCTTTCCTGTGGTGCTAAATGTGCAGGAACCCTCTGGACCCCACCGGGGACCCTTAAGCGGGCCTCTGACCCCCTGGCCGTGCTGGACAAGAGCTCCGCTCGCTATGCTTAGCAAGTTCAGGATTCTTTTGGGTCAGATCCATGTGGCCTAAATAGTAATTCCCAAAATTGATATGATGTATCATTGTATGCTCTGCAAATGAGATAGCTACCAACCGACCAGATGTACCATTGAATGTAATATGTCACATATACTCAAATGATTTCACCTGTTGCACATTCGACTTTCACTGTCACCAAAAAGCACAGAGCCACAGTACCATTAGTGCTCTTGTTGAAAAGTCGAGTCTCGAGTCATGACTCGTCACAAGTCTGGATGTACTCAGACTCAAGGTACAGACTCAAAGTGCCCTCCTTTGAGTTCTGAAGTTGCTGTATCAACTCATACAAAATGTAGAAATGTTCTATTAAATGCCAAGAGGTTATGCTTGATTTCATTTATCTGTTTATTTATTTTGTTTATATATTTTGTTCTTCTTAGGAGAAAGAAAAGAAATATATGCTGCCGCTGGATGGTTTGAGACTGAGGGACATAGAGCAAGGATTCATGTCAAGGAGACATACATTTGGAATTTTCAACCCAGACACTAGGTAAGCAGTATAGAAATAATATGAAATAACTTTTCTGGGCCAAGTCAAATATTACTCCTTGTTTATTTGTTTGTTTGTTTAGAAATAATATCAAATACCATTTCTGGAGCAAGTAAAATATTACTATTTATTTGTTTGTTTGTTTGTTTATTTAGAAATAATATCAAATACCATTTCTGGAGCATGTAAAATGTCACTATTTGTTTGTTTGTGTTTAGAAATGATATCAAAATCCATTTCTAGACCAAGTAAATGTCACTATTTGTTTGTTGTTGTTGTTGTTGTTGTTGTTGTTGTTGTTGTTGTTGTTGTTGTTGCTGTTGCTGTTGTTGTTTTTTCAGAAATAATATCAAATATTTGGTTTATTTTGTTTGTTTTTGTGTGCTTGTTGTTAAGAAAAGTCTGAACCATGGGATGGGATAACTATTGCACCTGATTCCAGACCATTCCCCAATATCTAAAACTTGGGAGTTTTTTGTTGGTTCCTATACACAAAGACAAAATGCAGAACTTTGATAAAAAGAAACAATGTCAATTTCAGAATTTGATTTGATAAAAAAAAAGTGCTTGAAAGAATTCAAAGGGCCAAGCTGTTATCGTAGAAGTAAAGTACCAACTTAATTTGCGCGATTCCATTTGAAATTTCAAATTGCAGTTGTAAATGCTTACATATTATATGGAAACTGATGAAATCCAATTGGATTTTTCACAATTCTGCTCCTATTTCAGAAAAAATTTTTAATCCATTGTTTTTTGGATGAAAATGGTTGAATCTGGAATGGCTGAAAGATTGAATTTGTTTGGATTTTCAAAATATCCAGTTTGTGCAGAAATCATAATATAAAGGGTATCAAAACCACATATTTGATTTGACCTGATTTCCTGGTGAAACTTGCTATAAACAAAAAAAAAGTCATGAAAGCCAAAAATACATTGTGATAGGAGAAATATGTGAGGTCTTTGCCCCCTCAGGCTCTGCGAAGGTACTACCCCAGCGTAAGAGCTCCGACATCTGAAAAATCCATCAATAGTGAAGATTAGATTATATCAGCGATTTAATTTTTTTTTCATTACATGTATTTTTGTTGTTGCAGGAATGTATACAAAGATTACAAGCAGCTAGAATTATCTGCAGAAAGCCAAGAAGAGATCGACAGCTGGAAAGCATCATTCCTACGAGCAGGTGTATACCCGGAGAGGATTAAAGAAGAAGGAGAAGCATCAAGCGTAAGAATGACATTTTAAGACTTTTTTTTCACTTATTTCATGCCAAATTTCAGCATAATATGGGGTTTACTATTACATTATGCTGTTTTGCTCATGAAAATGAAAATGAAATGACAGCCTTGATTATAGGTATTGTAAACCCAAATCTAAATTACTCAGTTTCTTATGTAAACTTGGAATCAGCTTATCTTTGGATGCTGTCAAATCCCCTGCAAAATGAACCACACAAATCGTTGGGCCTCGTCTTAACACATATTTCATTACTCTAACCCTCTGTTCAGTTTTTATTCATTTTTCATATTAATATGTCCTTACAAACTGCCCATGGACAACAATATGCCAGATTTGTTACAGTCAAAATGGCTGAATATTTATACCACCTGTTCAAAACAATGTGGAAATTTAGATGAAAAAAAAAAGCTTGAAATTTTTTAACCGGGGTGTATGTTTGCAGGGGCTCAATTATTTTGGCACACTTCGTCACAAACTCATCTGGGACAAATCAAGTGAAAATTGACTGATTGTCATAATGTACTGCGTACATATTGAACTTTGAGATAAATCAATTTTGATTCTCGCAAACCCAAGATCAGGAGAATCGTTTCTCTGATTCTTGCCAAATTTGAATCCCTAGTTTGCACAATAACAAAATGCTTGTACCATTCCTTAACATCTCTGTCAATATTTCTATTTGTTTTTCCTTCTCGTGATAATTTCCAATTGGCTAACACTATATAGGAGGTCGGTGTAAGTATCAGTCAGTGTGCAGTGTCCAAGTTGATCTCTCATACATATTAATCTGGTGCCCAAGGATATACATTACTGAAAGTGGACAAGATGTTTTGTTTGAATGGGACTTGATTGTAAATCCATTTCACATTCACATCATGAAGTTATATACGGTACCGTAGAATTCCACCTAGAAGCATATGCCTCTAAACAAGAGACGAATGGCAGACACCCTCCACAAAAACATTACAATAGATTGGTCTTATAATAATACAGTCGCCTATCGGTAATATTGTTGCTCAAACTCCAAATAATGTTTTTGTGGAGGGTGTCTGCTTTTTGTCTCTTTCGTAACAAAAACAAAGGTATAATGCTTGTAGATGGAATTCTACATATATTTTTACCAGAAAACCTTTGTAAAGTTTCAATTGAGAAAAGGATTTGTAACTTTATTCTGTCGGTTGGAGTGCTGTCATAAATTGGCTATTCCTCAACCTCTCTCTGAACACTGGTGTGAATGATTGCTGTTGTGGTGAATAGGAAAGTTAACAGAATTTGAAACAGCAGCCTAATCCTTTCATGAAAAAGCGGTCGAGCGGAACGGGCTCTGGCTCATAATCGGAAGGTTGTGGTTTTGAGCCCCGGCGACGTCATCGTGTTGTGCCCTGAGTAAGGTACTTCATCTCAATGACTCTCCACCCAGGTGTATAAATGGGTACCGGCATTCTTAAATACTTGGAAGGTAACAGACTTGCTGTGGAGGAGGTGTGGCGATCCCCCGACAGCAACATTCACAGTGGAGTCTGGCCTAATTGCTAATGAAAGAGAGATGGGCACTCCATCCTGTAACAAATGCAAGTTCAACTCCTTTAACTTTACCTTTGGTTGTTATTCTCTCAATTTCTGCTCAAGAAAATGTTAATCTTTAGTGTCAAATTGTAATTTCCCCTACACACATTAATGCAAAGTTTCACTACTGGTCCAGGGAGTAAACTTAATAGATGGAGCAACCCCAACCCATAGAATACTCAAATACTTGAATGAAGTCAACCCTGATAACAAAACTTGTCCATTGGGCACCAGATTAAATATCATATGCTCATTGAATTCAGTGTGCTGAGTTATGTGTTACTTGCTTAACTTTCAAAGTAATATCTGCAGTATTCACTTGTCACCCACGTGTTGTTGTTGCAATTTTTGCAGCAGTCCTCTTTGGATAGGAAGTCATATAAATTCTTCAATCATCATGCATACTCATAGACATCCAGACGTTCCTCTTTCTTGGATTATCAGTTTCTAACTGAGTGAATGCCTTGTAGTTTGCTATTTTTGTGTATATTCTATTCACTGTACTACAGCATTTAATCCAGTGTTTTCCAGCGACACCATTCAGGGTGGCCAGCTCAAAATGTGTGGTTGTGAGACTAGTCACCAATAAAATATTCTCATCCAGTCGTTAAAATCACAAAATTTTGAATTTAATCTTTTACTGGAACTTACTTTTACAATTTGCTCTGTTGCGTGTGATGCCATCTGACTTCATCAGGCAACTAACCTGCTGGACTGGTCATTAGATACTTGAAGACAATTAGGAAGAGAGTGGAGCAGCCATCACTAAACAAAAAAGGGGGGCCAAGGCATGTCTTATTTCACCCATGGGGTGGATCATCATGAAATCCTTAGTCGTCTTCAAGTATCACATGACCAGCCCAGCGGAGCAGTTGCCTGACAAAAACCTGATGATATTAGACGCAACGTTGCAAGCTGTAAAAGAAAGTTCTAGTAAAAGATGTAATTCAAAACTTTGTGACACACTAATAAAGGTTGAATATTGTGACACAATTTTGACGAGGGGAAGCGAGTGGTCACAGCCCAATTGTGATCTGAAGAACTTACGGAAAGTGTCCTCGTTGAGGTCACCCTTAAACATATTTCAAAACTTTTTGTCCTAAAATCATTTTACAATTTTAACAAACATTTCATATTGCAATTCATAAACACACATTAGCTAGAGGACATGCTGTAACTAATCTCACATATAATTATGCCAGGCAAAGTTATCAAACATCTATTCAAACCTCAATTTTAAATAACCTTTTAAATATTCTCATCGCATACATTTTTCAATAACTTTGTTTGGTCTTGGCATTTTGATATGTTTTTTTCTCAAGTTTCTTTCAACGTTGTAGATTTTGATGCTTTTGTCTATGTTTTCTTGACAATTCAATTCCCCATTTGTAAAAATATTAGGCCATTGCATTTGTTTATTGGTTTGCTGATGTGCCAATATTGAAAGTTTATTTTCTTGTTTTTCAGCTGTGTATTTTATTTACATCTGTGTGTTTCCAAAACTATTGCAAATTTTGTGTGAATGTGTTAGAAAGTGTCCAGTTAGACTTGAATGTAGTAGTGTATACTGGGATTATATATACTATAGAAGAATGGAAAAGTCTCTGTTCAGTGCAGTGTTCTAGCTACCCCGGTCGGCGCCGGTCTGGTTGACCGGCACTAAAAAAAACCCCAAATTTAAAGAAAAAAAATTTTCCATTATTTTTTCATCATCAAAAGAGTAAAAAAAAAAACCTTAGTGGGTATACCCCCAGCCTATACCCGATCCCCATGTTTGCTAAAAAGATTGTGCCCCAAGCCGTTGCTCAAATTGGATATTAAAATTATTTGGGCTAGCTAGAACACTGTTACAGTGTGTTGTACTGCCAAGTTTTTATCCTCAAAACTCCTTGTTGGTGGAGCACGATACGCTTGTTATACACTAATTGATGGACATTGATAGCTGATTCTGTTATGCTGTTTTACAATTTTTCTTATCATATTATGGAGCTATTTTATAACCTTCCCCATTTTCAAAAATTTTCAAAAGGTTGCTGAATTTGACACCCTTGCACCAACGTTTGTGCTCAAAGTAGTCGCTTATTTAAACTAAATTGTAATGAATGTTTATTAGCCAAGGCTTGAGGATGTTTACTCATGTTACCATGGTTACATGTCAGTTAATATATGCATCTTGAACTTTCATATTGTAACACAATTTATTACTCCCTATTCCAGAAAAATACAGCACTAATTTTTTTTTTTTTTTTTAAAAAATATTATCATGTTTCGCCAAATGAAATGTAGCTAAATCCTAATCCTTTAGTTAGTTCTAACTGGTAATTAAAGACAAATTTTAATATTTGGCCAAATTTTTTTTAAATAAGGGCCAAAACAGGCATTTTTAGGGTGTTTTCGTATGCTGTAACAAACAAGCCCAAAGACTTGTACTAAGACTAATATTAAATATATGAGCAAACTCAGAGCCTATGCTATGAACAAATTTTAATGCTTAGACTTGTGCCAAGTCTTTGAATTTTGTGACTGAAAGTGCCAGTTAGAACTAATTAAATGATTATGATTTAGCTATGTTTCATTTTAGACAAGTCAAAATTTGAGAATTTGTGCTTACTGGAGGCATTTCGTGTTAAAAGTGGTTAAACAAGCTTTTTAAGATAATTCGAGGGTGCTGAATTTGAAAATGCTGTTTAACCAGTTCAGTTTTGGAGTCTTAGCCCTCAAAATTCAAAAAACAAAATGGCCGCCATTTTCAACATATTTTTGATTATAACTTGAATTTTAAACAGCATAGGAGGTTCAAAATGGTGGCAATATTCATGTTTATGATGCAGAGGAACCCAAATTGATTGTTACTGAAGTTTCAAGTGGTATGGTTTTGCCGCCATGTTGAATTCCAAAATGGCCGCCATTTTCATCAAGTTTATGCATTTCCTGCTATAACTTGGATAGTAGGCAGCATAGATGTTTAAAAATGATGGCAGTACCCATGTTTTTAATACCAAGGATTCCAAATTATCTGTTACCTAATATCTGTTGTAACTAGTGACAGTTGCCACCATCTAGAATTCCAAGATGGCCGCCATTTTCATCAAGTTTCTGCATTTCATGTTATAACTTGGATAGTAGGCAACATAGAAGTTTAAAAATGATGGCAGTACCCATCATTTTGATACCATGGATTACAAATTATCTGCTACCTACTACCTGCTGTAACTAGTTAGGGTTGCCACCATTTAGAATTCCAAGATGGCTGCCATTCATTTGGCAATTTCTGGGTGTATAAAGGGGGTACATTACGTTCTGTGGCTAAATGCACTTTTAATTTTAATTTAATATTAAATTAGTTTTCCAAGTGCATTTAAAAAGGTTAAAGATTTCCAAATTACCTATTATACTTTACACCGTACAACTCATGAAACTGTCAACATTGACACTTAATGTTACTTACGGCTAATTGTTCCCGTTAGGATCTTGTAACTATTTGATTCTTTCTATTTGACCTTTCACTTTGTAGTTCAGTGATTCCTAACTTTAATTGATGCCTTTTAAGGCAAGAGTGCAGAAACAGACTGAAGAGACTTGACAGTCTCTTCTGTTTCTGCACTCTTGTTGGCTGTTAAATGCACACGTATGCACAACCATCTGTGCATGGCAGCTGCAATTGTTGAAAAATCCATTGGTACATTTGCATGTTGGTGGTAGATTCTCCTGTGGACAACCCTTTGAGAATAGTATCACACGTGCCTTATCACATCTGTGCACATGATCATATGGCATGCACCTTGCAAATGAATTGTGCTAATAGCTGTCAACAATTGCTTGAAACACCTCTGTCTTTTTGCCGTAGCCAGCAAGCTGTGACACACTGTCACAACCAGTTATGAAATAGAAGCAAAGCTTCCACTTGGCAAGGCAGCAGTTTCTGATAGATTTTGTGGATTGGGATGTATTTGGGCTTCTTACAAATCCTGCCTTCATCCACAGCTGAGTGCATAGCATCTTGTCAACATAAGCAGCCAGCAAGACAAGTATGTCAGTGTCACATACTGAAACCACTACAGCTTCAGCATTTGTGTTAATGCAATGAAGT
Organism: Amphiura filiformis; assembly: GCF_039555335.1. Classification (NCBI taxonomy): domain Eukaryota; kingdom Metazoa; phylum Echinodermata; class Ophiuroidea; order Amphilepidida; family Amphiuridae; genus Amphiura; species Amphiura filiformis. The sequence continues at coordinate 12,958,717 of NC_092644.1, forward strand.
ACAAAGTGAGTATCCGCCTCCTCATGGCCTCTAGGGCTGTTGTGTCCATCCCTGAATCTGAAGATCTAACTTCTGTTATATGTGCAAATCCCCCAGCCACTACAAGTGTTGTGGGTGCAATTGATACAGCATTTGTCATAAGCTGTTGAGATAGGAGCGGCAAGATTTGCTTTATTCTCTCCAAGTGAGAGAAAGTTAGTCCAGTTATTCGGTAGAGAACGTTGTGGTTTTCTATTACCCGGCATACTGGTCGTTAGCCCGGGTTCGTTTTGTTCTGGTTCCAGTCTTGATGGAATCATGCTGGTAATCTGTCAAAGGTTACCTCAATCCTCTGAAACTCAGCCACCACTGCTTGTATGCAGACTCCCATTCATGGCAGCAAGTGAAATTTGAACAGGCATAAGTTCATGCTGCAGAATCTGGTCCAGGGCCGTATTAGTGGTGTTGTTTATGGTGTCAAGTGCGCTGAAGATCAGGAGTGCCAAGCACTTTACATTGGTAAAACCGACCAATCACTACAGAGTCGCATATATCCCAACTTAGACGCGCTAGTTCAAGTGGCAACGATTCAGCACTCTACAAACATCTTGAGGGCAGCGGTCACAGCTTTGACATTGACATTTTTGTAATTTTGGACCGTGAACTATGTTGGTTCGAGCAGGGAGTCAAAGTGTGGGTACAAGCCGAACAACCGTCCCTCAACAGGAGCGGAGGCTTTAGAGTGAATCTGTCACATGGTTGGGATCAGGTCATCAAGCAACTTCCTCATCGATTGACCTGGGATGACCCTAAATCATTCATGGGGGGATAGGGGGAATAAATTCCCCCAATATTTTGCCAGGGGGGTGGTCCATACAATCATCCCCCTCCCAATGTTGACGCCTACAGGTATATGTGTGTTTCCAGCCAAATTAACATGATATTTGGCCATTTTAGCCTAAAACTGTAAAAAGTGCAAATTGTTGCGTGCATTTGTACCATCATCTTATTCTGTTGCCAAAAGGTGCTGGATTCACTATACTTCAAGAAATTTTTCGGCCCCCCCATGTCGTCAAAAAGAAATCTATGCCACTAGCACTGGCCAAATCTTTGGTTGCAATATTCTACAGTACAGGAGATGGTACCCCCTTGCTGAAAACATTGAATCATCTGAAAGCTGAGACGACTTCTCCTCATCGAGGTTGTCACGCTGGATGGTGTAATCTCGTTGTACACATACTAAATTTCCAATTGGGAGTGTTCCATCATCAGCACTTGCCTAATTTACTTGATATGCAAGTTCTCATGTTATATAAGAGAGTACCCATCTGCCTAATGCAGTGATACTTCTTGTGATACCTACAATCCCACCGCTCCTCTTCCCAGTACCATTCAACAATTCTTGGCTATAATCAGGGATACTTGGTTGAATTTCCGCCTGGACTCCTTTACAACGAAATTTCCTGCCTGGAATTCAAGGAGGACTTTTGGTGGACATGGTGGAAGGTAGCTCATTTCTGCCATATAAGTGGTACCCCATTTGGCATAGTGGTATGATCATACCTAAAAAGAAAGTTAGCATCCTACTGAAGGCATACAAGTGGAGATCCCAGACACCATCACGGTGTGCTCTGATGAAAGCAAGAGAATGCTCACCATGTCCATATATTGCCAGATGATGTGGACAGATGCGATAAGGCACGGGTGATACTATTTTCAAGGGTTGTCCACAGGAGAATCTACCACCAACATCTGATGCAGTAAGGCTTCATACAAAGTATGCACATTACCAGGCTTGTATTTGGAAACAAGCAGTCACCATTTCTCCAATTCTCCCCAAAGTAACTGACATGGGATGGACCTACATAGATAGTAGAAAGTATAGAACCTGACTCCACAACTGATGACACTACCTCCAATTCCCAAAGCATGTCGCGAGATAGTTTCATGCATGTATAAATGGCGATTGCAGTTGCAAAATGGCTAAGCACATTTAACAGCCAACAAGAGTGCAAAAACAGAAGAGGCTAAAGCCATTAATCAGAGTTTGGAATCACTGTACTACTAAGTGAAAGGTCAAATAGAAAGAATCAAATAGTTGCAAGATCCTAACGGGAACAATTAGCCGTATGTAAAATCTAGTGCCAATGTTACCAGTTTTATGAGTTGTACGGTGTAAAGTATAGGCCTAGTAGCTAAAAAGCGGCCATTTTGAAATCTTTAACCTTTTAAAATGCACTTGGCAAACTAATTCAATATCACCGCCAATAAAAGGATTAGGGATTAATCTAATGTGATAATCACAACCAGGCACATGTAGCTTCCACGAGTGCAGAGAGAGAGAGCCCATCCAGGCTCAGTGCACCTTAAGGGCACACAACTATGAATCAACTGGCGTAACTACCTCTTTCTCTCTTTTTGCTTTTTTTTAAAGAAAAAAAAAAGATCACTTTCCTCACAAGGAAGTGAGGATAACACTACTAAACAACTACTACTAACAACTGACTTGCAGAAACCAATCTAACAGCGTATGTGAATGAAGACACTGTTGGTTTAGAACACTCAAAATAGGCAATGTGCCAACAGTCAATAACATCAACAGTTCAAGAGTCTTTTTGTCTGCAATGACAAACTGACATTCAACATGAATGTAAAATGGTTCAAAGTTCAAAGAAGTAAACGTCAGTTCCAGAGTTTTCTTTTAGAATTCCAAATGACATACGTAAATCAGTTCAAAGTTCAATGAAGTGACCATATAGGAGGACACCGATGATGGATTAATGTCATAGTACACAGTGACCTGTCCATTTAGTTTAACACATAGTCTTTCAGGTGCTCAGGAAGTTTGTGAGGGCGCGGAACGCCTTTGTGTGAGCAATGGTGGCATGATCTCAGGGCCAACCATACTAGCTTGGGGATACTTTCACTAACCTCACTGCTGTTACCGGTACATGGATTAGACTGTGCAACCAAACCGGAGGTATTGCTGGAGCTATGACCGCTATCGCGCAAGGGATCGCGAGGATCTGACTCAGAACTGGGGTGCGAGTGATTAGCATTCCTGGGCAGGGGGTCACAAGTAGCAGGTGTGGACAACTCGCCAGGTATGAAAGGAGGCTCTGGAGGAGTACATTCAGGGACCACTTCAACAAACTCGGAATCCTCGGTGGGTGGAGACGACTTGGGAAAGGGACGAGAATCCAGGTCAAGATAATACTGGACCTTACAGCACTCAGATTTCTTGATACGATAAGAAGTATTCCGAAGCTGAGAACCCACAAATTTGCGGATGTTGCACCATGGGCCTTCGATAGTAGTGACTAAGTAGCGATCTCTAGCATGAGATTTCTTGCGATCTGAGTAGAGGTAGACAAGATCACCAACCTCCAACTCTGCTGCTGGGGAGGCAGAGGCTAATGGGGCCTTTGAATGAGCACTGTGTGGGTGGTTGGCTTTTCGCAAGGCATGCTGGGCCTGAATCATTTGACAATCAGTGAAAGGAACCTGCTCGTTGGTAAACTGGTCTCGCTGAAACCACATCTCACGGGCTGAAAGACCTCGGGATCTGATGCGAGTATTAAGGGCTGCAGTAGCAATGGCAAGTGATAATGCTGTAGCCGGAACACCTGTAGAATCTTGTCTGAGCAACTCATCTTCAAGCTCACGAATGGCTTTCTCAGCAACAGGATTCTTGTTATTATTTTTAAGACGACCGATCTCAACCGATAGATGGTAACGTGTGAGAAGTTTGTCATTGGCGAGTCGAACAAACCCTGGTGCTGGGTCAGTACGAATGACTGCAGGGGGCCATCAAGTGGGCGAAGTTCAATGCACAATTGAATCAGGGCATCACGCAAGCGTGCCATGTTGTTCATTCTCGACAATGCAAGAAGCTGTGTAGGGCGTTGAGGTTTCGCGCAGCACAAGGACTAGCTGGCGGCTACGCTTCAGGATATCAGCTGCAAAAGAAATGCCAACTGCATCGGGAGGGTCACTTGAGGACTGCTCGATCAATGTCTTAGGGGCATTGGACAGAGAAGCACACTGGTGACAAGTTGATGTCACTTGATCAATAGCCTTGTCCATATCAAGAGCATAAAAGTAACGCTGGGTCACCAAACTGAGCTGATGTTTGGAGGGATGGTCAAGTTGGATGTGCAGGGCAGTGAGAAGACCATTTAAGACCTGTCTGGGAACAACAATACAATCGCGAGTTGGGGACAATGGTTGATCACGACGAACAACAAGTAGGCCATCTCTAGCGATAGATGCAACCTGCAAATAGCGCTTCACATCTTTGACAGAAGTAGCTTTCTTTGAAGGGCGAGTGCCCTGAACTAGATGAGCATGTGTTCGTCGCAGATCCGGGCATTCCTGCTGAATAGCATGCCAGGCTGCTTTGCTGGCAAAGGGAGCTTAGCTTTCCGGACAGAATGTCATGTGCGGAAACACGAAGGACAGTTGCTTCCTCTTCACGTTTGATAAAGGAGCATATTTGACAAGTGGGCTCAGTGCAGTCAGGGCATTACGACTAGCAAAGTCTGGGGGGGTGTTATCTGATCCTGCGAGATGACGAACAGATGCTTGGAAACGACTGACAGTGGAGAGGACTGTGGACACGCGAGGACTGGCTGAAAACTCACCCCGGCAGAGCTTTTCATATGCCTGAACACAAGGTTTGCTGTCAGTGAGGATACATGTCTTGTGTTTGGACTGAATAACATAGGGACTGAAGTGCTTGGTGGAGGCAGAAATAGACAGCGCCTCAATTTCGCAGGGGGTAACCATGTTGGCTGTCGATCACGCAATTTAGCACTGAAGAACCCGGCGAGGAAGAGTTTGTCATTGCGGAAATATACAATGTCGACCCAATGCTATGTTTCTTCACGGATCCATCAGTAATGATCCAAAGCTGATCATCGGGATGGGGAAGTGTGACTGCCCTAGCGGAAGACAGTGCTGCTTGAGCCTTGTGAAAAGCAGTATGCAGACTATCAGACCATGTAAGCTCTTCAGTTGATTGGTGCCCTGCAATAGCATCATCTAATGGGGCTACCAGACTGGCACAATTCTGAATGACACGGGCCAGAACCTTGTATGCACCGATGAAGGACCGCATGCCACCAACTTTGCTTGGAGGCGAGCAGCTGGAAAGTGTGGCGATGCTATGGGGGCTAGCACAAAGGGTTCCATTTGACCAAATCCAACCCAGAATTACTGTCTTTTGGGGGCAAATGACTGTTTTGGAAGCAGAAAGACGTAACCCAGACTTAGACAAAGCTTGCAAAACTTGACGTCAATTCTCAACAAGTTCATCCACAGTATTACCACCACAGTACAAGTCATCAGCGAGTTTTGCTACGACACCTTTCTCTAAGAGGTCACCAAGGACACGACACATCAGTTCCTCAAGGGCTGTTTCAGAACCTGGCATACCCATGGCACACCGTGTATACACACGCACCTACGAAAGGGAGTTGCAACACCACAGTATTTCATGGACTCATGGGATAAAGGGATTTGGTAGAAAGCACTAGTCAAGTCAGTGGCAATCAAATACTTCCACTTGGCAATTGAACGCAATGTTGAGTCCACATTGGGCATTAGAGAGGGTTGTATCTTGCTATATCTACCGACATCAGCAAATGCAGTAACCAGACGAAAGCCTCCATTAGGCTTCTTGACAAGAAAGGACGGGTTAAGGTATTCGACACACACACCGACATCTTCAGGTCTAGCAAAGGCGCCTGCTTTTTCAAGCTGATCAAACTTTGATTGCAACTCTTGGAGTTTATCCTGTGCATACAATGGGAGACGACCTTTGCGTTGGGGGGTTGGACCGGTCCCATATTAACCACAGATTTGAAAGGGCCGACAGCACCATTGTAACCTGGGAAACTAGGGTCAAAAACCTCATCGTACTCATCGAGAAGACTGCGGAAGTTGGATTGCTCACAAGTGCCAAGTATACCATCTGGGTCAAGGGCAACAGCAGCTGAGTAGTTAACCGTGAACTGGGCTTTGGGACATTGACTGATGCTGCTGCAGCAGTGTGTGATGGCTTAGAAGTTAGTGATGGTGAAAAAACAGTGTGTATCTGGCCAAGATGTTCATGCTTTCTGATGACAAGTGGCACACCAGTATTGTTGGGAATGCTAACCCTGCCTGCAATACTTGTGATTACATCAGGCTTGGGCCAGGCTTGTTTGGGCGGTAGGAACCTACCGGCGGGTATCAACACGGGCTCAATGGCAAAAGTAGCATCTGATTCAACGATGTCTGCAAGGAGATTTACCTCAACGTATGAGCCTGGCCATATGGTAGTGTTTTGAGAAGGTCCACGAAGTATAATGGGCACGACGAACAGTGTGCTGGGATTTGGGGCTCTTGTTGGCGCCATAAGTGATAATTGTACCATCTGTCAAGATGATTTGGTTCTTAGCAGGGCGAATTGCGACATCATTGCATTTCATGAAGGGAATACCTGCAAGGATTTCTTCGTCAAGGTCTCTAACAACTAGACCTTTAAAGACAAAGGAGTGTCTGTCACGAGTAAAGGTGAGGGTTGTTTCCCCAACTACCTTAAGAGGGGATGACCCATCAGCTTGACGGGCAGACTGCGAACTCTGATGAATGGGGCATCCTAATCGTTGGACAGTGTTTTCGCGAATGAGATTACCAGTGGATCCACTGTCAATGGTGATGCGGACCGCATGGTGCTTGTGGAATGCATCTACATAAGGAGACTGATCAACATGAATTCGCAGCGCTGTCTGAACATTGGGCTGCGCACTAAGGTCAGATTGGTCAACGAAGCGCATGCTAAATCTGAGTCGCTGTCACAATCATCAAGGATGTTAAGCTGACGAGCGCTTGGCCAGGTATTTTCTGTCCTTTTCAGGGAGGTACGAGCACTTTCGCTTAAGAAATGCGCATGGTCATGCCGACCAGCTTGCTCACACAGAGGGCAGGATTTACCAAATGATTTCTTAGCTTTCAATTTAGGCATCGGTCTCACGCTGACTACTAGATGCATGCTGCGAGCAGCATCGTTTGAGCTCAGCTCATCCAGGAGCGAATCCAGAGCTTGAGAAATTTCGGCTTTGATAGAAGCCAAGGTGCGGATCTTAGCTCTGTACCGTGCATCTGCTTTACTAATCGGGCAGATCAGGGTTTATAAGACGCAACCACGTTAACACTACAAAGTTTTCGAGTGTAGGCGTAATCTCCTCATCTTCATCGATGACTTGGTCATGGTGACTGATGCCGCCTCCTTCACGCATGAGGTTGTCTTCGGTGAATGCTACTAGACGCTGGTACAAGTCCTCTGGCCGTTCATCAGGGCCAAGGGTAATATTGTTGAACTCTAGGAAGTGGCCACCTGTTGTTTGGAAGCCAAAATGGAGACGGATGGCTTGCCATATCTTTTTCAGGCTGGTGCAGTTTTTGAGTATTGTATTTCGTGAGATAATTGGACAATAGTTGGCTATTTGTCCAAGCATAAGCTCCAATGCAGCATTTTTCTGGACTGCTGTTTTCCTTTGGGCTTCCTGTATGTCCTCACCGTCGTTAGTGAGACCTCGAAGAGGGGAAGCTTTTGACTTTTTGCCCCATACCGCTCCTTCAACCAAGTAGGGAGAAAAGCTTGGGTCTAATGACAGTGTATACTGGAGGTTATGTTTCCAGCTTTCAAATGAGTTTATTGTTTCGTTCTTTGTTAGAGGCCATTGCTTGGCGCACGATGTGTTGTGGCCATTGCTGATTGTTTTACACTCGTGTATGTGAACCAGATTAAAAGCTAATATGCAGCCTTGCAGGCTTAAGCTTACTGTTTTAAGCTTACTGGTCGCTCACAGTCTTGTGAAAGATCACACATTTAGGGTTCAAGATGACCACCAATTTCGTCAGGAAGGTCAGCTGAGAGACTTCAGAGATGACTGGTTTCGGATCCAAGCTGTCACCACGCCAATAAAAGGATTAGGGATTAATCTAATGTGATAATCACAACCAGGCACATGTAGCTTCCACGAGTGCAGAGAGAGAGAGCCCATCCAGGCTCAGTGCACCTTAAGGGCACACAACTATGAATCAACTGGCGCACTGTTTTTGTTCTAAAGAAATTAAAAGTGCATTTAGCCAGAGAAAGTATATCCCACCCTTATGAAAACGATGACAATTTTGTTTTTCTGAAACACACCCCAGAAATTACCTAATGAATGGCGGCCATCTTGGAATTCTAGATGGTGGCAACCCTAACTAGTTACAACAGATAGTAGGTAACAGATAATTTGGAATCCTTAGTATTAAAAACATGGGTACTGCCGTCATTTATAAACTTCTACGTTGCCTACTATCCAAGTTATAGCAGAAAATGCAGAAATTTGATGAAAATGGTGGCCATTTTGGAATTCAACATGGCAGCAAAACCATACCAGTTAAAACTTCAGTAACAATCAATTTGGGCTCCTCTGTATCATAAACATGGATATTGCCACCATTTTAACCTCTTATGTTGTTTAAAATTCAAGTTATTATCAAAAATATGTTGAAAATGGCGGCCATTTTGTTTTTTGAATTTTGAGGGCTAAGACTCCAAAACTGAACTGGTTAAACAGCATTTTCGTATTCAGCACCCTCGAATGATCTTAAAAAGCTTGTTTAACCACTTTTAACACGAAATGCCTCCAACCTTTTAATAAAGCACAAATTCTCAAATTTTGACCTGTCTATTTGGCAAAACAGGATATAATGTTTTTTTTTCCATCAAAAAAAATAAATAATTAGTGCTGTATTTTTCTGGAATGGGGAATGGAATTGAAAATTGATTTCCATATAATACAATATTTTGTTTATCTTTAATTCCATGTACTATTTCTCTCACGTCAGGGGAGTAAGGTAAACAATTTTTAAGTTTCTTTCTCAAGCATCAAATTCAAACATCAATTCCGTTTGTCACAAGATCATGTAACAGCAAAAAATTTGATTTAATTTGATTTGATTTGAAAAATCAAATTCATTGCTTGAATTTTGTCAGTTTCTCATATTGCTTGAATTTTTTTCAGTTTCTCATATGGAGTAAACATACCTCTTCCTTGGTACATTATTTATTATTAAGCTTTTCTGTAATCTGATCACTTTTGATAAAACTATGCAATATTCCTCTTGTTTTTGTTGCACTAATGTTGATATCAAGGCCAATGTATTTACATTGGTGATCAAGTTAAATCAGGCAAATTATTACTTGAGGTTATAGGTAGTTGACCTAATCGACAACACTCATCCCTCACTTTATCTCATAAAAATTGAGATTTTAACATCCTAGTAAAGGTCTGAAAATTGTTCCGTTTAGACGATTTGAACAAAAAAAGTGACAGCCTTAAACCAGATGGTGGTGAACAATCTGTGTCCTACTGCTCTATGGGCTGTTATGATGTACGTTTTGATATTAATGTCCAAACCATTGGTGCAATTTAACTCCCAACTTATGAGTCACATAAATCTTTCTGCATCTGGGATGTACGCTTTCAGGCTTTTGCCTGAATTCGGGCTCTTTTGTAGTCCTGATTAATGCAATTTCGTTTATTTTCAGCCTGTTTTAGGGCCATTTTCACACTGTTTTCAGGTTTATTCCGCCTTTTTGTCAAAGGTGGACTTTCAACCCTTACATTGATTATTACAAGCTTAGTCATGCTCATTAACCCTAGCTCCCTCCAATTCAACAAAATCCAACAGCGCAAAGTGACTGCAATGCCCAGCATCACAAATGCTTTCAAAATATCGACCAAAAAAGGTCAAAATTTGCATTTTTCCCCCAATTTTTTTACCAATTTCAGAGAAATGTTGGTAATAAAATAAATTGAAGGACCTAATTCCAAAAAATAAGAAGAGTGTCAATGGGTTATTCCATTTGAAATGCATACACCCCCTACGGAAGACATGACCGTAATCTTCCACACAGGGGGTGTGAATTTCAGATGGGGTTACCTGAATGGGTGACTACATTTGTTATACTTCAAAGGTTTGATGCTGTGTCAATTGTGTTACTATTGTCAGTAATGTTAGACTTTTGAGTTTCTCCATTCCACATTGAACTGGATTTATCAATTACCAGCATCATTGCTAGTATTACATAATCACAAGACATGACTAACACATTGTTGGATTACAAAATCGTTTTCTGCCATGTAGTTTTCAAGTGCATCAAGTTTCATTGTTCATTGCATTTAACATATTGAATATTTCAGTTGACCCTGTTACTGTTAACTATTTGTAAAGTGTGCTGAGGGTTGTGGATCAACGTTGTATCTGTGCGTAGCACACTATAAATCATTATGCTTTTATTTTTTTATATGTTTTTTTTGTGATTTGAACTTATCCAGCTACTGTATAGTAGTGGTTTTATTTTCGCATATCTCGCAGTTTGAAATAGGCCTATGAATTGAACAGCCCGCGAATGTGCAAAATAATGAAGCTTAGATATTAAGCTTAATGACTAAAAACTCTAGAACAGCGAAATGATCACCTCCCAAAAATAATAGTGAAGTTTGTAGCAGCAAAAATATCTGTACGTGAAAATATTGGCTTCACAGTAGTCTTTTAAACATTGTGAAATTATTTGCAGCATAATGATAAGGTGAATTGTTGTTAGTTTTTAGAACCAAGTTATGGCCTTTTGAGGTATCAATGTCTATTTGTGACATTGGACTGATTGACTCATATTAGGTCACATTTGTTTGTGTAATACTTGCAACCAAATCCTGTAAGTATAGAGACTCAGAGGTTCCAAGTTCAAACCTTGGTCGAGGATGATTTCAATTCTTGGTGAACTTGAGAGAAAGAATAATATGTGACCTGCTACTACAAAATGAGTTTTAAGTCTCAAGTTGGTAGTTTTGAGACACCCTGCCTGCTGAGTTGATGTTCTTTGTTTGCCAAGCACACGAACAAGCCAGTAGTATGTCCTTCGTGAATGCCTCATTGTGCCCCATTCACAAAGGAAATACAGACATACATACTATTGGCTTCAACAGGTGTGTGTATGTATGGAACAAACAACGAACGCCAAGGAAGCAGCCAGGACGTCTCGAAACTACCAACTTACGACTTTATGCTCATTTCGTGGTAGCAGGTCACATATATGATCAGAGTTTTGTGAATTATTCTTCTGACAACAGTAATAAACTGATGTTGTTTAAATCTTGCATTGTTATGAAATATTCAAATGTTTGTGCCCCTAACTTTATTAATAAACTTATCATTTTCTAATCTTTTTATTTCTATTAGCAACAAGCTGAGATTGGTTCCATGGATCCTCAGCTGGAAAGGCAGGTGGAGACCATCCGTAATCTGGTGGATTCCTACATGGGCATCATCAGTAAACAGATACGAGATCTAGTCCCAAAAACATGCATGCATCTCTGCATCAACAATGTAAGAATATTATTATACTAGGGATACTTTGAGTATATGTGAAGCAAACAGATCAGGGGTCTAGTCCCTAGAAATTGCACCCATCTCTGCCTCAATTAAATTTCAATTACGTATGTAATTGCAGATTGGCCAATTTTCAACATCAGCTTCACATTGTCTGGTACCTGTTGTTGTGGATACAAATTGGTCGATAAGCCGCATGTTTAACTCAATGTCAAGCCAAATTGAATAGAATGACATTGAGAAATTTGTTGTTGCTGAAGAAAGTGAAAACATGTTGGGTCCTGTTATAAAACAGTTTTCTTTTAGAGCAAACACTTTTCAATAAAACAATAAAACCTTGTGTTTAAGTTAATTTAAGACAATATAAAATAAACAGGTTACTTGTACATGTATTTGATAACTTCTCATTTGTGTTTTCCTTGAACAGGCAAAAGATTTTATCCTGGGAGAAATGTTGGCACATCTTTACTCCAGTGGTGATCAGGTGAGTAAGAAAGATTCTCGGATATTTCGATCAATTTTTGCTGGCCATGGTCGGGTTTGGTCTCAGTTGACGTAAGGCAGGGAATAAGTTTTTAGTCGCAACAATACATCTGGAAACAAATATGCGAAAATGCGATTTTTGGAAGTAAAACAAGAAAACAAACAAAAAAGCTCGCCCTTGTGCAGACTGTTCGCTGCAATTTAAAGTGGTGTGTATACATCATTTTAGTTTGACCTGTGACCTGTGTGCATGTCGTTTTGCCCTGGCACATGGTACACTGCATTGGGTTGAGATTGGTCTAGTCTCAGGAATTTTGTGTTTATTGGGGATGATGTTTATTGCAGTTAGGGCAAAAGCATACCGGTCAGGTCAGGGACAAATTGGATGGGTTTCTTTCAGATTGGGGAGGGGAAAATCTGTATGGGACTCTAACACAGTGCTTAAAGCCCCATTCAGTGATTTGGTCATCCGGACGATCATAAAAATCATCAAAATTCAGATTTTGGTACCTTTGTCATTGTCATACATGTGCCAACATATCCTGCTACTGGTTCAGCTGAAAGCTGTGTATTTAAGACAAAAGAAGGCATTTTACATGAATCTGTAATTTATATACTGACAGTATATAAATTAGCTACATGTTTTTGAATGGGGCTTCAACTTTGTGATACTACTGTTTTCTTTGTTTTTTTGCCAAATTGTTCATTTCAAAAATACCAAATGACAATTTGAATGACTTCACTTTTAAGCAATTTATAAACAATTTTTTTTACACTTTTGCTGGGATCATTGAATGGGACTTTAAGGTTTGACCTGCCACAGTGCTCAAGGTTTGAGGGGAAAATCTCTTATAAAGATTTCCTTTGGCCTTGTTATCTAGTTACAGAGCAGCTCAGATTAACACTTTGGTACTGGACATTGATTTTTGTTTATCTCAGTAGGAGTTGAGTACAGGGATGCAAGTCTTCCGGAACTGGACATTGATTTTTGTTTATCTCAGTAGGAGTTGAGTACAGGGATGCAAGTCTTCCGGAACTGGACATTGATTTTTGTTTATCTCAGTAGGAGTTGAGTACAGGGATGCAAGTCTTCCGGAACTGGACATTGATTTTTGTTTATCTCAGTAGGAGTTGAGTACAGGGATGCAAGTCTTCCGGAAATTTCTGGAATTCTGGAAATGGGGTGGGCCATAATAGGAAAAATGTGGACATTAAAAAAATTCTAAGATAGCAAGGTTAAAAGACAAGAAGTGATTTTTTTAAAAGGGGGTGATACCTGTTTAACCCATGTCATAGCCTATTCCCCGCACGAGCCCCCATAAATGCTGAATACGGCACGCAAGCGCTCGACCACCTGTCAAAGGTCCAGGTCAATTTCAGGAAATGGATTTGTTACCCACTGCCACCTCTGATATAAAAATTGATAGATTGAGCCAGGGGCGTAGCCAGCTTTTTTGGTCAGGGGGGGGCAAAATAAAATTTTTGGGGCACAGACGAAAAAAATTACAGTTGCATCATACAATACATAAACACGAAAGGCTTTTTGATTGGGACGATGTATTTTTGGTATTTTACACTATTTTCGCCTATTATCAGGATGGAAAGGGCTCATTCTTTGCAATATGCGCGCGTAGCTTGGAAAAATTGTGTATTTTCGGGCTGAATTTCGGTAGAAAAGGGCTCCTTGCCCCTTTTCTTTTCCTTTGCCCTGATTTTCCCTTTTATTTTTTGTCAGAGGGGCACTTTTTCTTTCATTTTTTTTGTCAGTGGGGGCACTCTGCCCCGCTGGCTACGCTACTGGATTGAGCCCATATTTATTGGTCGAGCTATGAGTTTAAGATATTAGACGTAGTCGAGTCCAATATTTTAAAAATCATTATTATGTTTTAGCCACACACTTGGATTCATCAAAACATAATAATGTGATTAACCCTAACACCAGTAAAAACCACAAAATACCATGATGAAAAATTCTGATCATGCATGCAACCCAGGGTCTGCGATGACGCAATCACCCTAAGTGTGATATGCTCACGGAATTGCTGGCCGGGCAGCAATAACCCGTCCAGCTACCGGTCCGCGATCGTGTGCTTGGCATGCGGGGGGTCAAAGGTTCGAATCCTGGGGGTGCCAAGTCAAAAATTCTTCTGAATCTTGAAAAATTCGGATCTTCTTTGACTTCCGATATCAAAAAGCATGGGTCAGTGTTAGGGTTAATAGATGTGATGGGTTTGTTAGGCAAAAAGTCCATTAATTACCAACATTTTTAGCATTTGGTTTGAATTGTGTAAACAGGGCTCAATGATGGAGGAGTCTGTTGAGGAAGCACAGAGACGAGAGGAGATGTTGAAGATGTACCATGCTACTAAAGAAGCCCTCAAGATCATCGGTGACATCAGTATGTCCACCATGACTGTTCCAATGCCACCACCTGTAGACAATGACGATATGCTCAAACCATTCTCCAATGGGTAAGCTATATTTTATGCATTTCCTTTCAAAGTGACTCAAATTCTCATGACCCGGGTAGGGTCCCGATGATCTTTAAACTCATCAGGTACCAGGGTTCCTGTTTTTGCGCGTCATTGCGTCCAGATGTGTATTTTACAACTTTGGACACACCGCCAATCTTTCTGCATGTCTATCTTGCGTCCGTGTCCGTGTGGATGCAACAATGTTCTGCACTCAGAAGTGGTTGACTTGACTTAACGCCATTCAAAAATCTACCAGATTTCATGTGCAAAAGCTTACAAAAAACATGTAATTTATTCAGCATTATTTTACATCTTCTTAGAATACAAAATAAACCCGATATTGACCCCTAATCATGTGGCCTAAAATCCATACACCCCCTGTGAGACATGACCTTAATCTTCCACACAGGGGTGTGGATTTCAAATGGGGTTACTTCATGACCTGAATGGATGACTCCATTTGACATATACACCCCCAGTGTGTGAGATTAAGGTCATGTCTTCCATAGGGGGTGTATGGATTTCAACTGGAATGGCCCATTTTGGTACACATCCAAGGTTTGCCTAAATCAATATCAATTCTTGTTCATTTTCCAGAGTAGACAAATATTCCTGCTATGAGGGGCATGGTTACAATTATCCATGTGATCTTGAAACAATGCTATGACCTGAAGCAGACATAGCATGGTTTGAAGATACTGCGGGCCTATAGTTTTAACCATGACCCGAATATAAAGCAGTCACTATTTGTTTTATATATCGTGTACCGAACATAAGTATTTAGAATTTACAAGAACCCATTATGACAGGGAGCAGGTCCTTAGCTACTGCGATAAGGCAGCGATCCAGTACAAGGATTTCAATGTTTTATGTATGACATGTGGTGCAAAATGTTTTATTCTCGTTTAAGCAGTGCATATTTAGCGAATAAGAACCCATTTTGCAATGTGAAATGATAACATCCTTGTAAATATATATGTAATTTGTGAGCATTTCCCAGAGCCGCAATTATGTGATTTGTTTTCGTGGATTTACGCAGTGCATTCAGATCGCTTACGCAAAGAACTTTGACCTACTTTAACGTTGATGCCTTGATTTCAAAAACTTCATGATTTGTAATTTTTGTAGCAAAATTCACAGACAAATTTAGGGTAAAAATAAATACACCTCTGCTCAAGCTACGCATTCACTCAAAACCCACAAAATCACAATTTTCCCAAGTCACAAAATGATAGTTTGATGATGCCTAATTGGGCACCAAGACTTACTGTTTGGCTGGCAACCCTCCCTAATGGGTTACACCAACCAGCCACTATGGAAGACCTGACCTTAATCTCCCACACAGGGAGTGTGAATTTCAAACGGGGTTACCTGAATGGGTGGACTCCATTTGAAATATACACCCCCTGTGTGGGAGATTAAGGTCACATCTTCAACTGGAATAGCCTACTGAGCCTACCACAGTAGGCTCAGTAGTTGATCTGGTTCTACCAAGAGTGTGCTAATCGTTCTACCAAGAGTGTGCTAATCGTTTTCTGAATCTGTTAACCATTTTCGTTTACTAATCACACACATGTTATAATATTTCTTCTCTGAATTTCCACTTACAGAAATGAGAAAACAGATTATGGGTCAGTATTAAAAAATGATACCATATACATCTTTCCCATCCTTTTGACCTCCAAATTGAAAAAAAATTACAATAATAAGGCCTAAAAAAAAGAAATTGTTTGATTGGCGAAACATAAAAAAAATAGGGTAGGTAGGTCGGGATTTTTAAAAATCTTAAATCTGTAAATTGCATCTGATAAAGGCCTTGTTGGAACTTTTGTTCTTCTTTTTAAAATTTATATATTTATTCATTATTTTTATTTATTTATTTTTATTTTATTTATTTTATTTTTCTTTCTTTTTTCCTTTTCCTTTTTTTTTTTTGCAAAAAAAAGGGTCTAGGGTCGGGCCTGCTTTTAGGGTCGGTCAGGTTCTGCCAATCAAACAATTTTTTAGGCCTAAGCCATTTGCTTACAGAGTATAATGTATGGGACTTCTACACTAAACCAAGGATGTTGATTTAACCATGAATACCATCTTTCCCATCCTTCTCCAAATTGACAAAAGTTAAAATAATAAGACCTTTGCTTACAGTGTATAATTTATAGGACTTTTATACTAAACCTGGGATGTTGATTTAAGTGTGTGGAATAACATCTTTCCCATCCTTCTCCAAATTGAAAAAAATACAATAATAAGCCCTTTGCCTACAAAGTATGAATGTATGGGACTTTTGTACTAAAGCGGGATGTTGATTTAAGTGTTTGTGGAATCTGTCCTGCCTGCAGGGTCAGGCCCTCCCATGTGTAATGCTTTAGTTGATGCTGTTGTAATGTTGTATAGTTGTTCACATATTCAATTTCAACCATTTGTAAATATCTAGTTAAATGCTGTGGTTGTGGGAAATCAGCAAAAATATATAATTGGTTGAATACGCCAGAAACCCACAAATTCAGTATAGGTGTAGAGTTCACAGAGAAATTCCAATGAGATTGTTTTTCTAAACAAGTTTATTGATTTAATTATAGCTATAAAACAATTGATATTTGTACTTAAATTGGGCCAATGAATTATGGCTTATGCTGTGTATTTTGAACACTTGCAAATGACATCTTGATTCAAAATTAAGTTTAAAAAAATCTTAAATAAAGAAAAAAAAAATGCATTCTGCATTCATGTTTGAAACTGAGACATCATTGCGAATGAAGAGATTTATACGTGTTGGGAATAGACAATTCGGAGAAACCATTCTCCGTCCTCAGCGGTGTAATGCTGTTGGTAGACTGACTGATGATTCTCCAGTGTTTCTAGATGTTGTTGACAATGTCCTTTTTGTCCTCTGTGATGGTGTTTCTAGAAGAGAATCATATATTCTAGAAAGTTCTCGCCCCTGTCCCTATCATTGGAAATGTTAAAGTCCTCTGCAGAGAAGACAAGTTTTTGCCAAGGAAAGTGAGGGAAGCCATTAAAATCAAACAAGAGACCAGCCCCACCCTAAATAGGGACGGGGGCCGAGAACTTTCTAGAATATATGATTCTCTTCTAGAAACACCATCACAAAGGACAAAAAGGAAATACTGGAGAATCATCAGTCAGTCTACCAACAGTATCACACCGCTGAGGACGGAGAATGGATTCTCTGAAATATTCGGTTCAAAAAGTGAGTGTTGTTGACCAGTTTTAAAATATACCTTTGATGAGACAACATTGTTTTTGTTTAGTCTTATCATTGGAAGTTTTTATGAACTCTGGGATTCTTGGTTTTTTAATGAACCACAGGAGCAGTATTAGACTGTAGTATTAAGTTGGCATGAAATAAAGCTTAACATACCATATATTTAATATTTGAATCTGACCCAATGACAGGGCTTCAAGCAGCCATGTATTTCCTATTTTTTCCTATCTTTTTGGACTTTCCTGAATGTTGTATATTTTCATTATTGTTGAATTAATGTCCTAAAATTCCCATATTTTTCCAAGTTAAGGAGATTAAAATGTTCTTTTTTTCACTTGTACTAGTGAATTTATATGAAATTGAAAATATCTGGGTACTTTGTGCGCAGTTGTCATATATTTCAGCAGGACAGCAGGTAGATTTTACTGGCCTCTATTTTCTGCCCAGTATAGTATATATCTATAGACATACCAGTTCAAAATGATACATACATCATGTACAAATTAAGGTATCTTTGGGCCTTACCCCCCCATAACAATAGATACTGGTCTCTGATACCCACTGTATTTGACCTCTGCTGTTCTATATTTGTCCTATATTTTCATTCAAAGTGTTCCTATATTATTCCTATATTTTTGCAAGGAGACTAGCTTGAAGCCCTGCAGTGAGTGTCCCAGATATTTAACTTAATCCATGACCAGGGTTCACAGTTTGCTCTCAAGTAGCTGGGTCCACTCTTTTTATGCTGGACCCATTCAGATCCCATTTAGTTGAAATTTGCGGGTCTCAAGCTGATTTTTGCACTTATGCATCCAATGTACGTAAGGCAGAATACCCGGAAATGCCATTTTCACTCAGTATTGGCGCGCATGAAGTATGTCGAATTCGGCATCCAAGACCTATTTAAGTCGAGCCAAATTATTGGATAAAAGACGACTTACCGTGATCGGCGACTATTCTCAACAAAACTACAATTACTACCAAATAATATGCACTATTTTAATCATCTAAATTATTTGTTATTTTGCTATATTTGCTCAGTTGAAAATACATCTACCACAAAAACATGTTTTCGTAATTGTCACCAGCAAATGTACCACCGACTCAGCTCAGTCGATTTGCAGCATATTTTTTAACAATTTTCCATTCATAAATTACATACAATTACTAAAATCGCTGCTACATGATACACAGTGTGGGCACACCCATCGCTATTTCATGTTTGATTAGTGATACAAGGGGAACTGTGGAAGAGGTGGACTTTTTTTTGTATCATGCAAATATTACGTTACAATAATGTCGCCAATGCTATTTACCATGTTTACAATTTCTTGGATGGGATTTTTTCCGGGTCCAAGCACAGCCTGCTGGACCCATTCAGGTTATGTAATCTTACTTTTCCGGGTCCAGTGAGTACAAAAAGCGTCCTGGATGCAAAAACGCGAAAAACTGTGAACCCTATCCATGACACATTTTCAGTCTTGGGTAATCATCATGCTTGCTAATTCTGCTTTTTTCACTCTCTTCTCTTACACCCATATTTTCTCAGTGATCATCACTCTTACTATATAAGGGATCCAACCATTTCTCCCCATCTTCATCACTCTTTTGCCTGCCAGCACTTCCTTCCTTCCTCCCAACCCTCATGATTGTACTTATTATCAATATCTTCCTCCCTATCTTCCAGGCAAGCATCCAAGTTAACTCATACAAATAATTTAGGACTGTGAAATAACAAATAATAATCAATTTTTAAAAATGAGATGGATGTTTTCACAAATCTTATCTGTTTATGGTTTTATTTCTTTCAGACCTCCACCTGCAGGTGGTGGGCCAATTCGAGCCCCTGGCCAGCCACCCTCACGCCCAGTAGGCAACATGGCTGCTCCAGCACCCAATCCTCAGAGAGCTTCCCCGTGCCAATGATACCGAGCAGGCCAGATGTCCCTCACAGGCCAGCACCAACAATCCCAAGGTAAGAGACACACTATCACATATCTTAAGGGTGGGTCAGGCCTCTTGTGCACCAGGTCAGGCCTCTGATGCACAGAGCCAGGCCTGTAGTGCACCAGGTCTGGCCTGCAGTGCACCAGAGACCTGGTGCACCAGGTCTGGCTTCTGGTGCACCAGGTCTGGCCTCTGGTGCACCAGGTCTATTCTCTGTACACTAGGTCTGGCCTCTGGTACACCAGTTCAAGCCTCTGAGGTCAGGCCTCTGGTATACCAGGTCAAGCCTCTGGTATACCAGGTCTGGCCTTCGGTGCACCAGGTCAGGCCTCGGGTATACCAGGTCAGGCCTCTGGTACACCAGGTCTGGCCTTTGGTGCACCAGGTCAGGCCTCGTGTATATCAGGTCAGGCCTCTGGTATACCATATCAGGGCTCAGAGGAAACTTAATTATTGGTATAGATTGAATTCAGATTAATGCTCTCTCCATGGTACATTTAACTTTGGGTAAATGAACCACACAAGAGTTCTCTGGGCAAGTCACCAGTCATGTGTATAAATAGCCACACCCACACATGTAGTTCACTGGGAGTTTTGAAAAGAGTAGGGTATTCATAAATTTACATAAGAGTAGACATGATTTTTGGCAAGGCACAGAATGAAGTGAACTGATTATGGTATCCATATTTACTTAACACTAACTCACTGTAAGCTATATAGGTTACATACTCGCATGTTTCCAAAAGAAGGGAATGTTCAAAATTATTGTTCAAAATTTTATACATAAATTTCATAATGGATAAAAGTAGAAAATCTTGTTTTTTACTTTAAAAAATTGCGTTTTTTGCCTAGGCCTACTTATAGGCATTCAGCGGGATGGAAGAATTAGTTAACAAATAACCAGCAACGGTCGTACAACATCAACATTTTGGTATGAATGGAAAGAAGAAAGTTTGTGCCTGTAATATCTACTGTGTTTTGCATGTGTACAACAGTAGATATGAGCTAATTTGCATATTCAATGTTGCATCTTTACTTAACAAAATGCTTGAGCTGCCTGTGATACGGAGACGAAGAATGAAATTTCTTCGCTGTGAGCTATATAGGTTACATATTCGCATGTTTCCAAAAGAAGAGAATGCTCAAAATTGTTATTCAAAATTTACATATATTTCATAAATGGATAAAAGTTGAAAGATTCAGAACAATTTACGATTAGGCCCAAACAAAGTAAACACCAACTTTTTAAAAATGTGTCTTTCCTATTCAAAAGAATACCTACCCTAATTTTGAAATTCCTAGAAAGGTTTTTCCCCTTATCAGAAATTTTGTATTTTAAATTATTTTGAAACATTTAATTCAAGCACTTGGAAATTAGTTGAAAACACGATTGAAGTAGTATTGTAAAAGTTGAATATACTTATTAAGATCTTATTAGGTTTCATTGGTAAAAGTAATATGCAGTTTTTGACTATATAAAGTCTGGAGGACAACCAAAATTTCCCATTGTTTTCCTATCAAAACCCAAGGCTCCATTATCAAAAAAGTTGCATGTAGTTCATTGCCACAGTTGTATTCAACATTGCTATGCACATGATTTGCATTATGTCTTGAAACTTTTTTTCAATTATTATGTTTGCTGCCATGTTGTATTTCAAACCGGAAGTTGTATGTTGTGAGTTCCTGAATTTTTTTTTTTTTTGCAAGTGTTTTCATTGAAAATTCACTTCTAATAATGTCCCCTTACGAAAATGTTACCTTGGGGACATTAATTGGAGAGAATATGTTATATGCTTCATACTGATACAAAATTCTTCCGCAATGGCATGCTGCACCTTTTATTCATATTCATATGTTTTGCATGCATGATAGTCATTCATAGTTTGAAAACAGAAACTTATATACTTTATACAAAATTATATTTTACAAAGACATTGCAAATTTTTTGATATTTTTGGCTCTCATTTTGTAAAACTTAATAGTTTTAGACCATTCTAATAATTGGCACATTCCTGCCATTGACGGGGTAAACAAACATCAATATCACCATAGACTAATGCAGACTATTTTCCAACAGTCAAAGTCCCTGTATACAGAGTATACTGTGAATATTCATAAGGGCTGATTGTTTGATCGTGCATGTCTAACAATCACACCAACGATGCATGCCTCATATGTGATAGATACGCAATAGAGCATTGCGTGTCTTTGCATTTACACGAAAGACCGTAAAAATCTGCAGTATGTTCGTATTAGGTTTGTCAGGCCCACTTCATGGAATGATCGGCCCTCATTATCGGGTGATGCTGAAACTTTGACTGTTTGGAGTTTTTCTGTATCTCATTGATATCACATACTATAAAACGACTAAAGCGAGGTTAAGAATGGCATCACATGAATATAAAATAATGAAAGAATCATGTGATACCCTTTTTGACCTTGCTTTCACTATCCCATAATGTGTGATATTAAAGTGATATCAATGTGCACCCCACCAACGGCAGGAAGGTGCCCCAATTATAAGACTGGTCTATAGTTTTGAATGAAGTTGTCGGTTCCCTGTAATATACAACAAACTATGCTTTGATGTTGTACGACCATTGCCGGTTCTGTGGTCTCACGGCCTCTGCCCCTCTTGCCTATTATAGACCAGGTGACAGACACCATAGTAATTGCAAGTTAATCACGGCTATCGTGGAATGTACGTATACCCATCTCATACATGTAGCGTATAGGCGTATTAAGGATTGAGTGGGGTATACAGCCAAATAAAATCAGATGGCACCAAAATTCACCAATAAAAATGCCTGAAACCTAAGGTGACTCTCTTGGAACCAGGTCTGTAACATATTAAGGGTATACTGTTTTTTATATTTAGTTGATAAGAATTCTGTAATCTCATTAGTCAGTAATATTTTCCATATTACCCGAGTAGTCCTAACATGCGAGCGTAAGCGTAACATAACGTGCACGATATCCTAAGACTCGCGCGCATACTTTTCACGCGGCATGGCTACACTGTTCAAAAGCAACGAAGAAACTAGTCTACTTTTCATTAAGATTATCAAACTAAATTCCTCCAGCAAAGTTTATGAACAAGTGGGAAGATAGTAGAATTCATGTTCACTAAAGGATAAAATTGTTACTCCGTTTGTTCTCACAAAATATGGAAAAATATCTAGGGTCTGGTGCCGTATTCCATTCAGCCTTCGGCTTCATGGAATACGGCACCAGACTGTAGATATTTTCCTGTATTTCATTAACAAACAGGGGTAACTAATAGTTCACAGCATTGGTACTGCATTGTATGCCTGTGTATTTTTGCCGCGAAGATACTTGTGTACCAAGTGTTCCGTTGTGTATAACTATCAGATTCCCATTGCAGCTGACCCAAGAGGTACACTGCTGCCCAGCTCAGGGCCTAGATTTCGTGCCCGTTTGTAAGAATCAAAAACCATCCGAGTTGCTTCACTTACTGTATGATTCAAGGAAAGAAATTGATTCTCGCAACAAATGTTATGAGAATCATTACGAGAATCATTACGAGAATCGATTCAGTGATTCTCGTCAAATGTGAGGCCCTGCTGAGCTACTTTACCAGTACTAGTGTAGTAACAATTCAGTACCAGATTCCAATGTGTGTACTCTAGAGTACCCACACAAGTACTCCAGAGTACCAATGAAGTAGCTGGGCAGCAGTGTACCTCGGGGAGTGGTAGCAATAGGAATCTGATAATCTGTAATTATAATGCATAATGCTAAAATACTGTAGCAAGTTTAAAATCAGCAATTACAAAATTTACTATGGATAACACTGATATATATTTATAATCATTTGTTTGTTTTTATGTTTATTTGTTTACAGACGGCCAGCAGACGGCAACAAACCAGCCCCACCTATTCCAGGCAGACCCGCCGTACCAGCACGTCCAACATAAAACCACCACGCTCACTGGCTAGCTGGTTCACGCAAGCTACGCTTAGCACTATGTTGATCTATATTATAAGAAAACTTTGCAATTTTGATGGAAAAAAGTATATATAATTATTGACACCCTCTGAGTAACCACCATAGCCCTGTTTACTGATAACCGTTTTTCCACTACAAAGTTGTGTACCAGAGTATACTAAGTGGTAGAACCGATCCCATCCTAATTGAAATGCACACAGTATCGAATCATGATTGATTTAATGTACTCATGAATAGTGTTAGGTGAATGATGGCATGTATTAATGAAATTCTCAACATATTTAAGATAAATCCGTTAAGTAAACCAAGTAAACTCTTCTAACAAATTAACCTGATTAATGGCATTAGTAACATTCAGAAATGAATTCAACTTGGGATCAGTGATGATTGCCAAGACTTCAATCATACCATCGGTGACAAGGGTGAAATTTGGCAGACGACAGGCATCGGTCGTGAGTCCCATAATGTGGCCCATTGAGGATTAAAACGATGGAACCAGACAACGATTTTTGCTCCAAAGTTTCACCCATCACTCTGCATCAGTGCCGTACGAAAGTTAAACAGAAAATACTACATGGTATCTGTGAAAAAGAAGCTCATTTTCACCTAAAATATTGGCCATTTCCAATGTATTTTCAACAAACTGCAGTGCCAAATCTTATCTTTTACCTAATATTTTACCAACTTTTCTTTTTACATGCCTTCAGGGGTCATAATTTTGGCAGTATTTTGCTCTGTTTTCTAGTGTGGGTGTACATTTCTTGATCACGATGAAGACAGCCATCTTGAATTTTGCTGATGGTGTTTCTGGATAGTATTTTTAGGAAAATTGTTATAATTTTCCTAAAATCATGAAAAAAGTCTGGATTAAAGCTCAATTGAGTCCTGGTTCCAGCTATATTCAGGTGAACCAGGACTCACTTTTTTCTAAAACTGAGTGCTGGTAGCAAAGCTGTTAATTTCACCCTTGGGTCGGTGATGAGTATTTTGAACATGTGTCTAAATTTATTTGATGGTAATAGCATGCTGAGTGACTACTTCTTGATTTATACACAACTAAATACCTCCTTTATGGATTACTTCAGATGTGCCTGCAAATATTTTGTTATGCACGAGGTACCTATGTGGTACTTACATGATGACATGGAGAAATAGTACATATGCAGTACCTGTACTTCTTGAAGGAATTTAGTTGTGTTCGATCTTGTGAAAAGATACTGCTTTTTGTAAAAATGGAAAATATTGTGAATGACCAAAAACAAAAATGATGAGACTTTACTTACCCCAAAACCTTATCACCAATCAGTATTTATGGTTTTAATGTTAGAATCGCTTACATATATTTGGTAAAAAAAGGTGGTAGGTGGAACAATATAAATACATTTTAAAAGGAAAAAAGTATGTTAACTAAATATGTCTTTTGAAAGCAAAGCTTTATAATCAAAAAAGTGTTTGCAATTTATTCATTCCAGAGTGCTTGAAGTGAAAAAAAAATCATATCATTATCATATTATCATCAATTTTTTTAATATTGAAAAGTTTTTGTTTAACTTTAGGTATAAATTTTGTTTTGTTTTCCACTCCATTTATATGTTTTGTATATTGGGAGGATATTAAGTGTGTGTTGATAACCAGCCTGAATACCTTAATGGGCTATTCCAATTAAAATCTACACTACCACTGTGGAAGGTTTAGCTATAGTCTTCCACAGAGGGAGTATGAGTTTTGAATAGAACAGACAATTGGGTAACTTCCATTTGAAATACTCATTCCGGGTGTGCAAGATATAGGTGAAGCTAAATACAGGAGTATGAGTTTCAAAATGATTAACCTGGACCAATTGCATTTGAAAAACATACTCCCCCTGTGGAAGATATTTCCAAAATCTTTCACAGGGATAGTGTGGATTTTAACTGGAACAGCCCAATACCTTAGGTAGAACTTGAATTGACAATTTGTAGTTTTCAACATTTAACTGAATATGTGCCACGTTTATCACTCATAGATTACCCCATGATCCATATGTTAAGGTCATAAATGAGATGAGAGACCAGTGCCATATCATGTGCACTTAATTGTGTGGTGTATGGCACATAGAGCGAGTCAATTGAGTTTCTAGTATGGTCAGCACTGGGATTTTGATTAAAATCTTTGCATCTTTGCTCACATTGATTAGTTGGACTCAAAAAAGTAGGTGAACAATTGCGGAGTACCCATTGTGTGTTAAAAAAAAGTGGACCATATACACTACTGTTTCCCCTCGAGTTTGGTAGGGACGTAGGTGCGTATTTCCTGTTTGCAGTATTGAATAGTGTGTTAACCTAATCCTGCAGAGTGTACATGCATACAAGGGCAGTTTATTGGTATGCACTGATGTCACCAGTAAACTCAAGGTGAAACCAAGCAGTCTTTACTGTTGGTTGTATACTGTAAATGAACCCACATTCACAATGGATTTCTGAATTTTTTATTGTGTGGGACTCCTGTAATTTAGCAAACATGTGAATTTGTTATACCAATGGTTGATTTCCAAATTGACCTGTGTCATCAATAATGCTGTCAGCTGACTTAGATGGCCATGCAGTGCTTGCTTTGAGCAGCACATGTGCATCATTCAAGAATTCAATGCGGTTGATTTTGTCGACATGTTTTCTTTTTCCCCCGTGTTGATTTTTTTCATACATTTAGTCATGTCATATAAGAAACAGTTTATAAACTAAAAATATATATATAATTCCAAAATATAAATCCATATCCATAGTTTGTAAACCAATTTTGGTGTTCAAATATAGACCAAAAAAGTTTACGAAATGATATAAGATTAGAATATAGCAACAATGGAAGCTCAAAATATTTACTAAATCCTTAGTACGACTGGTGGAATTGTGATTCTATATAAAATCCCATTTTTATAACAGTAAAGAAATGTTTTATGTGGAAGTAGAATTGTTGATAATTTCAGTATCCTTTGACGCTTTCTGTGCGTGTACGTCTTAAAGCCAAACATGGGTGTATTTTTTCTTCCCTGTAATTAATGCCAGTATATAGTTTGACGATAATTTCCATTGTGACAGACACAACAAAAATTAATATGCGACGATTTTTCCATTCCGCCCGCATCTTCCGCACCGAGTAAAATTTTCTGCAGCATATTCCACTGCAGGAAACACTGAACAAAGCTAATCTCATGAGCGGAAAATCGGGCAGAGAATTGAAGGTTGCTATGGCAATCTGAAAAGGCAATGTCCGTCGCAACGAAAACATTAAGCACAAAAGATCAATTTTCGAAAGAGGAAAAAATATCCACTTAGTGTTTGGTTGTAAGAAACAAATGTTTTGGTGATTATTGCACTCAGGGTCCACCCGCATTGTATTTACTTCACAAACTTGAGACAAATCCACCCATGGACAAAAATATGTTGATGTAATCCTGTTGTTTGAAAATAAATATGACAAATTGTGTAATAAATGCTGTACCTATAAAAAATTTCCAGTATTTTGATACTTCTATTCTAGTAATTGTGCGTTGGTTGGTGATTACCCTTACTGGCTCTTCCAGTTGAAATACATATACCCTATGGAAGACATAACATCTCCAACACAGGGGGTGTAGTTTTCAAATGAAGTCACCCAATCAGGTAACCCCATTTGAAATTCACACTCCCTGTGTGGAAGATCAAGGTCATGTCTTCTACAGGGGGTGTGTGGATTTCAAGTGGAATAGTCTATTAATCATGTATCATTGTAAGTATGTATCATAACGAAGCAAAACCAAACAGAGTGAGAAATTTTATTAGATTGCAATTTGTTGAAGAGTATAAGAAGCCCAATGTGATTATGATTAAAAATCTTTGAAAATTGTCAAGTTCCAAGAGTTTTTTTCTCATAGCGGTAAACATTTTGGTGGTATTTCAGTTGACAAATTGCGATCTCCCGTATAATACGCAATTCTAGCTGTATATCATGTGGACACGAGGTGCACATCAAGTATAAGTTATTTAATTGTATAGACTTGTAAATGTGCAAGTAACTTACACTTGCTGCATGTGTCATATTAAGAGTTGAGTTTGTATCGTGCTTGTATGCATGACTTTAACAGAGCTAACACAAATCATATTTCAGTTCAGAGGTAAAGTGCATGCACTATGCAGACGACATCATAAGGTTGTGTCACATTATGGATTGAATGTGCCACACTACCGTGCATAGTGCACCCACTTTGCCTATCAACTGAGTATTATGTCCATGTGCACATTTCTGCATAAGAAGTTACATGTGGATAACTGCAGGGCCCTAGCATTCAAGGTTGAAAAATGTGGGGTGGCCATCAAAATGTGGAGCAGCTAAAATGCAAATATGCGGCAAAATTGGAATAAAGATAAAAAGAAAAACATCAAATTTCTCAAGAAGTAGGTGGCCATGGCCTCCCCGTCTGCTACGTTTGCTATGGTCCTGTACCACCGTTAATATATTGTGGATGTGCTTGGTATGGGTAATTAGAACACGGTTGTATTAAAGTTACAGCTAAACTCCTCCGCAGGTAACCTCAACTGGAACCACGAGTACATGTTGAGTACCTACGATGTACCTCTGCTATGGAATGCATTATGTATACTTTGTTCAGCTTTGGCATCAAAAATTGAGACTTGTACATAAAATGATGTGCATGCAAATATGGCGCAGCACCCACACTAGTTGTGCAATGCGTAAAACTGACATACGATATGTATGTGACTTTATCTGAGCGTAAGTTGGGTCTTTATTGACACAGGCACTAACAAAAAATGAATAATTTATCTGAACAAAGTACAGGCATTTATATCAAATGTCCTGAAGAATTGAAAACACTAATGATGGTGATTATGAGTGGTTGGGTACTTAAAGTTTGCTTGTGGTTCATTGTGTCGTCATGATATATTTTAGAAAAAAAATCACTCAATTTATTACATATGGCAACACTTGAACACACAACCTGCAACACTCTGTAGAATACAATTTTATTTATATAGCAACCAATTTTTAACAAAAATGTTGAATGTATTAAAAAAATACAAAGTGTTGGTGATGTTCTTTAATATCCACAAAAATGTGTATACGCAGCTTGTGGCAATTGTATTAATGAGATAGATAGTTTATTAATTATGCTAATTGTGATATGAAAAAAATTGTAAATCCATATTAATGTTTATAAATACAACATGTGCAAAACAGAGTAACATAGATTATATATGTTAGGTATGATATTGTTAATTATTATTATTATTTTTTCCTTTGTTATTATTCATAACAAAGATGTTGGAAGAAAACTTGTGAACATATGTTTAAAAAGGTTTTGAGATTCATATGATTGTATAATTTGGACGACATGGTAGATAGAGTGTTGATGCATGTGATGGCATTTTAGAATTTATATTTAACCATAAAACTTGTCATAAAAAATCCTGTCATCCAAATTCACTGACTTTATCTAGTAAAAAAAATAATAAAACCAACCAAATGCCAAATAAATATCATGTTTGTGTGTCAACTTTGATTATGGAATATAAATATAATTTTTTTTGTTTTTGATTTTTTGGTGAATATGTAATTGTTTTTTATTGTGTACCTATACCGTATCCTTTCAACAACATTTCAAACAGGTGCACGTATTGGTATTGATCAGCAATAAATATGACATTTGGTGTCCTAATCAAGTATTGCTAGTCCTGGTCTCTTTTATCAGAGAATTTAGCATGGTCTACTTGTAGAAGTTAGCAGAGTAGTTTTCATAGACATATTTGAGACCTTGCATGTTATTCATACATAAACACAGCCAAAAAAGAAAGTCTCCAGTAGTTCCATCCCCATTTAATCAGAGTATGATGAGTTTATGGCAAAATAATTTATATAATAGTTTTCTATACACTTTCCTTCAAAGGTTGATACCAAATTTGATATCAAAAGTTTAATCATCGTGAGCATAAAAACAGTTGTTTGGAAATTCACGCAATTTTAAAAATGACATAGGGAATTGTATCACGTAGCAGAGCTAGCGTGAGTGCCAAGAATTACGTCGCCTGAATAGGCCGGCAGGTTAAAGGTTTACCCATGCATGTCAAAATGCAAATCAAATACCCCGCTCTTTCAATTGTGCACAGGCAAGTGCAATGATTCCTGTACGGGTTGCTTCAGGCCACATAATAAACTGATACCATGCATTGGATTTTGCGTGGTCAATTCGTAATTTGTCATTTTAAAAATTGCACGAATTTCTAAACAACGGCTCCTATGCTCATGATGATTAAACTTTTCATATCAACTTTGGTATCAACGTTTGAAGGAAAGTGTATAGAAAATTATTATATGGATTATTTTGCCATAAACTCATCAGACTCTGATTACATGGGGATGGAACTAGTGGAGACTTTCTTTTTTGGCTGTGTTTATTATGACCTGCTGTACCACGAAATGATTATAAAGTCACAAGTTGGTAGTTTTGAGACATCCCGGCTGCTTATGTTCTTTGTTTGCCGTGCACCTAGTATTATGTCCTTTGTGAATGGCCTATTGTGTCCCATTCACAAACGGCATACTATTAGCTTGAACAGTTGTGTGTGAAAAAAGAACACCAACGCAGCAGCCAGGGCATCTCAAAACTACCAACTTACAACTTAACGCTCATTGCGTAGTAGCAGGTCACACATTCTCATTTAGCACCGACAATTGAAGTTCTAAAAAGGCAAGAGCGCATTGACCATTACCCCGAATAGGGGAAATACAGTAAGCCAAAGAATTAAGGTACCAGTTGTGTTCACCCCTGTATATACTATAGTGGGAATTCCAATTGAATGAACGCAGCTTTTAATAGCGTGGCCAATTTTTTATGCGTACACTGCGTGATGTGCCAGCGTGTGCGACTGTGCGTGAGTATCGCGAAAGTGAATCCAACCATGCCAACGCACCCATGATTGGTTAGTATTGTATCCAAGGTCATGCGTTAGCGTTGTAGTTTGAAATACGCGATATACGATCGCGGTTGGATCGAGTGCAGCTGTTGAAGCTGCGTTCATTCAATTGGAATTCTTACTATAAATAAAGACAAATGTATCACAATTAAAACAAGCAGTCAATACCTTTACTCTTTAGCTCTGATTTAAGACCTTATTTGTTGAAATTGGTTGAGAATTAAAGAAACGGTGATCTAAAACATAATGAAGAAACAAAATCAAAAGTTGCACTTTTGTGCTCTAATCAATGAAAGCACGTAACATGTTAATCAATGGAAGCGTGGTGCTAGTTCTCTTGTTCACGAACGCTTTGTGTACAAATCAATAGGGCATGCAATGCAGCAAACTGCACCTTTTACGTTGGTATCTTCCTTGGGTTTTGGGATCGCTGTGTCTTTATTTCTTGAACAATTTCAACGAATGAGGTCATAAATTCGAGCTAAAAGATGCAGCTATTGGCTGCTGGTTCCAATTATGACATATATGTCTTTGTTTAGGATATACAGGAGGGGAACATAACTGGTACCTAATTTGTTGGCTTACTGTATAGCTAGTTTCACAAAGCCATACAATTGGTCTTATGATTGATGTACCACTTGAGTAAACCCATAAGGATTACAAGTTTTACAGAGTTAGGACACATCGTAAATCCAGTAACCCACTAAGTCTGCACAAATCGAAACTCTGAAAATAAATCGTATAGAAGAGTTAAAATGGGTTTAGATTTCAGTGGGTTTAGATTTCAGTGGGTGTAGCCCAAGGACTTGCAATGCTTTTTTGTTTTGTTTTGTTTTATTTCTTCTTTAACCTGAGACACTCAATCAGTTGAAAACACAATTGTGACATGATCAAGGGGAATGAGTCACATGTCGACCCTGAACGAAAATGAGTTTTACATATATTTCTAAAGCGGATATTTAGAGCTTTCAGAAACTGAAAACCCCATGTTGATGCGACTTTTCGTTACAAAGTTATGTCAATTTATCAATCGCTGAAAACAATATAAAACAAAAGTATTTCCCTTGATCGTGTCACAATTAATCATCTGTTCTTCCTTGAGGCCCAGGGTCGTGATACGTTGTGATTCTGTGAAGTCGACCCTGTATCAAGCAAAGTGAGGACAAAGTCATAAAAAGTCAAATTTCTGCATCATCATAAAGAAATTTTAATCAACTTTGATATGATGTCAATGATATCAAAATGACAAAAAAGCCAAATGAAAACATTGGGTACTTATTTAAACAATAAAGATTCAATGGTAAATCAAGTCATAACTAGAATACAACTAATGACAGTGCAGTGTCCTCAATATGCTTGATTGGTCAAATGCTTATTAAAAATATCTTCTGTTCAAATCTTTTGGGGAATTGGGGGATTCTTGAAAACCAGGGCCTTTAAGAGCGAGCCTGGGCTAGGGCGAGGTGTAGGAAAATTGAGTTCATTAGTACAGAGGCACTAATTAGCCTTTTCGAGATATGACGGACACATGGCGCTGCACAAAATGGGTACAGTTTTGAATTTGCCGGGTTTTGCCCAGATGGAAGACTGCCCTCCTATTGTGTACACCATATTTGAAAAGGCTAATTGGTCTTTGTCTTCAATTAAAAAAAGTTTCATATCAAACTTGACAAGGCGATTGTTTGTAGTGGGTTATTAGCTTGCGGCTGCGTGTGTGCTCTGAGCGACCCCTATGACCCCAAGTATTTTACATGGATCAAAA
Source organism: Amphiura filiformis (assembly GCF_039555335.1). NCBI lineage: Eukaryota > Metazoa > Echinodermata > Ophiuroidea > Amphilepidida > Amphiuridae > Amphiura > Amphiura filiformis. The sequence goes on from NC_092644.1 coordinate 12,990,935, forward strand.
CTTGACACAAATTCAGGATGCTTTCACCTTCCATGTTTTTTTTAGCATTTACGTGCATTTTATTAGCAAATATGTACAAAGAGTATGATAAATATGTTTTAACATATTCCTATACAAAGATCCCATTAACATCCAAAACCACAAGATCTGGTAACATGTCATAGAATGTATTGGATTATGGAATACAATATGTGCGTGTTTATAGTAAATTTGCTAATTGTCGGCACATTATTTACGACAGTTCTATGATATTTATGGCAACGGTTGCTTTTTACAGTAAACCAAATTTACCACAAATAAGTTGAAATAACATTCCCTTAGATGTTGCAATACTTCGGCCATAGAGTATTTTGTTTTGTGAATGCAACCTTCAGATTTCGGCTATGTTGGGTCCATTTAAATGACCAACATTTTCAGCTACAACTTGAAGACCAAGCAGTAATCGATTCCACCCTATCAACCCACATGTTGAAAAATGTTGATGGGGTATGGGTAAGAGTGTGATAAAGATTAGGTTGGGTTTACAGTTTGGGTTATCAAAAAGGTGCACACCTTTGACTAGAGAATGTCCAGATTAACCAAGCACTATTAAATCTGCTCTGCCTCTTGAATAAGTTGAACAATCACATGGTTGTGTATCCGATCCTGTCATAGTTAGAAACACTTTCTGATATCGCAGAACACACTGAGCATTATCAGCATGAACGTTAACCTGTATTGGTAATCCATATAAAGAAAGATTTAAACTTTTGATCTCAATGCCAAAATATTTACCTCCATAATTTTCAGCTGTTACTACTACAGCCTTCGTCTTCGGAATGACATGGTTGCACACTCAAAGTGTGGCACAATAATCGGGTCACAGGCTTCAGGTGGTGGCGGATGCGATATCATCGCCATTTTTGACGTCGCCATTGGATTAACACGTAATCATGAAACCTTCACAAACAATTCTAAATTTGTTATGTGGTATCAAAGCAAAATGATCTTACTCTAAAACCGTTGGGGTACGACAATGTACCACACTGTAAGTATGTATTTTTTCAATTTATAACTGCTAACCGTCTATTTTGAATGGGGCTGTCAGCCTTGTATTTTCACTATCCTCGTCGTCACATATCGTGACCTATACCTCCAGCTTTTGGTAACTTGTAGCGCCCTCAGTCCTACAAGTTATCAAAGGTCCATGACCTGATCATTACCTCACACTTCAAGAGTGTACAAACCCGGGGCACAAACAGGTAATTCTGCTGGTGAAGCCTGTAGTAGTAACAGTTTAAAATTATGGAGGTAAATAGTTTATTATTGAGATCAAGATTTAAATTCTTTCTATATAAACACTATCATGTTGTTTCACTATTCATTGGAAACAATTGTTTATTCAATTCACACAGCTGTTCTCTGAAGCTTTGATTTGGACAGATGGCTCGGTGGTATCGGACCTGTCTGATAGCGTCCCTGACATCAAAGTGGTTCATTTGCATTAGGAATGCTATGACTATCGTTGGAGAAAGACTGATACCAGTTTGGCAATGAACTAGAACTTTACCTGTATTCAAGAGAACAGAAATAGTAATAATTGTTATAAAAAATATACCAGGGTAATTGGTTTTTTAACTTATTTTTTGTAGTTGCTGCTTAATGTTTTCATACTTTTCAATTTATCCCCTTTCTTGAAAAGCATATCACTTGCACCCCAATGTCAAAATTATTTATATATAATGTGACCCAATCTGATCCACTCAGGCCAAAGGCGGAAATTTTGAAAATTGAGTTACTACCATTACTAACTTGCTCAGTACCTACAATTATTGATGTTGAATCACCAGCTCTCTTCTGAATACTTGGTAGCAAAGGTATGAACCTTTATGTTCATTTTCTTTTTTAATTGTTCTTTCTCCTTTTGCCCATATCTCAGTTTCATTATTTCAAACTTTATCAGGCAACATATGTCCCACTTTACTCTTTGGTATTGAGCTCTTCCGACTATGAATCCCAAATGGGGTATGTGACCAGTGGTTGTGATCCACTGGTTGGGAGCCCCTTTAAGAGTTGCAAATTTACCAACAATATAACAAAATAATTATATAATGTACTGACAAATATTGCTCTCAAGGTTGTCCAAAAATAAAATTTCATGGCAGGATAGTTAAACAAGATGCACAAACATGTCAAGTCTGAACTTGACAAGCTATATCAAAATGATTGGTACCCATCAGTTTTCATGGACGAATCTGACACATCAAAATTCAACATAAGATCCAAATAATTTGTAGATTAATTGTATAACAAGTTATAGGCCTATAGACTATAGATTCTGGGCATTTCAAGAGTATCCAATGTTGCATTTGGAAGAGGAAGGCTTTTCAATAAACATCAAAATTGATACCAATCATTTTGGTTTTTTACTTTGTGTATTTATTTTGTTTTTACCCCATTGGATATTGCATCACATTTTTGCTATTGTTAAATCTACCTTTTGTTAGTGTGATGCATTTGTAGCCATTCTTTGGAATTTTTTAGTTTTTACATTTTGATACAGCCTGTAATACAAAATATTTGGTTATTCCCCACTCTTTGTTACATTGCACTTACCTCCGGCTTCTAAAGCTCTACTAATATAAGATGTTGTAATAGTAAAGAAAGGCACTATTCTATTACCCTCTTCATCTCTAGCACGTATAGCATACAACTTGATCTTGGTGCCCTGTAAAAACATGATTAGTATACAAATAATGAATGTTTATGAGTGCAATGGTAAGAATATTTTCATGAGTTGAAAAATGGAATGTTCCATTCAACGAAGCGAAGCTGAGTTGAATGGAACATTTCATTTTCAACGAATAATATTCTTTCCATTACTGCGAATCGGGATCGATACACATGAATTTGCTATGCAAAAGTTTGATATGAGAAGAAAATCTTTGGATACCGGGGTAGAAAATGATGAATATCTCCCGTAAATGATTTCGTATAAAGAAACCAGATGTGGTTCCTTGCACTTGAATATATATTTTGAACAGATATGATAGTCGTTAGCTTGCGTCTTGAGAGAGTAGCTTGCGTCTTGAGTCAAAAACTGACAATAATTCTGATTTATATGTGCCGAATTATATAGCGCAGTGTATAAGCCAATCGTGGAGGTAATCTACAGGCATCTAAAAGCATATGACCTATAGCGTACCATGCTCGACTGACACACAGCGAGGTCAGTCACCGAGCTAATCGGGGCTATTGTCAGTAGCCTTAGTCAGATGTCCTTCGGCCCATTATGCGACTCAAAACTATTAAACAGGTCGATACAAAATGGCCATGCATGGCGGTGGATTCAACCTACCATGGAAATTTCTGCCATGAAGATATTGGGGCGATGACACTGTGCCACAGGAACAGATCCTGGATACACCAGTGTTCATGAATCGTGAATAGCCTTAGTCAGATGTCCTTCGGCCCATTATGCGACTCAAAACTATTAAACAGGTCGATACAAAATGGCCATGCGTGGCGGTGGATTCAACCTACCATGGCGATTTCTACCATGAAGATATCGGGGTGATGACACTGTGTGACGTAGGCCGTAAAATAGTTTATTTATTGAATGACATGTGACCAACAATTAACCAATCAAATGACAAGGATCTACTTAGGTGTTATATAAAACAAGATAAGACATTTTGGGTCATTGTATGGTAAAGGTTCCGCTGCGATTATAAACTTGCATATAGTGCTAAATTAAAAGTAAAAAACTTTTAACAATAAAACTCCAATTTCACATGTTTAAGAAATAGGTTTTCCTGTTTGTTTTTTTCATTGTTGTAAATACTTTTGTTATTTTATGCTTTATTTTAAGTTTTTCTGTAATTTTTCAGTGCACAACTTGAGGGAGTGCCTGCTCAGCCCAGGGGCCTGGAGTCCACCCAGAGTGGCACATAAATTATGTGCCCAAAATAATGCTTTCTCAGAAAACTTGGGTGACGTAATAGGGAACCATAAACAAGATACCAAAAGATCCAAGAAGTATTTTACATGTACCATATTTATTCTAATAAGCGCCTATGCCCCAATAAGCGCCAACCCAGGGTATTTTCAATTTGCTAAAGGGTACCATCAATGTGGAAGTGACAGATAGACATCGATACAGTGAAATAGCTGGAGGACTAGAAGTCCTGTGTAAACTTCCAATACATTTTCTAAATCAGAAAAGCTACTAGAGCGTCTCAGGACCCATTTATAACATACATAAATTTGTCTCTAATAAACGCCCCTAACAAAAAAATTAGGTAAACAAGGTAAAAAATAAGCGCCCACCCAAAATGACTTTGTTAAGGTTAGCGAGAGTTTTTCATGCGCTTGATTTCAGAGGGCGTAAGTTCATAACAGAAACAGCCATGCAGAAAATGAACAAGCGTGCTGGGACGTAGGCCTACTTACAATAGAATATTGATCCACGGTCAAGACATGAAACTTGGCTTAGCTCGTGCCCGGACCTCGTGAGTCGGAGTGGGCGGGGGTTACATGAGGCGACATGCGGGTCGGATGCGGGGGGGTACAAGCCATTTTCGCAATTTTCATAAGGATTTTATAAATTTTAAAATTGATTGGGGCACTTCGTCAAGCTACGCCCTGGAAAATGTGTTGATTTTGAATTTATAGCCTTGATATCTTTGATGAAATAAATCAATGCTGCTATTCCCTGATTACAATGTAATAGGGTACAACAATAACATCAACAACAATATCAAAAAGCAATTATTTGCAAATCGAATTTGGGAAGAATATTCAAAAAGACAGACTTAGCAGGCCTACAAATTTCTGAATTATATAAAGTGAAAAACAATCAATCACGATTCACTGCAGTCAGCGAATCAATCAAATAAAACTAAAAAGAAAGGAGCAAGAAAGAATAAAGAAATAGTGAAAAGAGAAAGAAAGAGAGAGAGAGAAAGAAAAAGAAAGGAAGACAGAAAGAAAGAAATGAAAAAAAAAAATGAAAAAAGAAAAAGAGAAAGAAAAGAGGAAAGAAAGGAAGTAAAAATGAGAAAAGAGAGAAAAAATGAAAGAAAATTCAGCCACATGGGGACTCGAACCCACAAAAATTGTTCATAACAGATTCCCAGTCCAACGCTCTATCCACTGGACCATACATCAGCTTACGCTATTTCTTATTCTCGAAGCGGATATGTAACTATAATTTGATGTAATTACTTGATTGCAATCGCGTCCGCACAATGGCTCTTAGAATAAACACGCGTATCGGCGCTGAAATTTTGAGCGAACTGATGGAGGAAAAACCTCGTTTTTTGCAATACTAGCTTCAATTTGGAGTACAAATCAAATGGGATAGCAATTGGCAGAATGTTGAGAAATAATGTAGGTATTCAGATGTCTAAATTAACGCCCGTTATCAAGATATCGATAATTTCACAAAACAGTTTTTCTCAGACAAGATTCTCGAAAATGTTCCCCAAAAACGGGCTTTTTAAATTTGATCGGTACTGTATTTGGTTCTTCCCCATGGCAACATTATTTCTTTAATCGATTTGTAGTACAATACAAAAAAGGAGAAAACAATCACTCGGCGTGGTTTTATATGGAGCGAACATTTGAAAAAAACTGCATGGAACATGTTTTTGATCTTGTGAACATGGTGCGTTAAAATGATTTAAACGAAGGATTTTCAAACGGATTCTAAATTTTTTTATAAACACACAAAAATAATGTAAAGATACATCCATGCACCAACATTTGACTCACTGCGATATTTGATTGCTGAGAAAACGCGGTTTTAGAGAACAACTTTATACGTCTTTTATCGTTTTTTATCGTTTCTTACGTGTAACCTTAAGCGCCCTGGGTGCTTGTTAGAATGAATATAGTAGGTCAATTTGAGAGTGCTGAGATCAAATCTGCTGCATGTAAAATGTACAAATTTTAACTTAGTTCACCTTTTTGTCCTCCAATCATTTAGTCAGGGCAAAATATCACAGTTCACAAACTATGTGTCCAACTGGCAAATAAATCCAAAAGAATTAATTTGTGTAAAATTGTTTGTAATGAGTACTAATGACATTACCTTGTAATATCTGGCATCAGTATTCACCTCTCCAGGATCCTTGCCTTGTGTACAATTCACAACATCTGTCACTCCCATGTCTTGTAATACATATTTGTCTAGTGCTATTGATCTGAAATCAAACAAATGTATTTAAAACTACAAGAACTTTAAATACAAACCAGACGTCAGAAATGAAATGGCACAAGTCTAAGCATTCAAAATCTTAAGTATAGGCTTAGGGTTTACTCATAATTTTAATACTTTATGTTAATTTTGCTTTAATTGGTTATCAAATAGATTAGAATAATTATTTTCCAAAAATTAAAATGTACATATTAACTTGTATTTCTTGATTAGCTTGTGCAAGTCTCTGGGCATGATTACAGCATACAGAAAACAACATGTTTTGGCCTTGTTTCCAAGAACTTGTACCCCCCGGCTTGTACCAAATATTTAAATTTGACTTTTATCAATGACTGCAATAAGTGCGTAGCAGTAGCAAAACTCTACACAATTTTCCTCATTTGCTACACAATTTTGGAATGTTTAGCAATTTTGTACCATTATAAGCATTTGCTCCCAAATTTGGTGAGCATTTTTGCTACACAAATAAAATTGCTTAATGCTGACCCTTGCCAGTTGCTGTATTTTACTGAAATTAGGAGAAATAACTGAATTGAACTGAACTGAGTTGAACCCCGGGAGCTGAACTGAACTAATTACAACCAGAGGAAGTGGTTGCTGAGAAGCAAACAATGTTCATTTTATTCCTGGTCAAGCACAAGTGCACAGCTTTCAATGACTTACTCTCCTCCAACCAAGACACCGGGATAGACTTCATTGTAGTGACTCCATTGCCTAGGCTTGAATTCACAAGCTTTGTCTGCTGCAATATCTTCTAACATTTGGGGTGTACATGGTTCCTTGTATTCTCTCTTTGCAACAACATCCATATTTCGTATGTTTATTGACATCAAAACTAGCTATTCACCATGCCTCAGACTGTGTTTGCCTGTACATAGATAAAATAAAAAAGAGGATAATTTTAACATTAACAATTCAAAAATATTTTCTCAAAAAGGTTCTCATGAGGGATATTCTTTACAACCTTTTTGCAAAGTTTCCCTGACCCAATAGGGCGATTTCACAAAAGGTCATTCAAATCTGCCTCCACATTACATGTAGGAAACGAATTTGGAGAAAACCTTCTGTTAATAAAATACTATGCTGAGCCACCAGCCTGGGTGGCTCACACTCCAGTAATTTCAGATGATTGAGCTCAGTAATACATCAAAGAATGTCTTCCAATTCATGAAAACAAATAGGTAATCAGTTTATCGGATTAAAAGCTTAGAAGGAAGGTCTTGTTGCTCAGCGAGTGTTTGTAATTATCAGAAGGTTTTCTCCAAATTCATTCTCTAATGAGAAGACATGATGCATGGAACAAGTACAAAGTAAATGAGTCAATCAATATCACTTCAACCATTTTTTGTCAACTGGAGGTTTCTTATGTGTTTATGCACGCATCATGTCTTCTGAAGGCAGATTTGAACTAAATGACCTTTTGTGAAATCGCCCTATTGATCCAGTTTTTTGTTTTCCTGTTTTAATAGTTCAATATTTCTGAATGGATTTTAGATTTAGCTCTCACTAAATGACCATTATAATGTTATCGTTTCCCCAAATAAATTAAACTTTTAGTGACATTTTTCAAAAAATGTTTTCCCAAATTGTGTATTTCAGTCTGTTACTCATTCCCGCTGAATGATACTTACTTTACTTTACTTTAATCCACCACTTTTGCCTTTCATAGCGTCGTGGGGAAATGTAACTTTCTTTCCTGGGCGAGTCGGGTAGCCTCACTCATGGGAATCCCATAACTTGCGAGTACTTCCTTTACTCCATCTGCCCACCTCTTCCTTGGTCTTCCTCTAGCCCTAGTTCCTGTTGTTTTGCTGTTATATGTTCTTGATGCAGGTTGGCTAGGGGCCATTCGCATAAGGTGACCGAACCATCTAACTTGTTGTTTTGCAACATATTCTGTGATTGGTGTGGTGCCCACCATCTTCCTGATATCCTCATTCCTGATTTTATCCCTCCTTGACTTATTAGCTGCTCTTCTTAGGCATCTCATTTCACAGGTGATGAGCTTTTGGGTTGTTCTTTTGTTGAGAGTCCACGTTTGGCACTGGTAGCAGAGAGTTGGGAAAAATATGGCATTGATGAGTTTTGCTTTTGTATCCATCGGTATTGCAGGATGTGTGAGAAGCGGGCCTAGTTGGTAGATAATATTATTGGCCTTTTGACATTGTGTCTCTATTTCTCTGGTGATACTTCCATCCTCAGAAAAGATACTTCCCAAGTACTTAAACTCCTTTGTCTGTTTAAGCTTGCTGTTGTTGATGGTGATGTCAGTATCCTTGGGTAATCGACTAACCAACATAGTCTCTGTTTTGGCTATGCTGACTTTCATGCCATATTTCTCACAAGCTGCATTTAGTTTGTTGGTATGGTCTTGAAGTCCTGCTGAATCCTTGTGGATGAGACTCTGGTCATCTGCAAAGAGAAGCTCATTTATTTCTCCACTAGTTGGATTTGCTTCCTTGGCGATCTTGTCCATATAAATCAAGAAGAGCAGTGGCGACAGCACACAGCCTTGACGTACCCCTGATGTTACTGGGAACCACTTTGACTGCCCACTTCTGGTTCTCACCATGCATTTGCTGTCTTTATATAGAGCTCTGACATTATCTAGCAGTTGACCTCTTATACCATAGCCCTCCATTACAGCCCACAACTGTTCTCTATCCACCCGATCAAAAGCCTTTTCTTGGTCTACAAACACCATGTGCAGCTCCTGGTTGAATGATCTCTCACCAAAAGACCCCCTATGTTTGGCCTATATACCCCCTCCCCGTCATTTCATAAGTTTTGCATTGACATTGATTTGTTATGGGCCTAAATTGTCCAGGTCTCAATAAATCACTACCTAGTTTTCAGTTGGTATCCGCACACCTTTTTCACTTTGTAAATCAAATGCCTTACTCATTAAGCTTGATGCAGTGGTTGCCTGAACATGACACATTACGCAATAATTTCCTCCCTCTCAGCTGGCGTGCCAAAAATCAAAACATGATGGAGGGAAGTATCATCATGCTCAGGAATGTTACTAACTTAAGAATAAAGTCAATCCATTCAAGATCCTAAACTTTGCATGGCGTAACAGCATCATTATAAGAATTAACAGTTAGGTCAACGGTACAGAGTGTCTTAGCTTTAGCATCACTGGCGTGCGCAGCACATAAGGTGGGGGCCAGGTTGTTTAGTTCCCCCGAATGGAATCTGATTAGGAGCAAATTTTGATGTTTTTAACGTTTTCCCCCCGAATCACCAACAAAAGTGGGGGGGCAATGGCCCCCTGCTCTCCCCTTGCGCACGCCACTGTTAGTCGTTAGGGGCTGTGCAATAATTATGTGTACCCGGCATGATGAATTCTCTAAATGGTTTGCCAAAAATTGCTTCCCCCCTCCCCCTTTGGGGAACCCAAAATCAAAACATTAAAAGTGTATTTCGTGATCCTACCATTCTCTTTTTATAATATTTTTCAGTAGATATCCACAAAAAGGCTTATTCCCAAAATTTCAGTTGATTCCGATAAATGCGTTTATGAGTTATGCTTGATTATGTGTATTACACTGCTCCATAGACAATGTGTTGTAATTTCATTCTGGTATATTTCACAATATCTTTGCTAAACGAATTAACCCGCAAAAATTTGTTGTACATAAACATTATGTAGCCACTAGCCAGAGGTTTCCAGTGATATAAAAATCTCAACTTTTTTTGGAGAAAGGTGGGGGATGATGCTGTGGATCACGAAATGCCTTTTTAAATTAATATTTTATCATCTGATCATATACTGTGAGCGCAGCGAGCAGGACATTTTGCATATTTGAACTTGCTCGAGAAGTCTAGCCAAGAATCTGCTCACCAATAGCTTCACATTCTAGGCTAGAGACCATTGCATTCAAAATCTTGTCGGATTCACTGAAGCATGATGCCGTGTAAAGCAATGGAAGTTCAGAAGTCAACACAGCCGATCACGCCAGGCAATCGCATCAAAAAGTTGCTAAAATTACGTACACTTCAGCAAAATTTTAGACTGTCCAAAATAGGCAAATCTTGCTAAAAGGATACAGTTGAGTCATCAAAATGACTTTCATCCAAATTTCAACATTAACAGAATAAATAATCTCCGGTGCAAAAAATTGAACCACTGTCAGACCAAAAAACGATAGCAACGTACTCTAGCATCGAATGCGTATATCGTGTACGTGTGCAAATTCGAAGCTAGAGTTCTCGAGTAAATTTAAACATGTTCCTAACGTTTTCCTACAGCTTTTTAGGGCATAATATAGAAACAGTGCCCAAAATATCTGTGCCAAAAATAATCGCTTGCCTCCCCCCTTTCGACCTGCCAAAATGCTTGCCCCAGCCCCCCACCCCCGACATTTTTATTTTGGCCTCACCAAAACCTTTGCCTTCTTCCCCAATATTCAGGGTAAAAAGCAACCAGTTCTCAAAGCTGACTACTACTATTAAAATACTCGCTCAGCAGCTACTAGACTTAATATTTTCGCTCACTCATCGGTCTTGGGTTACTACACTGATATCTAAAAACAGAAAATTAACAAAGCTTACCTATTGTAAAATGTACCAAAACTACTTCAATGTTGACATTATCTGTTAAATAGAGCCAGTACCCAAATTTGTATGTTGCAAACTCATGCCTTAGCATACACGCTACGCAATTCGACCACACATAATTTTGCAATCGCGACGTTGTCAAAAGAGATGAGGCTATTATAATTGCCTACGGGCTGTCTGTGTAAGGTTAATAGGGCAAAAGTAGACAATTCAGGCTTGATGAGAATTAGTAATTACTGCAGTTTTTGCTGATGATAGGTAAAAAGTAACTCCTGGAAGTAACTTTTCGCATTGTTTGTCATTTGCATCAGGCATTGGTAAGTTAAAAGATGGATTGGAAGGGGAGAGGCCAGGGGAGAGGGTGATGTTCATCATGTTTGTGTGCATTTTTAAAAAGCTTTCTTGTCTAACATTGCTAACATGTCTAGGCTAAAGACAGTTGCAGATTTGGCTAAAGACAGTTGCAGATTTGGTCATTCAGCTGTATTTTGCCATTGGTACTCCCGTTGGTACTATACACTCCCATACACCCCTTGTGAATATTTTTGCATTTTTCTCAAAAAATAATAACACACTGGTAACAAACTACAAAGGTTATGTATAGGGGCAAGGAATCCAGTTTACACTGGAATTTCAGTGACTCAAGACAAAATATATATATAATATATTTAAGAAAGATATTTGTGATAAGAGGTACCGCTAGAATGTACCTCAATATTATTATAATGAACCACTAGTCTTGAATCTCTAAAATTTCAGTGAAGTAATAATTACTGGTTAATTATTGGATTTCTTGCCTCTAAATTCAAGAAAAGTTGAGAGTGTCGCTGTGGATCAAATGACACCTTTAATGGCTTAAAACTTTTATCAATTTGAAATTATAACATTTATTTTAACAAGACCTGTATAAATTGTCTTGATTTTGTTAGCAGGTTTATGGGATCTACATGTATCATCATGCAGAAATACTCTGATCCATGCACACCACAGACCTTGGAGAACATTGCCTATGATTCTGAACGCAAGTTCCATGTTCCAGAGTGTGCTTTCCATGAAGTGTATCCAAACATCATTATTGGAGGAGAGTGAGTCAATCTATTTATTTTTAAAATAGTTTGTTTTGTTATTTTTGTGTAGCTGTATGTGGCCCTGTGACCAGGCCCCGCGAACATATCAGCGCAAGTTTAGTTGCAGATGCAACCTCTTTGGGTATACTAAGAGCATGGAAGTAGACACTGAAGCAACAGAGAAGTAGTGTTAATTTTATTCTGCGTGGAAACATGTGTCTTGGTGGGACATTCCTGTATATGGACAATAAAGCCATTTAGACCATCAGATGTTAATTTTGTTTTAGTTTCCTTTAGAGCGATTGCGAAAAGGTCATTAGTTCAAATTGTCCTCCAGAAGACATGCAAATGGATGGAGTAAAAAAGAATCAATACCACTTTAACAGGTGATTGGTATTGTACTCCATAGATTTACATGTCTTCTGGAGGACGATTTGAACTAATGACCTTGCGTGCAACCACCCTATATTGACCCCATGCCTCAAATTTTTGATTTTGTCAAAATTATCATTATGTTTAATAAAGAACATTATTTATATATGAACAAGTCTAACTGTAGAAGGAAATATCTGTAAAACAAGCATATAAAAAACTCCGGGGCACTTCAATATCATATGTGTACATCCATATCAAAAGCGATGCACTTGTAGGCTGCTACATGTGTTTCATTTCACATAATAGCTAGGAATAAATACCAGACCCATCTCCAAGTGGAGGTCACTTCAAATCATCCCCAAAGTCATATAGTTAAGGAATGTTCTCTGTATTCCTAAACCATGTGACTTGGGGATGATTTAAGTGACCTCCACTTTGAAATGAGTCTGGTATTTATTCCTAATATGTGAAATGAGACACATGTAACAGCCGATAAGTGCATCGCTTTTGATATGGAATACATATGGAAACGTAGTCTCTTTTGCTCTCAAGAATTGTCCACTGGCTCGTACAGCAAATCACTATGTCGATTTCAGCGGAAAAGCGGGCGATGGTCATATTTTAATTTCTAAAAAAAATCCAAAAAGATACCAACACGGGCCGTTCAGCATTTAATAGGTTATAGTATTTCCTAATTAAGCTGTAAAAGTCATAAATGTAGGTTATTGTGCATAAAGTGGACGGAAATTACAAGCCCACCTTTCTAGTATCAAAAATGCCTCATATTCAGCATCCTCACACAGAGATTTCACGTCTTTCGCCGGCTGGGTGATATTCCTGAAACCAGTAGTCCTGAACGGATTGGCCGATGATGGCGGGGCTTTTTACGTTCTCTTCGTAATTTATTCACAAAAAATAATATGTAAAAGTTTTTCTGATTGGTTAAAAAATTTCAACGGACGGTAGGAAAATGTGAAGCCCCATCCAATCACGATAGTTGTGACATGAGCCGATCACACAAAGACCGTAGGATAGGAATGACTGCGCATGCTCCAATGAACTGGACGCTACCTCGCCATTTATGAGTACGGGAACACATGCAAAATATTAATAAATTCAACTGTTGTAATTGAACATGTTTTAATATAATAAGATTCAAATGTAGGCTTACTACCAATAGTAACTAATTTATGCCTTTGATATGCTTCCGTTAGAGTGATAAAAGTAGTTTAAACATGAACATTAATGCTTTATGGTCTCATTGTTTATGTAGGCCTATTGATTTACCCGTGCAAGAAAATGGTATTGCCCATGCGATAACAATAGCCTGTCCTTGGAATCATTGATCTGTGAAATGTAAACATGGTAAACGCACATGCACTGATAATGCACATAGCTTGGAGCACATCGTTCAGCATTTAAAGAGACTTTTGCACTAAAACATTTTCATATGAAATGGATATAGGTGTAGGGCTGGCACCTTCGCACTAAGGGGCATTCGTGATAGCAAAATGTAAAAATATGGGGTCATTGGGTGAGAGCATGATTTTTGGCATTCGGTGAGAGCAAAATGTAAAAAATATGGGGTCATTGGGTGAGAACATGACCTTTTTTTAAATGGAATCTTTGGGTGAGAGCGAAACAGCACCACAGAAACCTTGAAAACGAATTTCTAGTTCTAAATGGCTTCAAATTTCTTTGTTTTTTCAAAATAAGTAACAAAATCAGTGATAAATGAAAGTTGCTGTTCAATTTGAACTAGTACTACTAGTAGTAGGGGTCTTTGGGTGACAGATCAAAGGGAAAAATAGGGGGTCTTCGGGGGAAAGAGGGTGTGTTGGTAAAAAATAAGGGGTCTTTGGGTGACAGCGACGCTGAAAAAGGGGGTCTTAACAGCCCTACATACGTGTCACCTCCAAAGTTGGGAGTACCCCCGGAAAAAAACTATTAAAAATCCACTGATTATTATCATTGGTCATGGTTCCTGTGGAGAAAATGCAGCATAAATTTGTGTCCAAACCCACTTTTGCAGATACAAGTCTGAAAAGCTGAAAAGGAGCATGGACTTGATGTGCTATGGTAGCTTAATTTCTGACCTAAAGACTCAAAACCGACAGGCAGTGACATATGTTCAGCAAAGTAAATCGTCATTATGAATAAGAACCTTTATTGGATGGGCCAGCTGGTGGGGGGGGGGGGCATCTGGCATAATTACAAACACTAGCATACTGCTGTTGAATGAATAGAGTGTCTAGACCCCTAGGGTTTGCAATATTATAATGCCCACATTGGTAACAAAGATATAATATACTGCACCGAGAAAGTATCCTTACACTTGGAAAAATAATCACAATTTCAAAACTGAACCATATTGGGGTAAATTTGTTTTTGTAATAGATGCACTATCTAATCTTGCACATTATGACACCACATTGAATCCAATGTGACCTCAAGAAATAAAGTTACAAGCAATTGAATAGACGAAGGTCCAGTTATAAAAGTGACAAATTGGTCTATACAAGGCGCAAAAAGATTCCAACAAGCGCAACAAAAGAGACTACACAGTTTCTTCAATGAAGCCTTATTTACATGTAAAGCAGTATTTATTTCAGTTTTTACTTCTCTGTACTTTTCATAACTTGCATTTTATTTGTCAGCTCTTTTGTTTCAGTTTTCTTTTGTTCCTTTTGTTTTAAATTAAAGGCACGCACAAATTAGCCATTTACCACTCTCAAATCAGATGTCTAGTCCGTGGAGTTTTGAATAGGCCAGTGTGTCAGTTTTAAAACTGGACCTTCGTCTAATCAAATGCTTGTAACTTTGCTTCGTGAAGTCACATTGGATTCAATGGGGTGTCAAAATGTGCCGGATTAGATAGTGCATCTATTAAAAGAACAAAGTTACCCCAATATGGTTCAGTTTTGAAATTGTGATTATTTTTCCAAGTGTAAGGATACTTTCTTGGAGCAGTATATAATATGTCCAGGGTTTGCTTTGGACAAGCTACTAAAATGTACACTAAATAATCTTTTTTTCCGTATATATAGGTCATCAGCACTAGACAAAGGTCTACTGAGGAGACTGAAGGTGACCCATGTTGTCAACTGTGCACAGGGGCAGCAGTATGGTCATGTCGATTCAGACGAGGCATATTACCAGGTAATCAATGTTTGGGCTGATGTATATGTTTGTTTGTTAAAATGGTTATTTTGTGTAGAGAACCACACAGCACACGCATGACAAATCCTTTAGCTAGCCAATTGTCCACCTGTCAACAGTTGAGAAAATAATGAAAATGATCAGTTGAAACAGATCAGTTTGGAGTGAAGTGGTGTGGCTACCCAGCAAGTGTTAACCTCATGTTTTGCCATTAGAGAGAGACAGCGTAATGGTTGCTGGTGGTTGCACTTCATTTATGTACATATCCAATTGTGACCTTAAAAGCAGTTTGCGGATCAGGAAAACATTTTCCTAGCACACACCACAAAGCTTGATTTCAAACATCAGTAAAAATGTTCTGGTTGATGATGAATCAGGTTGTAGGTTTCCTGGTAACACATAGAGAGTGCGCAGTTGTTTGGACACCTCACCATACATAAAATGTCCAAATGTTCAACCTCTCAAGTCTCAAGCAATGCCAGACACCATGAAATGATGAGCTGACATCACATTGTAGGTTCCTGATTTTATCAAGACAACAATTACTACAAGTAGAAATAAAGTTAAAAAGCTGTTCAGTGGTAACTGCTTATCCATAAAAATAGCCTGTGTAGTAAAAGTTTTTAGGGGCCTCAGCTGTTTTGATCCTAGCAGGAACTTTATCGAAGGCAAAGTGGAATTGTATTAAAATGTTATACAATATTTCTTCTTTTTTGAAGGATACAAACATCAAGTTCTATGCCATCCAAGCATCAGATGAGCTAGGATTCAACATTGCACCCTATCTAGAACCTACTGCTAAATTTATTGATCAGTCAATGAAAGAGGGAGGTATGTAATAAAGTGTGTCTTGTCTCAAGTTGAGAGTAATACCATGTTGTATTTCGCAGTGGCAAATTCTTATCAGTGCGTTTACGCGGTTGTGTCGCCAGTGTATGACAAATCGCCCTTCTATGTGTGTGTATATGCCCTGTGGGATTACGTTAGCGAGTGTGATTGGAATCTGCCACTGTGAAATCCAACATGGAGTTACTTTTAACTTGAGATGAGACAAACAATTATGAATGTGTAAAGCCACCATGCAAGGATGTACCATGTGAGATTTCCAAAGGGGCACAATTACAAAGGTATATTTTGCTGACTAGCTCCAAACATTACTTTACTCAGACAATTCCTGTGAAGGATATTAAACTTTGGTAGGTAAAGTATGGTACAATGTGGTCTGAAGATGCATATTGTAAAATTATTACAGTCTTTTGAGGTGGGAATGAGAAGCTAAAGTTTTTCGGCTTATATAAGGCGGAAATTATTCGGCTTTTGTTACTCCGCGTGTCAATAAAGTCACTCTCGTAAATTCACATAAGCATGCACCAGTCACGCATTACGCAATGCACAACTAGCATAAGCATTGCGCCCAACTGCGTTCATGCTATTCTATATCAATACATGGTGTTATGAGTCTTATTTTTTCTGCCTTATATATATAAACTGAACAAACTTTACCCTCATCCCGTCATAACCCTAACCCTAATCTTGCAATCCTAATCTTAACCTTAACCCTAAACCTAAACATAACCCTCAAGCCTACACATATAACCCTCAAATTTCTTGAGGGGGCAGCAGTTATTCAAAGTCTTGCCCAATAAATAGACCTTAGTTTTGACCATTACATTTGGCTATTCAAACCCTTCATTCTAGGATAGCCTATATACTAGATACTACCAATGATTTCTAATGTAGCTGGAGCCAAAGAAGCACTGAGAACAACAGTGCCACAATCTGTCATTCACCCTTTGATGGTTTCCATTTCTCATGTTTGTATTTCACAGGTAGACTGTTTGTACACTGTTGTATGGGCTTTTGCCGAGCACCAACCGTTGTCATATCCTATCTGATGATACACCAGGGAATGGATGTCAGAGAAGCTCTTACACTAGTCCGATCAAAACGAGTGGTATGCCCTAATCAAAGCTTCAGAGAACAGCTGTGTGAATTGAATGAGAGACTGAGGAAGAGTCAGTTGTAGACAGGGATCGTTATAAGATTCAGGTTACTGGGGATTGTTCAGCTCTAATATTTCCTTCTGGGCATTTCCTATCAGTGGCATAGTGTCATAGGGACAGGGGGGCACATGCCCCCAATCGATCTGAAATTTTTAAAAATCCCATAGGAAAATAGCTGAAAATGGCTTGTGCCCCCCCACCATCAGACCCGGTGCCTCCCCCAATCATGGTCGTAACTATCTGTTAATTATTTGCTGAAAATATTGGGATTTGACTTGTAAAACAAAACAAGTTATGGAGCATAACAATATAAAAATAAATGCCACAAAAGCATTTTAGCATTGAGAGACAAACATCACATATGGTAAGATTTAATTTATGGAGGACATATTTGACTGTAGTTGCGTCTTTGATCTGTATACACAATACAGAATAGTGAAGAGGCAATAATTTATTACTGTCCATATTTTAATGGCAAATTTTAATTTGACATAGTTATATGTGACATGATCAGTGGGAATGAGTCACATGTCGGCCCTGGTCGAAAATGAGTTTTACATAAGTTTTTAAAGAGGACATTTAGAGCTTTCAGGAACTGAAAATCCCATGTTGATACAACTTTTCTTTGCGAAGTTACGTAAATATATCAATCGCTGTAAACAATGTAAAACAAAAGAATTTTAACACTTTCTTTGCCAATATCTCAAAATCAATATTAGCGACATCTGACTCATTTCCCTTGATCGTGTCACATATTACCAGTCCCCAGGTCTATGTATACATGTACCTTTTATGATTAGTGGAAATTCAAGTGTTTTTGTTAGCCAAAGGACTCAAAAAAAAGTTGTGAATTTGGGGCTAGCTTTGCTCCAAAGGCGACCTATGTTCCATCCGATAGAAAAGAGGAAAAACTATGCCATATCTCCTCTGACTCTATAGTCAGACTTGAGCGGTGGTGGGGTGGGGTAGACAATGGTTTTACTGCAGTTACTGTGGTCCTGTGATGTTGGTGGCTATTTGCTCATGTGTCTTGTTTGCCTTCGGCAAGGGATAGTGTTTTCCTACTTCCTGACATAGAACCTAGAAAGGGGATTTGCCATTTTGTTTAATACCATTTGGTCTAATATCCATTTCGTCTAAACCCATTAGGTCTATATCCACTACGTCCAATAATCATTTGGTCATTTAACCATTTGGTCCGATAACCATTTGGTCCGATAACCATTTGGACCGATAACCATTTAGTCTAATAACCAATAAGGCGAAAACCATTTAGTCTAACAACCATTTAGTCTAATACTCATTTGGTCTATAACCAATAGGTCTAATAGCCATTTGGTCTAATACCCATTTGGTCTACACACCATTTAGTCTTACAAGCATTTAGTTTATTAATAAATAGACGAAATGGTATTAGACTAACTGGTTATTAGACCATACGAGTATTAGACCTAACGGTTATTAGACCAAATGGTTATTAAAGAAATATTAGACCAAATGGTTATTAGACTATATGGTTAGTAGACATATACCGGTTATTAGATCAAGCAATATTAGACTACATGGACATTAGACTATATGATTGTTAGACTAAGTGGCAATTAGCCGTTCTGGTAATAGACCAATTGAATATAGACTAAACGGGAATTAGATCAAATAGTATTAGACCAAATGGCAATAGACCCCTAGAAAGACTATGTTTCGAGTAGCAGCGTATGGTGGGATTTGTATCTTTTGCAGCTTGCCTTTGGCAAGCTTCTGTAAGTGTTACTTGGAGTGGTATTGTAGCTTCCTTTCTGTAGTTCTGTAAGCAATACTCCGAGTGGTACTTTTAGTATTTTTCACAGTGGTCTAACCAGGGCCTTCTACGGTATTGCAAGGGCTCTGATCAAGAGCTATTTGGTGCTTGACTACCAAGTATTAAATCAGGGAGATCTTGGGTAGCTTCAAAGACATATCTCAGTACTTTTGAGCAATTGGATTGTGAAGTATAGGCTTATTATATTGGGTTATTTCTTCATACAATGTATTGGTTCTGATTTCACAAGTTCAGTTTACATTGTGCTATCCACACATAAATATGTCAATTTTTATAAAAGAATCTGCAGTGCAGACCTGTTCAATCATGAACATAAAACACATGTGCAATAACTGAACCCTTGTATGGATCAATTGAAGAAAGTGATATGACACCCGGGGGTACTCAGTACAAATGATCATACTGGGACGTGCCGCAAACATGGGTAGCATTTTCAGCCTTCTGGTATATCAATTACCCCTTTTTCAAAGCCTATTTTGGTATATGAATGGGTCCTTTTTTTTTTTTTTTTTCAATTTTTTCGGAAAACAGCCCAACTTTTCTTTAATCTAGCCAAAATTGTCAAAATTTTCCCAAAATTTTGGGAAAATTTGTAAAAACCAAGACAATTTTGGGTAAACGGCCGAAAATTTTGACTTTTGGTATATCAATGGGTCCCAAATTTCTTGAAAAATTGGTATATTTATGGGTCTACTTCCAAAATCTCAGCGGCACGTCCCTACCAAAACCAAACTTGAGTACCCCGGGTATGACACTGATATGTGTGTGAAAGATATATTGAGAAATATTGTTGTGTAATGATGCATTGATCAATGAATGTTTCAATTATTTAAATAATTGATACTTTGTTTGCATGGGCACTACCAGCCAATTGTCGGCCTCTAAGAACTATTTTGATTGGTTACAAAGAGGACTCTATAATGTGTTGAGCCAATCAGAGATATGGTAATAATAGTCATAAGGTTGAAAGGGATAAGCAAGAAATTGCTAAGAGATATTAAAACTTAAAACTCTATTCTGATTGGTTACACAGAGGATATACATACCAATCAGGGGAGGCAGTTATATCCATATTGACTAAGAATCTTATAATTCCTGCATGACTTACAAATCCGGCTTACAAACAAAGGAATGTTTCCTTTTGCAGTGTATTGGTGTGATTCATTTTACAGGCAAGCTGCCACAGATTTGAATGTGTTTAAAGTGTGTTGACTATGCTTGTAATAGGAAAAAAAACCAGAGTTCGTGATTACTTGCAAAACGAAATTCATTAGATCAAAAGAATTTTTTAACTTAGGTTTGTAAATAATTAATATTTTGGAGTTTTTATATTACAAAAACCAAAAAGTTGACACTGACCTGACAGTTTTGTATGTTTTATACGACATAATAGACTGGTATCCCATCATCCTCTCCTCTAGTGGCAATGCAGCTCTATTCTGTGGTGATGTATTCTTGAGAAGAGGTCATACATGTGACTTAAATGGTAGGTCCCCTTGTCTCTATTCATGACAGCAGGACCTATTTTATTTAGTCCAGTTTGATTCTCTGATGCACTCACGTCAAACTCCTGTAAAACTTTGGTATTGTTCCAGTCGATAAGGCCAAAAAAAAATTGTTTGCTTGCCCGCTAGTGGGATTTTTGGGGTGGGTGGGTTGGTCAGAAAAATATTTCTTTTTTTAATGACTCACTACTGTATGAACATTGGTCATGTGGAAAGATACATCAATACTTCACTTCAGACCTTCAATACACAAGATACACCATGGAAATGGATTCAATTAGAATGACTGCATACTTACAGCCATAAAATGCCAAGTTTATTGGAAACATTGATGCAGGAATGGATAGTTATAAATGCTATGATGAGTTTACAGCAATGATGAAATTTAGGCACAGAAAAATAAAAACCATTAAAAACTAAAAAACAAAAAACAAAATTTTTTTTAAAGGGCCAACCCTGATTTTGGTCGGTGGAGCGCAAGCAAACAATTTTTTTCTTGGCCAAACATGGTTCTGTTGGATGACTGTGTTACCACCAGCAGAGAGGATGATGGGATACCAATCAATCTGAAGAAGTATGTTGTCCATGACATACGAAACTGTCAGGTCAGTGTTAAAAATTTGGTTTTGTAATAATATGAAAACTCCAAAATACATTATATTGTTTTATCAAGAATGTATTATTTGATTGATTTATGTAAATGTATGTCTATGGTGCTTATAATAAGATTATATATTGGTATGTTTATTATACTTTTTTGCTGTAATATGCAAGTTTGTAACTACTTTGAGCTATACCACAGCAGCTGATAGGTGTATCCCATCATGCTCTGCGATGCCATAGTAGAACCGCACATGCCATAGAAAGTGTACACAAAATCCCTAACTTCAACTTTCAATTACTCACTTATATCAGAGGAGCTTAGACTTTTGTTTGAAAAAATGTGCTCTCTAAAGTATTGTGAAACTATCCATAGCTCTCAATATTTAAGCGGCTCTTACTTATGTTTTGTATATATTTGCTATGGAGTAAGCAGATAGACTGCAATGCATGATGGGATACTCCCTTCAGCTGCTGTGGAGCGGTACCATGCCAAAGTTATTTAGCAGGGTTCTATTACTATAGAATTGCAAAATTAATTAAGATTATATACATAGTCCTTATGGGTAGTTATGATATTGTTATTTTGGAAAGAGCCTTTGCCACATTATAAAGTATGGAAAACAGTAATTACTGGGCAGGGAATCAGGAAACAAATTTTGCACATGCCCATTGACAATTACGAGTTGTCACTCTGCCAAGAAAGTTGTAAATTTGCTCTTACTTCACAAAAACATACTAATAATCGTCAAACAATGACTTTATTTTTCAAACAATAATCAACTGACGTAGAAGTACATGATGTTAAGTCAGTGCCTCCAAGTCCTTCCCTTCAGTTTAAATCTTTTTTCTTTTTCCAAATCCTGCATAATTGTGAGTTTTGTGTTTTATCTATACTTTATGTTGGTGTGTGCAATTATATGCCAGTTAAGTTTGTGCAATTATATGCCAGTTAAGTTTGTGCAATATGAATAAACTGATTTCTCTTTCAAACTTATATACTTCCATCACATCTTCACATAACATATGAAGACGAAGTAGAAGTGACTCGTCTTTGTGGATACACGGGTGCACACCAGTAAATAGCCCCCATTGACTTTGTGTACAAAAAGGGTCCGCGAAAACGTCATTTTCTTGACTCCAGAGCGACTCAGTTCTTCAAAACTTACCCTTTCTACAAGTCGAAGGTCAGATGAAGACATCCATTGCAGAAAGTCCAGCATTTTTTCGCAGAAAATGGCGACTAGACCCCCCTATAGCCCACACAGCTTACGCCACCTATTAACAAATAGCTTGGTGTTTCTGAAATGTAACACATTTTGAAAATTTAGCCAAATTGTCATAAAAAGTCAGATCCTGCTCATTTTTCACAGACAATCTATTTCCCAGGCCTAAATTAGGATTAAATATGAATCAGGGCCTAATAGTTGGGTTTTAAGCCTTTTCTAATGTATTAAATTAAGTCGTGTTGCACATTTCCTCGTTTGAAACACTGATTTTTTCCTCCCAGAGTGTAGGAGACTTGTATTTACTGGTGTGCACTCTTAAGTTTGAAAAAGAAATCAGTGGGTGGAATTTAGAGAGGGTTGAACCCCGGACCTCAAATTGCAGTTGCAAGTGTTTCTATTGACTGTCTATGCAGAAAGGGCGGGATAACTTATTGTCATACACTCTTAGATAGCCCGAACCATGCATTGATTGTGTATATTGTGCACTCCGCGTACTACGCGTACTACGCGCAGTGCTTGCACATGCGTTCACGTCGCGTAGGCTTGATTCATTTTTGGGCGGGTTGATACATTTATTTTGGGTTCTGTTTTCCAATATTTTTAGTGTTAATTTTGTTATAAAAACAGCAAAAATCACAAGTTTCTTTCTTCTTGTGTATGAAATAGGTTAATGAACGCGTATTACTTGTTGCTCGAGAGAAATTGAACAAAATAATACACTTATGCTGATGTTGATGCGTCTAATGCACTCCCCTTGGGTTTGTGCATTTGACGCATCAACATCAGCGTGTGTGCATTATTTTGTCTAATTTCACTCCCAACAAGTAATACACGTTCATTAACCTATAAATAAAGGGTATAGTACTTATTAGTAGATTACTTCATTATTATTGAAATATGATACTTATTATACTTTAATTAGCATTGGGTTAGATCTTATACTTCCTTGTTTTTGACAATGTGAATGTGGTTATCGTGAACAAATTGATTAAAAATTATTTTAAATAATATAGGAAATTGAAAAAATCTCTGTTGATTTTGTACTTAAACTAGTGTACGGAATTTTGATGTTATCGCCTAATAGAAAATATTATAAAGGTTTTAATACTATTATACTAAGAATTGATACAATATTGAACCCAGTAAACACAAAAACGTTTTAAACAAGTTATATTTTCGGTTTTGATTTCGATATAAAACTTTAATAACATAAAATGTCGGATTATATAAAGGTCATGAAAAGGTTTTAAAACTTTTTGTATGAAAACACACTGCAATAATATTTTTTAAATGTTTTCGAAATATCATTGTAAACTATTTTTTGCAAACATTTTTTGCCAAATATTTGTCAACACTTGAATAACATTATGTAAAATTTTTTGCAATAGGTTATCAAAAAATGTTTTTTAATGTTATGAAAACGTTTTTATACCCTTTAAATTATATAACCCGACATTTAAACGTTTTCTGACAACCTTTTGCAAATGATGTCGAAAACGTTTTGTGTTTGCTGGGAATATATGAATTATAATTATAATTATTGAATTATAACAGGAATGTGATATGTAATAAAAAAAAATCTTTACACTGTGTTGAGTTTGTCTTTATTGTGTATTTCAACTTGAGGTATTGCTGACCATAGGTCTTCTCAGTTAATTTAACACATTTTTAGCTGCGGGTAGCAGATCTATAAGTCACCATGTCTCTCCGTTAGTAACAAACGCTAAAAAATCCGTCCGTTAACGCTAAAAAATGCTGTTACGTCAACATCGTTTGTCGCATGGCTATGGTACTTGGTATGCCGGTATATGGTACTATGGTATACCGGCCCCATACTATGCTACAAGAATTTGGGGAAATTTGGGAAAATGAGGGGAAATTGAGGGAAACTTGGTGAGGGGGAGGGCCTATACCGGCCCCATACTATGCTACAAGAATTAAGGGAAATAGAGGGAAGTTAAGGGAAATTGAGGGAAAATTGGGAACATTGAGGGAAGTTAAGGGAAATTGAAGAGAATTAAGGGAAATTGAGGGAAATTCAGGTGAATTAAGGAAATTGACAAGAATTAAGGAAATTTGGGAAAATAGAGGGAAGTTAAGGAAATTTGGGAAAATGAGGGAAATTGAGGAAAATTGGGAACATTGAGGGAAGTTAAAGGAAATTGAAGAGAATTAAGGGAAATTCAGGTGAATTAAGGGAAATTGACAAGAATTAAGGGAAGTTTGGGAAAATAGAGGGAAGTTAAGGGAAATTTGGGGAAAATGAGGGAAAATTGGGAACATTGAGGGAAGTTAAGGGAAATTGAGGGGAATTCAGGTGAATTAAGGGAAATTGACAAGAATTAAGGGAAATTTGGGGAAATAGAGGGAAGTTAAGGGAAATTTGGGAAAATGAGGGAAAATTGGGAACATTGAGGGAAGTTAAGGAAATTGAAGAGAATTAAGGAAATTCAGGTGAATTAAGGAAATTGACAAGAATTAAGGAAATTTGGGAAAATAGAGGAAGTTAAGGAAATTTGGGAAAATGAGGAAAATTAGGAACATTGAGGGAAGTTAAGGAAATTGAAGAGAATTAAGGGAAATTCAGGTGAATTAAGGGAAATTGACAAGAATTAAGGGAAATTTGGGAAAATAGAGGGAAGTTAAGGGAAAATTTGGGAAAATGAGGGGAAATTGAGGGAAAATTGGGAACATTGAGGGAAGTTAAGGGAAATTGAAGAGAATTAAGGGAAATCAGGTGAATTAAGGGAAATTGACAAGAATTAAGGGAAATTTGGGGATTTAACACTTTTGATGTCAAGGCGCTTTTTTCCTGAAAATCGTTTGGACATCAAAAGTGTCCGAAATCGGTAAAAAGTGTCCGAAATCGGTTTCCGAACACTTTCGATGTCCAGACGCTTTTTTCCGAAAATCGTTTGGACATCAAAAGTGTCAGAAATCGGTTTCCGAACACTTTTGATGTCAAGACGCTTTTTTCCCGAAAATCGTTTGGACATCAAAAGTGTCCGAAATCGGTTTCCGAACACTTTTGATGTCAAGACGCTTTTTCCCGAAATCGTTTGGACATCAAAAGTGTCCGAAATCGGTTTCCGAACACTTTTGATGTCAAGACGCTTTTTTCCCGAAAATCGTTTGGCCATCAAAAGTGTCCGGAATCAGTGTCCGAACACTTTCGATGTCAAGATGCTTTTTCCCCGAAAATCGTTTGGAAATCAAAAGTGTCCGAAATCGGTTTCCGAACACTTTTGATGTCAAGACGCTTTTTCCCCGAATATTGTTTGGACATCAAAAGTGTCCGGAATCGGTGTCCGAACAATTTCGATGTCAAGACGCTTTTTCCCTGAAAATTGTTTGGAAATCAAAAGTGTCCGAAATCGGTTTCCGAACACTTCTGATGTCAAGACGCTTTTTTCCCGAAAATCATTTGGACATCAAAAGTGTCCGAAATCGGTTTCGAACACTTTTGATGTCAAGACGCTTTTTCCTGAAAATCGTTTGGACATCAAAAGTGTCCGAAATTGGTTTCCGAACACTTCTGATGTCAAGACGCTTTTTCCCCGAAAACTGTTTGGACAACACTACTGCAAAATTGAATTCCTTGTCCCGCAGCG
Organism: Amphiura filiformis; assembly: GCF_039555335.1. Taxonomy (NCBI): domain Eukaryota; kingdom Metazoa; phylum Echinodermata; class Ophiuroidea; order Amphilepidida; family Amphiuridae; genus Amphiura; species Amphiura filiformis. The sequence continues at coordinate 13,017,065 of NC_092644.1, forward strand.
ACCGCTACGGTTACCAACGGTCCTTGTTTTGTTATATTTAATATCTTGTTAAGTTTGAATTCGTCCATAAAATTTGGAAATGTCTGTTTGCAAATTTAAATTTCGTCTTTGGTCAAACATATTCATATTTTGATAAAAAAGATTCATTACAATGCTCATTTAATTTCTTCAAAATTTACTTAAATTTCGTCCAATGCAGGGGTTATCAACTTAATGTGTAAATATATTTTGTCTTTGAACAAATCTTTTCATATTCAGGTCATTTAATATTGTCTTTAACAATAACATAAAGCATGTATATAGTAGAAGTAGACCTACATATTTTCTTTTTTCTTTCCGTCTATCTAATTTATATATATTTCATATTTCTTAAATCCTTTTCTTTTCTTTTCGTTTCTTCTTTCTCATTTCTATATCATTATATCATATCATAAAAGTGTTATTCAATGACTGGATGGGACCTTGGACAATTTTGATAACTTAGATTGAACATGCTCCATCAATGGTAAAACCATGCAAAACTTGAGGATCTTTGCAGCAAGTTTCTCTTGTTATTTATACACTGTTAAACCATTGTTTAAAATGTTGCTGTTTAAACACACGTTTAAAGTGTTGTTTAAAGTTTTAAACAAAATTGTTCATTTTTTTGTTATAACACTTACCACTTACTGTCCCATGAAGTATAAGTAAAAATTATTAAACAATGTTGTTTATAAGTTTTAACAACTTGCAAGATTCTAAAAGCTTCTAAACAACAGCTGTTTACCAAATGCATCGCTCATCTAAAAGTAAAATTAAACAACTTGTTTAAAAATTCAAACAAATATTACTTGAACTTTTAAACAAGTTGTTTAAATAGTAAACAAGTTGTTGAATTTTTAAACAAGGTTGAGTGATGCACCCGGTAAACAGCGGTTGTTTAACATTACAAGTATGAGAGTGTCCACACATGAAGTAGGCTTACATGGTCCAAAGTTTATTTGAAGATGTGGAGGCATTTCAGATTTGACCCCTAGTGACCTCTATAGAGGTCACAAAAGGTCACACAGGGGTAAAAATGTAAAAATTCTCCAGTCTTGTCGACAGATATACCAAATTATTCGTTGATCACAAGGATTTCAAAAATGTATAGGCTGTGCGATCTACAACCTATTGTTAGAGAGTTATTCTACAAACACCTCATTCTGGTCACATTTTGGTTGTTCAGGGGTAACAATTTCAACTTGTTCCGATTTTAACAAAAATGGTGGCAAATTGTTTAGCTGTCACAATTCTTTTTTTTTTTCATAAAAAGAATAAAGAATAGATTTGCAAATCTACTATGTTAACCTACTGTGATAGAGGTTAAAAATGTTAAATGCCATTGGCTGGCCATAGGGCCCTGTTGACCGTTGACTTCCATTGCAAATAGCAAGTAAAGAGTACATTTTAGATTGTAAATAATATTATTCTTATAAATGTAATCGTAAAGACAAACATTTTGCCATCAATTTGGGCAAAATCGGAGCAAGTTGAAATATTCACCCCTGTACAACCAAAAAATGATGTGTGCTGTTTTTACCCAAAATGAGGTGTTTGTAGAAAACTCTTTAACAATAGGTCGTAGATGGCACAAACTATACATTTTGAGATCCTTGTGATCAAACAGATAATCTTTCGATTGGAGCATTTTCAAATGTTTACCCTAGCCCTGTGTGACCTTTTATGACCTCTAACGGTCAAATCCAAAATGCCTCCACATCTGAAAATAAACTGACCATGTTTATAGCCTACCGTACTTTATGAGCTTTTATGTGTGGAAATTCCCATTCTTTTATCCCAAAGTGCACATAATTGTACCAAATTTTGGAGCTTAGCAGCAAAACTACTATTAATACTACTGCCTGGAATCGGTGGGACTTGATTTGGGTTTTGGTAGGCATGTTGGGATGGGATTCTGAAAATGACCCTGAAATTTATATACAAAATTGTTAAAATAATATATAGGCCTACTTGCAAAAAGGAGACCACTGGTGTAGATTTTAGAATGATGTCACCCCACCCCCAATTAAAAACGCGCGCAATGAGGTGTTCCAACCGTAAATTTCCACTTTTATGAACATTTTATCATGAAAGCGCCTCTTCTTTTAACCAAGTTTCTGCAATTTGCACCTCATTGCAGTCGTTTTTGGGCCTACATGTTGATAAGCAATCTTATACAGGGCCTGCACCGCACCTTCCCATTTTCTGTCACATCTTTGATCTACCACACTGCCAAAAGTTTATTTAATATTCTCATTCAAAATTAATAATTATTAGGCTGGAGGCCTACACTGTAAGTGGCGCAGCCAGGATTTTGGTGTGAGGGGCAAAGCCTAATTTTTTGTAGCAGAGGCAAGGCCAGATTTTCGTCTCCATTGAAAGTGAAAAAGCTAGATTTTCGTCCCCCATTTGTCAATTTTTTGTCCTATTTTTGGTCATTTTAAGGACATGTTGCTCTTTACTTTTGCAATCTGCCCCCCCTCCCACCCCTGTGCCATAACTGTAGCCTCACACTAAAGGCATCTCATGGTCTTGCATTTATCCTTCTCCATCCCGGAGTTTGTTATCACCTCTTATGATTTTGAAAACTCATCATCGGTTACAAAAGCAGGATTTTGACAAAAGAAACCAGTTTATGATCAAAGAATAACCTACATTACACTTCCAAGCTCTTTTAAATGCAGGAATGAATGTTTGGATATTTATAAGCTTTTATAAGCTTGAGGGTCATCATGTTTTAATTGAAAAAAAAACCCAACAAAAACAAAAACAAACATTAGGCCTATTCATCATTCCATACTGCAGTTACTGTCCGTTTTCCTATACACAATACACAGTGCTCTCACCATTGACGCGTGACCCCTACAAATGATGTATGTTGGAAGAATGGGCACTTGACTAGTTAACATCACTGTGTGAAAAATAACCAGCCAATATTTAATTTATTCTCCAAAACTTCTAGCAAATATATTTCTCTAACATGACCTAAAATTACAGCTAGGTTAGGGGCTGTGCAATAATTATGAGCCCTGGGGGAGGGTAAAATTGGGGGGGGCAAGAAATTTTGGCGAGACGAAAGGGGGGCAAGCAATTTTGGCAAGCCGAGAGGGGGGGCAAGCGATTTTTGGCACGCATTCACGGGGCACCTTTTAATAAAATGCTTTAAAAGGTAAAGGAAAACGGTACGGAAACGCTTAAATATGCATTTTCCTGCTCGCTGCGCTCGCAACATACATCTAGACCATTTAAAGTTTGGAATTTGGGATCCCAAAAATTTGGCATGTTCAAGGGGGGGGGGGGGCAAAGAATTTTTGGCGGGCCCAGAGGGGGGGGGCAAGCGATTTTTGGCGGGCCGAGAGGGGGGCAAGCGATTTTTGGCGAGCCGTTCGGAAATTTACCCTCCGGGGGCTGATAATTATTGCACAGCCCTTAGATGTTCAGAAATGGTCGCACTTTTGTAAAATATGAGTGAGGGCAAGGCATAGCTAGCCAACTCCCCGTGTTAATTGAATGGAGATTTGACCGAAAATATTGGTATCGGACCGCTCACTTCTGAAGGATGCCACAAAAACCGGTAAAAGCTACATTTTAATTATTCTCTGGCAAACCTTCATGATGAGTTTCTTAAATAGTATGCCGAAATTGGGTACTGTAGGTGATTGACAAAGGGTCGCACTTTTCTGATAAATAAGTGACAGTGAACATGAAATATCAGCGCCCATAAACCCAAGTTAGTAGCTAGTTAGTGGAGGCCGTCACGGGACTGATTATTGATTATTGAAGTGCCTTATTAATAGATACGCACGATTTAGGGCAAGAAAAACAAACCGGGATACTTTTGGAGACATCATCATCATCATCATCATCATCATCATCATCATCATCGACATCATCATCATCATCACTTTCTACATTTTTTCCTAAACAACATAGGGCCTACCGTTTTAATAAGATTTTTTCTTGAAATGCATGTAACTATAATTATTGTTTAGAGCGTGATGAAATAAAACATCACGATTTTCATCACAAAACAAATATAATGCATAAGAAATCGTTTGTTTTAGAGCGTGATGATGAAATAAAACATCACGATTTTCATCACGAAACAAAGTAATACATAAGAAATCAATTTTTCGTGAGTGATGAAATAAAACATCAAAATTGTCATCACGAAACAAAGTAATACATGAGAAATCGTTTGTTTTAAAGCGTGATGAAATAAAACATCACGATTTTCATCACAAAACAAAGTAATAGGCCTACAAAAGAAATACATTTTTCGAGAGTGATTAAATAAAACATCACGATTTTCATCACGGAACAAAGTAATACATAAGGCATCGTTTGTTTGATTGCAATCAACCGCGACAGTTCGTCTCACACACATAACAATGCACTGCGATCAAATAGGTTGATGACAACATTTGATTGAATGGACTGCACTGCGCCATGATTACGTGCACCGGTTCAAATCCTTTGTTTGGAGCCAATCAATAATTTCACGTACAGCCTCTATCAGCTGGGTTAATCGACCGAAGCTGGTTGCCGTTAGTGATCGAATGCATGAGCTTATTTGCTTTACTGAATCGATTTACTGGATTAATTTCCTGTTAACTGGGTTTAATGCCACAAAGGTCGAATCGCCTTTGCCATGGACCATGACTGCATCATGCCTTTCCCTACAACATGGCTTTTTGGGTGGGTGCGGCGTGCCGCACCCCGTATTCTCTGACTATTGACCTACTTTTTCACATGCCGCAGTGTTGAGAAAATATTCGTGCCGGTTATATCCCAAACACCCACAGAGGTGATAGTTTACGGCGAGTTTTGTAATTATTACTTGATTTTGATATGTAAGTAATACGATAAAGTCGTCATAGGCAGTAATGTGTTTGTATTAAAAGAAATAACAAAAATAATTATTTAAGTAATAGAAATACTATTTGGAAATTGCAGCAAGATTTGCAGATGTTTTTATTTGAACAGTACCAGTTCACCAGTTTTGCTAGTTTTCCTAATCTTTGGGCTAAATTAATAGCATCGTGAAGGTCATATATATCATTTTATACTGACAGCTTCGGCTTGTATGTGCATTGTGTTCAGTGTGTACATAGGCTATTTACTTTTCAAATCTTTGATGCTTGTATAAGGTATTATAGACAAATTATTAGAATGCATGTGCACCAGTGAATATCATTATTCCCTGGATTATTTTTGTTGGGACAAAATAATGATATAGTTTGACGCTTTGAAATACAGTTATGTTAATCATAATAAAGTTACAAAGTTAAAAAATAATATCGAAATATTGTAAAATCAAACATTTCACCTCATAAGTTGCAATACAACATATTGAGGAAATTGATATGACAGATTTTTAAACTTTGATATGGAAAGATACCCCAGCCCTGTTGTCTCACCAGAGAAGATGAGCAGAAGTCTTTCTATCTGATGATAAAAAAAAACCTCTAGGTATGATTACGAAAATGTTTTAAATAACTATTATCTACAAAAGTTTTATAACCATGTTTTATATAAAATGTTAACATAAAACGTCTTGTGTTATGATGTGAAGGGTTAATATAAAAACAGGGAAAATCTGTTCCAACTGACCAGCAGAGAACAGGATAAGCAATTGATCAGATTAAAATCAGGGAAAATATGACACAACCTCCAATGGGGGAATAACAAACGTATAAACGTATAAAGTTAAAAACTCTTTTAACTTTGTTTATACGTTTTGTGTTATTCCCCTATTGGAAATCGATGTTGTGTCATATTTTCCCTGTTTTTAATGTGTCATATTTTCCCTGTTTTTAATTGTGAACTTGACTTACTCATTCTTTCATTTCTCTTGACAATTTTTCATTTGCCCACCCTATTCCTTTTAAAGGAATTTTTATTACATGATGTAACAGCACTGCAAGAAGTAACAAGTAAACTATAGCCTCACACCTCACACACTAACAGCAAATGACTTGTCGACCGTCATCAATGACTGAGTCATACTGCAGTTACTGTCCGTTTTCCTATGTACACAATACACAGTGCTCTCACCGTTGACGCGTGACCCCTACAAATGATGTATGTTGGGAGAATGGACACTTGCCTAGTTAACATCACTGTGTGAAAAATAACCAGTCAATATTTTATTTATTCTCCAAAACTTCTAGCAAATATATTTCTCTAACATGACCTAAAATTACAGCTAGGTTAGATGTTCAGAAATGGTCGTACTTTTGTAAAATATGAGTGAGGGCAAGGCATAGCTAGCCAACTCCCCGTGTTAATTGAATGGAGATTTGACCAAAAATATTGGTATCGGACCGCTCACTTCTGAAGGGTGCCAAAAAAAAACGGTAAAAGCTACATTTAAATTATTCTAAATAGGTTCTAGAAAATAAAGTTTTGTAACATGTCCTAAATTTTTAGCTAATTTAGATGTTTGGAGAGGGTCGCACTTTTGTGTTTTAGGAAGGATATGTAAACGACAGATAACACCAAAAATATGAAGAAATTATTTCCAAACCGTGTTAAGTCAACAATCATTATGTTGCTCATTTTGAAGAATGCTGGTTAACAAAAAGCAGGTCTTTGTCTCATTTCGTGAACAAAAGTACACATACCATTGTTTCCTTTCCTTTATAATCGGTTACCCAACTGAAGCTATAAATACCAGCTTTATTGCGATGTCGCACATTGAAAACAGACACTTGTTCACAACCAGAGAAGATCTGATTTAATCAGTTGAGCTGCTTCAATGAGTGTTATCTTGGTTTAATAGCTTTTAATGGGGTTTAATCCTGCAAAGGTCGAGATGAGTTCTACTGTAGACATGACTGCATCATGTTGCTATCTACTGAAGCAGACTGATATCTTCTGTAGAAAGCATAATATTCTATTCAGGTTTCTCATGAACAAAATCAGGGTTAAATCAGACATTCACCAGCTCCTTACCGAAGGAAAATGTTTCGGACCAAATCGGTCCACCTCTCTATCTATCCCTGAAAACTCCTGAATATTTTTGGCTTATTGCAATTTTTGAACCATTATTTTATAAGTGAAAAAGCCCTCTGTTGGCATAGTATCTCTTCACAACAGCAAACAACACAGAATGACAGAAATCAACATTGCAGATAGCATAGCCTCATGTATAAAGGCAAAGTTCTCCATAATAGGCTCTTTTTGCACAGACGATCATCTCACGTAGATGAGGCTATCAATTCATTTTAATTTGCGCATGCGCACATCACATTCCGATGGATACAAAATGGCGGAGCACGCAAAAATATTTTGTCGAAGCAGATGATTGTCAAATTGATCGGATTATTATGGTGACTTTTTTCTGGTAAGTAATAAATTAAGAGCAATTTACAGTTAAACTATAATTCATGTTTATGGGCTCAAAAGATTCGTAGGATTTGCTACGGGCGTTTGAATAAAAAATTAATCCTACTCGGCTCGCGTACACACACTGTGCACACATGCACATTATATACTGTACATACACTGACTGCAGTGCAATATGAGCTGACACTTTGCACTGCATGACTGCTGATAATTATAGGAGAGAGCGGACTTTGGTTATTTTTAGCAAATTTCTCTGGCAATTTGCAGCTCAAAAACAAACATTCCAAGCACGCACTCTGCGCAAAGTGTAACGCCTGCGCGCGTTGATCGAGAAATCTATCTATAAATAATAACTATCTATATCCAGGCTGGACACATCCAGTTCATCGCCGAACTTACAGATAAGATGGACAGTTTAGCATAACGGCCTGCCTATTTACGCTTCCTGAAAACACTCTTGCACATAACATACTTACAAAACCACAAATTCACTAACTTAAATTCACTAACTTCAACTTGCACTACCGACACAATGAAAAATATTTTAATTATTACCGATCCTTCAGAATACTTGCAAATATTGGCAGTTTCATAAAATCCTGCTGCTGAAAATCGTAAATTCCACAATCTTCTGTCAGATCCAGGTCAGTAATCACAGATGGGCGAATCTACCAGCGTGACAAGACCAGAGATAATAAACGATGAGAGGCCACGCCGTACAAATAGCCTGATTCACAAGCGTCGTCGCTGGCCAGATCTTCTACAGTCGTGTATCAGCCCTCGAATTAACCCACGGCACCGACGGCATATTGCCGTGGGTGCCCGCCCCCATTGCCGCAATGCCCTCAAAATATGTCCTTTACCGACGGCAGTCACTTGCCGTGCCCCTAAATGAAGTTGCCGTGGGTGCCCTAGCCGGCCAGCCCTATCCCTTCATTATAAAATCATTAACAAGTACTGGTTAAATCCCCGCAAAATTGTGGAAAGTTAAATCGAAAATCTTGAACACGATCGCTATTTTGAGCATCGTAACCCAGCTATCAATCACAGTATACACAATAGTTTGTTGTGAATTAATATTCATTACCCGTATGTAAGTTTATTCAGCCAATCACATCGGCTTTTATACATTATCTGGTTGCTAGAAATCTGACATTCTGATTTCATTTTCTCGATTGGTCAGAGAAATACATCCAACGTAATATCGACCAATCGATACGCTGTTAGTAACTAAGACTCCTCGACCTCGTGTTGTGAACAAAATCTGAGCGCTGGGCAAATCAATTGTTCTCTCGATTATCAAACATTGACTTCCCATTGCAAACCGATGGCGATACTCTTCCGGTTTCGTCTTATCTTGTACATGTGAGCCCATCTCCAGATATGTTTTGCACGAAATAGTTTTTATCCCGGCGAATTTTATCAATATTATTACCAAAGTTACAGCTGTTTCATCGCTGTTTCGAGTCAGTTTTTTAAAGCAATCAGGTTAGTTTTAGTGTAAAGTTGAGAGTCGAATTTTACTTTGGTGTCGAATTCAGCTGACGGTAATACATCTATTCGCTTTTGAAAAATTGCCTTGGTGCCCTTCTCAAATTTTCAACAGTTGCCTTGATGCCCTTTTGAAATATTACAAATTGCCGTGCTGCCTTGCCTTTTCAGTGAAAATCCACGGCAATTATCAACTTGCCCTAAAAAGTTGCCGTGCCCCTTCAGATCCTTAATTCGAGGGCTGTCGTGTATGATGAGTAGAGACCATAGAGCCCTATATAGGGCTCTGTGGAAGAAAGCGTTCCTAATTTTGAAGCCATGGATAATATATTCATTTATCACGAGAACCATATTTTTGTACCAATCACAGAACAGAATTTCACCTACTCACAGCTGTCAATCATTCTTGTGAAACGTAAGCTCCGCCTAGTATCAAGGTCTTCTTCTGCGCACTGGTTGTGCGCATTAACTAGCCTCCAGCACAAATCCTGTGCACACGATGGTTGGATGGGCGGTTTACACAATAGGAACTGCGATGCATCCTAAACTGGATCGTTTCCGTGTATTCGCATTGCATGGTGGGTAATCACCTGCCAGTTTGCGTAGCTCCACGTTCACAACAGTTTAAACTAGCGGGATACCCCCGCTTCGCGCGGGTCCCCGCTAGATGAGTAAATGGGAGCGATCACTAAAACAGGAGGAATTACTGAAAAGGTAGAATCATTGAAAAGGTAAATTTTATTTTTCTAAACCTGTTCCTTCTTGCATTTCCATTTAGCTTCTTTCTTTCTCCACGTTCACAACAGTTTAAATTCAACACAGGTAAATCCATATAAAAATTAACATGGACACAAAATTGACATAGCTTATGTAATTCAAATAATAAAATAATAAAATGTAATATTATCATGATAGATGCACGTTTTATTAAAACTTGAAAAGATTATTAAGTCCAATAATTTGTTTGTGTTAGCTTGCACGAGTCACAAAATGGCGACCCATCACGCATTTTCTGCATGACATTTGTAACTCACTGTAACTGTCCTCAAACTAGCGCCAGTGTGTCTCAGGCCTGATACGATAGTTAATATAAATGTGCATTGACCTTGTGTGTGGATAGAAGATAGAGATTGCAGTTAATTTTTTATTACTTCTGTGGTCCGGGTACGCACTGGTGAATTGCGATCGCGTAGAACTTAGAAGTGACAAGGTCACCTACTACGCACCGCGCCGACGACCAATGGGTCAACCGGCTTGTTGTCAAGTCCGTTGATCAGCCAATCAGCGTGATTGTTTATTTCTTCTGTGTGTAGGCCTACACTCGTCTACGCTTGGCGCAGAGCTCGGACCAGGACCACGGAAGTAATAAAGAATTAACTTTAGTATAACACGGTCAGTCATCGTAGCGTCTTCAGTTTTAAAACGCAGCAAAAAATTTTTTTAGATTGTCCAGTTTGGCTTCAATTTAGCTTGGCTAACATTTATGTATCTTCATGATCTTAGCTGAAGTGTTTGCTTACTTTTAACCGGAAACACAACACGGTCAGTCATCGTAGCGTCTTCAGTTTTAAAACGCAGCAAAACAATTTTTTAGATTGTGCTGAACGTCAAATTGGTCACTTAATCGCTCACTGTTCAAAATGTGACATCTACACCAATTACAGTCCCCGAAACTGTCTACTTTTTAGCCGACCTCAATTCCGAAACATTTAGTGATAGTTAAAAATGCGATCCCCAACCCTTTGGTTACCGTACCTTTGGACCGAATTTGTAGAAATCTCCATGAGTCTCTGTGTCTGAAATTCCCGGTACAAACATCGAAAATTTCACATTTCTCAGTCCCGGTGATGATACTATATCCGCATCGCTGTTTTCATACATGGCTCAAAATAAGCTAAGGTGTCATAAAAGTGTAACACACAATTATTTTTCCAGCTCTTTTCTTTTGGTCTCCAACCAGGTTTAAATTATAGTATGCACATATATCGTTCATAATACACTAAAAGAAAGATAAGTTATAGACCATTTACTTCACAAATTTAATTTTCTAGCCCTTGCGTACGTTATATTTGACAGACACAATTTTGATGATTTTCTGCAATCAAATAAAAATAAGGTATTTTGTGGTTATTTAGGTGTAGGACCTACAGCAACTGATTGTGGAAAAAAATGTGTCCAAATATTACAATAAGGAGGATAAATTGTTATAAATAAAATATGTGTGTCTGTCAAGCCATAACATACATAAGATGTCTGTCAAATGTAACATACAGAATAATAATTTGGCAAAAACAGTAGTTCAAGATGGGAAATTGAATAAAGATCACATGCAGTTTATAAATCACATGTTTTAAAACACTTTTATAAACTCTAAACTATCATCATAATGTGAACATCAAGTGATTTTTAATTTTTTTATACTTATTGCGTATGGTACTTTGGACAGACACATACAAATATAGGGTATGTTACTTGCTTACAAATGTTTGACAGACAACACTTAACAATGGATTGTGTCATCAAAAAAGCTTCTTCTCACAAAGTGATAGTGCCACAAAGCTAGGTGGAGCTAAATGCTATGTCATGTAGCATAATTAGCTGTATCACCCTAGTTTAGCAGGAATTACAGCACCGTCTTGCGTATGTTACTATTTGACAGACATTTCAAGAAAATTTTTAAAATTGTTATATGTTCAAAAAAGATGGCAGCCACTTACAAATTGATTATAATATGGAGAAATGAAGTTATTTACAATAGATTTACCCTTTAGTTTATGCTTCAAGTCTTTGTTTATAAAAACTGAGGGACTTCAAAATCAATCAAAAGTTTGACAGACAATAGTAACATACATAAGGCAAACTTTTAAATCCTTTTTGATCTGTTAACTTATAATTCATAATGCCTCTTTCTGTTTTTTTTTGATTGGTTTACTGCACCATTTTGGGAAACAGATCACATGAATTTCTATAAGGATCCATAAAAAAAATTAAAAGCTGTTGAAAAAAGGCGTCTCTTGGCATGTTACAAATAAAAGTGTAAAAATAGGCAGACTCAGTACACCGGTCGATCTTACCGTTTCCGATGTTGATTAAGATACTTCTTGCATCGATCCGAGATGCGGAAAAACCAATAGTCATTTTGTCCCACATAAATGAATAAATAACAAAAACCCCGATCCCCGGTGGACTCACCCAAAAGGTGACGTCACACCATATGATCGTCCCTTATCCTCCTTGGTCTCCGACTGACACAGGCGTGCCTATCGATTGTTCATAGCACTGTGTATCAATTTCTCGACCAAAGGCGAGATATCTGGTTGTAGTTTCACACCTTAGGTAAAACCAAACCGGTATTGTTCGACTGAGGATAGTTTTGGCGGCATTTTCTGGCGAAAAAGTGACAAAAAAGCGATCCAAAACTTAGCTACATATCGTGCGTCTGTTTGTATACGGGACACACGAGCAATTCAAAATGGCCGCTCGTTGGCGCCATTCATTTTGTTTCCCACGTAAAACAACCATTGCAGCCTGTAAGTTACAATAGATGTTTGTACATACACATTGTATTTCATGTACGGTAGGTTATTGTTGCTATGTTAGGGTGATTACTCTATCGTTATGTCTTCATTACCGTCCAATCAAGACGAGTTAATCAGATATTCATACGGTGGGGATTGGTAGGGACCCGTCTGACATTTTAGTAATAAAGTTAGCCAGTCCTTACTTTTACCACTAACGTTAGCGACCAGCCTCCGTGCTCAGGTTTGCTTACTGGGCTTGAGTCGCGGGTTGGGGGGGGGGGGGGAGTGCCCCCCCTCCCTTTTCTCCTCGCTTCGCCTCGGCCCTGTCGGGCTTGCCCTTCCCTGGTGACGGAGCGGGACCCACACCCGCTCTGTTCATGTACGGTAGGTTATTGTTGCTATGTTAGGGTGATTACTCTATCGTTATGTCTTCATTACCGTCCAATAAAGACGAGTTAATCAGATATTCATACGGTGGGGATTGGTAGGGACCCGTCTGACATTTTAGTAATAAAGTTAGCCAGTCCTTACTTTACCACTAACGTTAGCGACCAGCCTCCGTGCTCAGGTTTGCTTACTGGGCTTGAGTCGGCGTGTTGGGGGTAGTGCCCCCCTCCCTTTTCTCCTCGCTTCGCCTCGGCCCTGTCGGGCTTGCCCTTCCCTGGTGACGGGCGGGACCCACACCGCTCTGTTTCACCCACAGGGAGTGCTCACGATCTTCTAGATGTCTTTCTTTTGCTTAGGACTCTCCGAGTTCCAGCTTGCGATTGGGATAGGCTCCGTCATCGCCATAAGGCGAAGAAGAAATCTACCAAGGGCACTGGTAAGGTCGTCACGGTGGATTCTGCTGTGACAGCCCCTATGGGTCATGGCAGGTCTGCTTAAGGGGCTCCGGTCCCCGGACAAGCAAGCGGTTCCTTCGAGGACTGCTAAGCGCGTCCAAAGGCTCAGCAGCCAGCGAAAGCACTGACTATCGTCGGAGCAAAGTAGCAGGCAGCAGAGCGGTAACCACCAGCGAAAACCCTAAGCGGGTTTTGCAGCAGGAGGATACCAGTCGTCACGGTAGATTCTGCTGTGACAGCCCCTATGGGTCATGGCAGGTCTGCTTAAGGGGCTCCGGTCCCCGGACAAGCAAGCGGTTCCTTCGGGGACTGCTAAGCGCGTCCAAAGGCTCAGCAGCCAGCGAAAGCACTGACTATACGTCGGAGCAAAGTAGCAGGCAGCAGAGCGGTAACCACCAGCGAAAACCCTAGCGGGTTTTGTAGCAGGAGGATACCAGTCCTCTAGCGAAAATCCTCACGGGTTTTTAGCAGGAGGACACCCGTCTGTTGCAGGCATATCTACGGGCTCAAACAGCCACAGTAGTAGCCAGCGACGGGCAGCATGCAAAGGTACCCGGGCTTGCCTGGGTTGAACCCTAGCATGCATGGGTTCAACAGAGACGATACCGCGGCTAACGCTGTGGGTGTAGTCTTAGCAGAACCAACTGGGGTTGTCACACGGCAGCGTTCCATGGCGGGACCGCCGCGTGATACCCTGGGCCCTAGAATAGCTGCTGGCTGTCCACAGGGACTGGCTGGCGATTATTCAGGGGTTGGGCTCGCAGTCTCTCACGGGACAGCGACCCAGGTGCGATTCGGTGGCAGCTACAAAGGCGAGCTACGGCTTGACTTCAGTGGTAGCCGCTATGCACCCGCCCATAGCTGCCGTGAGTGGTCCGCCACACACAGCGACCTTGGGCGAAGCTCTAGAGGGTACAGTAAGTAGCTTGAACAGCCTAGCTGATCAACAACCCACTTATGTCCTCGAGAGCCAGCGGGCGTGGGTGATCCATTATCGTCAATGGGTCAATTACCCTCTCTTGATCGATCACTGTCAAATCAACAGGGCATAGCTCCATTGATTGGCGCTGCCTATTCAGGTGGCGAGGTGATTGATCGGGGTATCTGCAGCTCAGCTACCCGTGGTACTAGGCAAGCTCCCTCTAGCCAAGGGACAGCGGTATGGCGGGAGTACCCATACACTGCGGCTTGATCCCCTTGCGGGGAGCGCAGTGAGGCATGGGTACAGTGGTACACAGCCGGAGCCCTCACGGGCACCTACGCTGGAACCACGCATACAGCGGTACACAGCCGGGAACCCTCACGGGTACCCATGCTAGTACCGCGCGCCGGTACTGCGCCAGCACACAGCTTGATCCCCCAAACAGGGAGCGCGGTGTGGCGAGGGTACAGCGGTCCACAGTTGGGAACCCTCACGGGTACCCATGCTGATACCGCCCCGGTACCGCAGCACCCGCCTTAGTCGCCACAGTCTCTGTGGCAACAAGGGGGAGGCGGTGCTGGTACTGCAGTACCATGGGGTTACCCTGGTGGCGGATCCTTTCAGGGTCAGCGGCGGCTGGGTATGCCCCCGTGGTACCCGCCGCAGGGTGTTTCTTCCACGGCCTAGCACCGTGGCAAGTGTCGCCTAGCGATGGCCACGCAGTACCAACATCAGCTGTTGACCAAGCCAGCCGGCATGGGGCTAACCCAGATCTTGATCAGGGTAGGCCCGTGCTGCTAAGCGCTAGGACGACGGCTGCGAGAGCATCTTG